>NC_133221.1:3255117-3607617 GCF_040436345.1 Pagrus major
AAACTCCACCAACGCATGTTTAGCATTTAATTTAGATCAAGATCAACAGTTTGGCTCCAAAACATGGTGCACTTTGTGTGTGTGTGTGTGTGTGTGTGTGTGTGTGTTACTGATATTCAAATAGTAAAACATGAGAAAAGAAATCTTAAAGATATCAAATGGATCTTTTATCATTAACGTTGCCAGAAATCTCAGCGACTGATAAGAGCCTTGTGCTGTGGACGGGACTGTTTTCCTGGAAAGCTCTGGTTAACTTTCAGGGCCAATCGATTCGGACTTTTGCATTCACACATGCAGCTCATCTGGGTGATGTTTGGAAGATTTCAGGGCAGCAGTGCAGGTATGAAAGGAGCTTTATTCTGCTAAGGCGGGTGATGGGTGGCCACACATCGCTCTGAGGAAAGCAACGTCCTTTTGTCCTTCTGCTGGACTGCAGCATTACTTCCATGTTAATGTTGGCTTTGAGTCTGATATGCTAACATGTTAGCATGTGAGCGCTTACTTTATATTTTTCTGCCATATTAATGGCAACGATTAGTGCGTCATTCCAGCCAACATTTTTTAAGGTCTGACAAGCTTTATGCACTTGAGACTTGCAGTGGATTGCAGCGTCAGAGCCTCACAGCACATTCAGTCCTCTTAGACAAGGTGGGTTTGTATCCGGTCAGAGTTTTTCTCACGCCACACAGGTCTGAGGCCGCTAACGGTTAGTAATTTGTCCATAAACAGGAAGTGATGCAATTAAAAGGCTGAACAGCAGCGCACACTCACTGGAGTCTGTCATTTCATCTGAGAAAGAGGGGGGAGGAAAGAAGGTGACAGCTAGTTACCTATTACCTGGTGTAGCAGAGTTTCTATTGGGTCGACGTGCAGGTTTACAGGTATATTCAACTGGACCGGGTAAGACTGCTGCAAATATTCACATACCTCAGTGCACAGTCCAGCGAGGCCTTCTGGGAAAAAGCAAAGGAACGACAGAGGAGGGGAGGTGATGAGGATGATGATGACATACTTCTTACCTGCTCAGGCTTCTCACCTGTAGGGAAAAGAAGAGAGGGAGGATGTGTGGGAACAAAGCAGTAAAGCAGCAGTCGATGACAGCTATCACTGAGGCTGCGTGAGGTTAAAGATGCCCTGAAGCCGCTCTCACACTCCACCGGACCATCACCTCTGCACTGTGTTTAACCTAAATGACCACTGTAAGCTCCCCGTGCCTTCACCTTGCCCTGTTATTCCCACTTTGACCTCCATTTCATCTGCTCGCTCATTCTTTGAAAGACAGATGTTGCAGACAGTTCGAGGTAACACAGAAGAGCTGCGGGTACAAAATCCAGTTGCAACAACAGCCCGACATCAGTGGTGCTGAGCAGAGAGAAGACAATGATCCCCCATCTTTGATTTGGCAAAGGCTGATAATATAACACTCAGATCCTGATCCTGATGAACAATGTCCCATCACAATGTCCAGCATCTCTTTCTATACAAAGCAACACATACACTACTCAACATTAGATAGGGATATTTTAGTGTTTCACTTTATTCTGTGACAATTTTTATTTTGTGAATATTTTTGGTCCCCTAACTAATTTTGAGTGGTGTAATAAACCCGGGGCTAGCCAGGAAAAGTAGTAGACTAACCTAATTTTGAGGAGAAAATGTTCTTTAGGGCGGTTTCAGATGATTTCACAGTGGACTGGAGGTCTATTACAAATTACAAATCTTGTTAGTTTTAAGATTTTTGCTGATCTATTTCTGATGGTATGGTTTTCAATTTTTGGACATATTCTTCCCACTGTTACAGGCAACCGTTGTTTCTTTTGATATATGATTGAATTAGCACAGAGACAAACACTGAAGATCGAGTCAGAATAACAGTGTTGTATTTCAGTGTATGCTGGAGTCGACTTTTCAAGTTACTCTACTATTAAACTGCAACCATGTGGAAGTTAGAGATGCACTGATTTATCTGATATCGGTCGACAGTCGCCTTGTTGATCACTGTCTTTATATCAGCAAATAAGATGACATTCAACCACAGCAGGGGCCACGTCAAGGCCGCGGTATCTAACCACGAAAAATAAATGCGGAAAAAGGTTTTATTAAAGGTTGTTTCATACATTTGTATGATGGATTATGAAAAAGTTTAGTTTTTTATTAATAATGAAGATTTTTGTGTTTCGCTGACACAAAAAGGAGGAATTGATAACAAGAGAAAACAAATAAACAACAATAAAAACATCAGCGACGTCACAGACTTCCTCTGTTGGTGCAGCCTAACTGGAAATGAATGAAAGCAAATGGCCGCCCTGAACAGCATCCCCCATCTTTGAACACTAAAACACAGCTTTATTTATATAGACAGTTTCGTACAAACATGCAGTGAAGTGCAACACAGAACAAGATTAACAGGTGAAAAAAAGTCAAAAAAACAAACAGCAGGTAAAACAATATGCAAAAGTTTAATTTACTTATATTAATATAAGTCGTATAAGAGCAAGGATCAACAGATTATAGATACAACACAGATTGCATGCTTACAAACCTTTAAATTAGAACAGAATAACAAATAAAATAAAATAAAGCATGATATACACAAACTCTCATTTTAAAGCAGAGGTCAAGTCAATAATGGAGAATCAGCAGTGATGTGCTGTTATGATCAGAGCAGCAAAGTGACTGAATAATTAAAGTTAGGACATCAGATGCGTGTTTACTTTAATGTTTTCTTATTTTCAAATTACAGTAAAATAAATAAATGCAGCACTGAAGTCCAGACACTGATGGATTTCCTTTTCTGCCTGCAGCCGTCAGCAGTATGAAACCAGTTTTTCTGGTTCTGAATGAAACTTGTCAGATGCTGCCCTCTGCTGGAAGAAGCCTCAGTGAGGATGGAGTCCAGTCTCAGGTGATCCTTCTTTACCTGTAATGGTTCATACTGACCTGAGAGGACACGTCACCTCAGATCTCCACAGATGTTTTAAATCATTTGGAGGACTTAGAGGACCACTTGATGGGTCAGAATGTGAGATGGCCACATTTCATGCTGCCATTTATACTGTAAGTCCTCACACTTTGATAAAAATCACATTATGTTCACCAAGCTGAAAACCAGAACTTATAATATCCTGCTCTGTTTGTTCTGTGGCAGCCAACAGAACCACTGGACTCGCTAATAACTGCAGGTGTGAGGCTACGTTCACTATCTCATTGCAGTAAAACCAGCAGTAACGTGTCAGCCAGTGTTGTGGCTGTAGGTATATATTTTTAAGTTATACAGGTTGTACAAATGCTGCTAAAGTTTCTCAAATCTACTCTGCTCTTCTCTCCAGCTCATCATCAGTGCCATGCCAGTGTGTAAAGGTCATGCTACACGCTGGATGAAGACATTTTTGAGTGTCTTTAAACCTCAGTTCCCTTAAATTATTTGTTATCCAACACATCTTTTCATGCTGCCTTGTATTACTTAACCTTTCATCAAAATCGGCACTTGATTGTAGCATGATTTGAATTTCACTGTGTTAACGACTCCAAACAAGGCTCAAACAAAAAGACCATCATTGGCCTGACAAAAATATTGTCGATAACACTAAGGTTAGATTTTGACAAAGTAGAAACTATTGTGACTATATGTCACTTGTTGTCACATAATTTCTCAACTGGATATATTAAATAATTTTTAAACAAAAAGCTGACACATTTACAGCCGTTGTTTCAATGCTCGAACAAGAGTCCAACGGCTCCAGTCACAAGTTGACTCAAGTCAATTAAAATGGTAAAATTACAACAATGAAAACGATGACAAAGAAAGTGTTTTTTATTCCATTTTATTTTACAAAGATTCCACAGATCCAGCGTCACACTTAGAAGTTCCTGTGAGACGAGAGAGGAAAACAAGTTAGTTTCCAAAATCAAGTTTCTGATCTAAACGCTGAGAAACATCATGCACAACTAAAGACAAAATATTTACACTGACTTGCATCATTCTTTTCAAAAGGTTTAAATTTATAAAACAGCTGGATTTGCTTCCTCTCTGCAGCTACGATATAATCTGATCACAATTTATTTTAAAGTATTTTCTGATTCAACAACAACTTGCAGGAATGCCTCAGATTATAAAGCCATCAATGGACCCTTGTTCAGGGAAGATATGTTCCCTGTCACACTAAGAAAACGACAGGTGTCACAATATACCACTATTAACATGATATTTAAACATCTAATATTGTTATGTTAATAATACACATATGATAATGTTGTGTAAAGATAAAGAGCCTCTTAAATCATTTCTATTTATCCTCGCTTTGGCATAGTAGTTGGTGGTGTGCGACCACAACACAGGGAAAAGGACACATTTACTACCGCCGCACAAAATCATGTCTGAGGAAATGACAGACTAGAGAAAGACACTCCGCCCACACCTGAAGACAGTTAGCTTGCTAGTGTGGGAATTTTTCAGATTTTGTAAAAGGACATCATCCATCATCATCCCGAGTTCTTTTGTGCACAATATATAAATATATAAACTGCATTTAGCGACTCTATGTTCAGGCTCCTGGTTGTTGTGCATGCTGTTATTAGAAAACATCTGTGCTTCAGTCAAAATGTCTGGTGTATTATATCCATATAATTACAAAAGTGTGTGAATTTCTTTAGTGTCAGACTGTTTTAACGGTCACTTAAGGGCACAACTGATTCCCTCTTCTTAGTCAAAGAGGAAAAACTTGTGTGCATCGAAGCGAACATTAGCTTTAACCCATTTAAGATAAATCAAGACATGTGTGAGGATCCATCATTTCACTACCACGGCACAGAAATCTCACTGAGGTCAGGTCCATAAAAAAAAACAAAAACAGGTTCTTACTTTGCAACAACGCTGTCATTCCTTGCGAGCCTGAGGATGGAGTCATCAGACTCACCCTGCAGGAGGAATAATAAAACACGGGTGAGACAAAAACTTTCAGCACATAAAAGACAATCTAGTGGTTTCCAGTAGAGGCTGCAACTCCTTTTGTTAAGCAGAATCTAAAGTCAGTCCAAACACATAAAACCTCCCTCTGCTGTCTTTTATTTTCAATGGTTGAATGACAAAAGCTGCACATTTGCTGTAATTATTCTGTATAAAATAATCAAATTCATGTTGAACTTTTTATCCAGTTTCATTTAAAGGGGCCCAGGAAACGATGGGGAAAAAAACAAAACCAACAAAAAAATCTGTGCAACAAAAGTAACCTGATGAAAAGGAAAGGGGGTTTAAAAAAAAAAAAAAAAATCACTACCTACATGTCAAACACAGTAATAGAAGCTACAAGACAAGCAAGCTGATGGGTTTTCTGAATTTGCTCGAATCACAATACAACATTCAGCTGAGACTTACCATTCTACGGATGGCGCCGCAGATAGCGTAGGTCTTGAACTGACCATTGAAGCGACCAGTCACCTTGTCGACCTGCAGAGGACAGAGCACGCTGAGTAAGAACATTTCCACTACAAAACAAACTGATGAACAAGGGAAACTTTGTGTTTTCTGCAAAGTTGAGCTCTCTAAGTCCTTCAACATGAGAGATTCAACCCTAACCCTAACAGCATCTTAAAAAGGTACCATATCGGTGCTTTAGCAGGTTATAGGTTAATCAATTTTCGGATTTTAGACGTGTGGGCATATTTTTCCTACTGTTTCCTATTCTGCCCTCAGCTGTCTGAAAAACAACGAACAGACTGTTGGAGCGTTCTGGAGGTGTGTGACGGATCATTGTGAACATATGATCTTTGCCAAACTTTGAATTATAAAATCACATGAAGATGAAAACTGTTATCTCTTAAAGGTAGATCCATATAGCAAAATGTCTAAAACACAGCTTACATCAAGTAAAAGTGGTGTAATAACTGTTCAAATTAACAACCAACATGACCGGTATGGCCTCTGACAATCATCTGCAAACTGCCTCAGGTAGCTCACAGACTACGTTTACAGTCACAGCCACAATGAAGATACTATTATTCTACGTAATTCCTTTAGATGCCGACAAAACTATTGGTCATGTTCCTGTTTCCATGCTACAGAGCCCGTCAGGTGACCGAGAGTGTCGAGCTGTAAACAGCTTCAAATATTCCCTCAACTATTCCACCTCAGTGCCATGGTGATGTTGTGGTTTACTCTTGTGAAAAACTCCATGCAAATGTTACAACCAACACTGAGCCTCCTGTTTCATGACCGTATACAAATTAGGTTCAGTAGAGCACCAAGCTAGCAGCACCCTGCGAGTCACAGTCATGAAAACTTGAACAGTTCATGAATAAGGTGACAGTTATTCAAGTTATTATGTTTAGCTTTAAGTACATTATTACAGATTACAAGAGTAAACCATCAACATAAGATGTCCTCCAGAGGCTGAATGTAGAGACTAGGGTTGACAACACTGTCGAAATACCTCTAAATATCAATACTGATTATTTAAAAAATGGTCTCATCACTCTGTAGTATTGCTCCCCTCTCTGACAGCACACTGACGCATGTATCACCCGACATCCTCCCAGAAGTAAACTGACTTGGACGCTGTTGTACAAACACACAGTACACAAGCCTTGTTCTATTGATCGCTTAATAAAAATTTGATTTTTGCGCCTCTGTGGTATCAAATCTTGTCCTTTTTCAAGGCACCGCATCGAAGTACAGAAGTCCAGTATCACGACAACGCTGCTGGAGACAGTTGTGTATTTTCACACATTACTACAGGATCAACTTTCCTACTGAAATCAGTCATTTTACCTCAGCAATGTTGATCTGGATGGAGGCATGGTCCTTAGCTCCAATGATTCTGTTGCTCGCAGAGCTGCAAAAACACACAAAGTATATTACTTCCACCTTCTTGTGAGTCGTGCATCATCCACACAGACAAATATTTATAATTATCCCAAAAAATGTTCAAGATTATCCCTCAGTCGTGCCTGTATATGGATCATCACTCACCATTTACGTGGGACGTACAGGTCCACAAATTCACCAGCGTCGTTCTGCATGTTTACAGTTGTACAGGTGGTCGCCTACAAATCTGAAAGCAAGAAATTAAGACACATTTAGAAATCAGAAAAGCCTTTTTCTAACGCCAACTAGCTGCCATAACCCCGGTCACACTCTCAGACACAGGTAAAATGAATATCCTAATGGTCTAACAGTCCTCTGTTAACCAAAAGCTACAGAAATATAAGATACGATTAAAAATCCCAACATTTCTTCTATGTGAATCTTCACAGACTCCAGCATTTACAGGAGAGTTAGCTAGCAGTTAGCACACGGTGTTAGCATGTTAGCACATCCCGGCCGCATGTGGCTGCTCACACTCTCGACAAACGTCTGATATTTACACACAATTTCTCGGACAAACTTCACCGAAAGATCATCTACGGCTACATAGTTGGTTTATCTTTGACAAATCTTACAGAAAACACGGCTACACGAGGATAAATGACGATTTTTAAGCATTTTCAAGACGAGAGCTCGACAGATAACCCACCGTATACGACTAATGGCCGACAGGAAAGGAAGAGCGACGAACCCGGAAGTGGAGATATCTCTCTCTGAATGTGTTGGTCGCCCCCTGCTGGATTTTGATGATACTGCAAAATATATGCAGACACTGTGGCCACAAGTTGGGACTGTTTTTTCTGACCAGGGCATTAAAAAACTATCAATAATTTATTGTTATCATAATAAATAAATGAAATTAAGACACTGAATGATTTAATGTAGGTTTAATAGTGACATTTTTTTGTGAAAATGTGTTATGTACATGAAATGAAAGCTGTTTACTGCCAAAAGTTCTCATATGAATTCAATTTAAGGGCCAAAAAGGCATGCGTGCACTTAGTTTATCCAATAAAGGTCATTAAGTGTATTGTCATCCACGTGTTTATGCAGTTTTAATGTCAACGATTGAATTTAAAGGTGCATTATGTCGTTTTGGGGAAGACATTTTAATCAGAAGAGAAAGATCTTCATTATTTTTTATGCCTTAACAAATTAAATAATCAAACTCTCTTTGTTTTCATGACTTGATAAACTGATAAACAAACTGACTTTAAAGACCTTGCCACCTTTCTAGCTTCAAACAGTGTACTGTGACCTTATTTACCTCTGACAACAGCTTGTTTATTCACTTATAGAAAAAAAAAATCAATATTTCTGAGTTTGTATTATTATTTCATTAATATTGTGAATATATTAAAAAACCGAGTTCAAATTTCAGCTCTAAAACTACAGAGTGCCCCTTTAATAAACAAAGTCAAGGCAATTCTTTGTTTTTTGTTTTGGCTCTCCAATAAAGTAGATTACATTTACATTTTAGGGCATTTAGCAGAGACTTTTGTCCAAAGGGACTTACAGTAATTCATACATACATTCATACACTGATGGTGGTGGCTGCCATGCAAGGTGCCGACCAGCACATCAGGAGCAGTTTGGGGTTCAGTATCTTGCCCAAGGACACTTGGGGGACCAGGGGAATCAAACCAGCAACCTTTCGATAGCTACAAGGCTGTTTCTAGCTTTTGGCCCTGTGAAAAATGTTATTTGGGGTTTTTTCAAACCTTTTTTATTGTTCCTGTGTGCAGCCACACTCCCAACAATAACTCCTACATATTTCACAAAAACAAACAGGACATATGTAATCACTTTACGCCTATAGACGGGATTTGATCAGAACATATTCATGGATTCAGAGATGCATAATTTCATGAAAGGGTTCTCTCATTTTGAGTTTTCTTTATTGTGGTGACAGCAGCAGCTTGTTGCATAATCTCTCTGATATGTTATTAATTATTCATGGACATTTTGCAGCGCTGAAAAATACACAATGTGTTCAGAGCAGTGTGTGTCACCAAACGTCATCAGCATTATTTATAACTTTATTATCTAAAAGGGAAAGCCTTCTGTGGCTCCAGAGGAAAGCTGCATGTAATCTGATAAACTGCCTCCAGTGATGTCGCATAGTGGCCAAGTTGCTTTGTGGGTAATGTAGGCAGCAGGTTTTGAAAAGGAAGAAGAATGCGTGGAATAAAAGCGGTGATATGTTCTCCAACGCTGTTAGATCAGTGGACTACTTTTCAAAGCCTGGTGCCTACATTACCCACAATGCAACTTAGCCACTGAGAGACATCACTGGAGACACTTTATCACAGCCGCAGAGCTGGAAAAAGACTTGATACTACTTTTTCACATATGCAGTAGCACCCCACAAGACCTGTAAACACACTTTAATGTGTAAAATTGGCGGAGTTACCCTTTAAGTCTCAAGTTGAGTCCAGTCTCACAGCACACAGACCGCTCTCATTATTTATTGTTCTTATTATCAGGACCAACAGGACAGGGTGATGGATTTGGAACAACTACTTGTAATTAGGGACTGTCCCGGATTTTTCCAGAACATCCGGTCGCCCCTCTGAGCCTCCAGAACCAGCTGCCCTTCTTGCTACCAGACACACCTGATGTCAAGTTCAGTCCATTCACGTCACAATTTTATTTCAAGCCAGAAAATGCTGTGGATATCTAGTTTCTAATCCCAAAATAGATAAAGATTTTAAAACATGATGCATTGTTATGACTCCGACTACTCAAACTGTAGGTTTACAAACTTCAGTTGCAACTTTGCAATAAATAAATGATTTGTAAAGCATTTCATTGATCGTTAACAGTGAAATAAGCATTAATTGAAGTTCAATTAACTATAAATTCACCGTTTATCTGTGACAGTTATAATAAAGTGTTGCAGTGAACACATATGGTGTAAAGGTATAGTACAGCATGCTGTTTATTGCAGTTATTGACACAAAAAAGTCCAAACACTGTGATTTCACTTGAATTTAAAAGTTTATTAAGTTTCCATGAAATCTCCATTTTACAATGCACATAATGCACAACAAATGGTTTGTATTGATAAATACAAATAAATATAGAACATATAATAGAAAAGTATTAGGTTAAGTTTTTTTTATTGCAGATTACATAATATATGTAAGAAAACGTGTGACGTACGGCACATGTGCCGCGCGTCACAGCTCACAAATAAAACAGGTAAAGTTTTTCCCCCTTTTTCCCTGAAAAAACATGTCGTTCTGAGACGTGTGACACTGCCAAAAAAACTCAGCAAATTACTAAATCACATGTAAGAAAAACATGTTGTATAGATATTTTATGTCTTAGACACACATTAAACTTAAATAACATAAATAAAGAGCTTTCATATATATAATATATTAATTTCATATATGCACACCAAGTGGATATGTCTTCTCGACATGAACACATGTAAAGGTACTTTAAAGAGCTTGAACAAAATGTATTGATGCAATAAACCGAAACATTTTAAAATCTAAGTTGTTGGAAAAAGTCAAAGTTGAGAGTTTCTAAAGCCTCATAATATTATGAATATACCACTTTTTGATTCTGCAAATACAACTACTGGAACGACAACTGCTCCAGCGTCGAGGACTATGACCTGACACATGTGCACCCGACAGCCAGCGTGTAGGGACACTTGCACCAACGAGTGTGCGCCTCATTGGTTAACATACGGTAGACTGAAATCTGGATTGTGATAGGTTCGGCAGCCATCCCCGCTACAGTGCATTCACTGCACTTGGCATTTTGGATGAACCTGGGCTCCCTGCCATCTTGTTCATCATCCCTGTAAAAGTGAAAAGAAAAAACACAAAAAGACCATGAAAAACAGGAAGCAGTGGAGGGAAACAAGGGGGCTACTGGAGCTGGGTGATACAGGGTAAGCTATGGATTTCAGTATTAATACATTTTTTGTGTGTTCCAGTACTTCATTTCTTTTATTTTTCACTGCATGAACACTTTTGTTTCATTTCCCCACAGTTCTACAAACATCAGATGGATTACCATACACACAAACTGTATTGTATCTAATGTTATAAATGTATAGATCACTAAATGTACTTTGACAAAGTAACTCTGCCTGTTTTTAAGTAAGAATACTCACTCAAGGGTCCAGGGTGCGACTGAAGTCTCTTGGAGGTCCGGCAAGTGTTTGAAGTCCAGGTGATGTGACATATTGTGCCTTGTCGGTGTACAGCCGTCGTCACAGGTACTTGGGGTTGTAATGGGGTTATTCCACACTGTCCCGATCAGTCCCAGGAAAACCTGGAAGCACAAAGAGTCACATTATTAACTTCTGTGAGTCACCAAAATTGCCAAATGATCAGCTGATTACTTTCTGAGATCATGCTCCCGGTATGTGACATTTGCTGCATGTCTGCTGTCTTTCTTTGTTTACACAGTCATCCAGTAAAGGAAAATCACTGCTACTGCTACCTCCTACAGTCTGACACTATTGAGCTGCGTGTCTTTGCAGAAATTAACACCACAGAGAAACTATCATGTAACACATCACCAATACAGGTAAAAAGCAAAAAAAAAAAAAAAAAAAAAGCACATAAAGGCTCTACTTCTGGAGGAATCTTAAGAATGTGGAGCCAAATTCAAATTTACAGAGAAGCGTTAAAAAGCATCCTGACTGGAAACATCAGAAACTGGAATGGACAGGAAGGCTCTTTAAACTCCCTACATCATCACTGGTACCCATCTACTGAGCATCAGTGATACTGGTGAGGTGAGGGTGTCCACGCAGAGCCCAGAGTCACTTCACCCTGCTGCTGTCTGGCAAAACACACACAAGTGTCCGCTGCCGTACCACCAGACTACAGAGCAGCTTCCTCACTCAGGCTGTGAGACTCCTGAACGCATCCTCAGCACTCCACCAACATTTTCTCATGTAGCATAAAGGGACGACAACTTTGTACTAAAATGACAATTAAATGAACCCTTTGACAGAACAGCAAATAATCCTGAAATAATATATTTTTAATTATTATTATTTACTCACCAGAAGAGCAGTAAAGTCCATGCTGTGGCTGAAAAAGCAGATGCCTTGAAAGCAGAGTGTAACAGGATGTGTCCTTCTGTCTTATCTTGTGTGAGCTCAGTCCAGCTGAGAGGTTTCCTGTTTCACAGAGCAGTAGGTGTGTGTAGCTCTCTCAGTGCACCTATGGTGTTTTTATACACTCAGTGATGAAAGAGCATTTGCATGGGGGGGAAAACAATGGAGGCGGGCAGGCATCATGGGCAAGCAGCCAAAGGTATATTCCCATCGCATTTTGATATCAGTTCTTGACTCAATGTGTGCCCGCACATGTGTGTGTGTGTGTGTCTGTGGTTTTTTTCCCTCTGTTTTGGCTGCAATTGGTTTGAACCTGCCAGATGCCTACATGCCGATAAAAAGTGATACATTCAGAGTCAATAAAATGTCTTATGTGAATCGGCAGACTAAGTTTTTACTAAAAAACCCAAACCTGCAATAACCTCAGTGCAGGGCTGATAATACTAACCCTTAATAGCCATCCATTTGCCTGTTTGTAAAAGGCAATTTATGGAGGTTATATTCTATATTTATATAATCTTTGATACATTTTTGGATGCATTCATTCTTCATGCCTCATTTGAAGCAGTAGCTTAGACAACACACACCGATAACCAGAGAAAAAATGACTCAACAAAATGCTTGTTTTGAAGACGTTTATGTCATCGGTCTGTGTCTCCGCTTACATGAAACCAACAACAATAAAAACAGGGAAACCTGGAGGAAATTCTCCTGTAGGCGTGGCAGGGGATTGTACAAGCACAGGTGATAAGAGCTGTGGCTTCCTCTGAATTCAGCTGAGGGAAGCCGACCCAGACTCCCATGTAAGAGGTTTCCCTTGTCATCATGCGTGTAGTGACCAGTCTGCCACCTACGCCGTCTCATATTCAATGTCTGTTTCATTTTCAGCTCACTTGCTCTCCTTGCGTTAAGTGGCAGAGTTTAGACAGTAAGAAAGGATAGATATGGAGCCTTATTATTGCAGTGTACAAGAGACGCATATTAACTTTAAGTAAGAACTATGCTTGAAATGCCACCGAGTTCCTCCATAGTTGATCAGCCAGATATGCCAACACGAGGGCAGATAATCTAAACAGTCGAATACTTTATCCCTCTCACAACTTTATAACAGTTCTACATTAAAACGTCTAAAAAAAACCCCAACTAGACCTTTGTCATTGAGTATTTTGTTGTGTTCTTACATTATCCCAAATGTTTCACAATGTTCACACCAGAGAAATCCACAAGTTTACTCAAGGTAACGGTGAGCTTCATTTGGTCACCTGCCGGCATAACTGGAGAAATGTATAGAGTGAGGAAGGAAGTCGGTCAATGAGACGAAACGCAACGTGAGTAAAACTTTAAACTTTACCCCGTCTGTGAGCATCTGTGCCCCGAGGCACGTCAGAGAGATGTTCAGCAGCAGCGGAGGTTGTTTAACGGCGTTTTAACCATGGTGATCCTGCAAAGCCATGCTGCTTGCGACTGAACACACAGTTGCTCGGACCACTCAGCATCCTTCGAGGAACTAATGGCGGCTACAGGTGAGGTTTAGGTGTAACAACCAGTGAACGAAGCGACTGTTTAGCAGATGAGCAGTAAATGTTGCATTAGCATCAGTTATATCAGAAATGGAGAGAATATTTTATTGAAGGTGAAAGAGCAAAGAGCAAAAAAAAAATGTTTAAAAAATTTCCAACGCAGTCATGACGTCATCGTCTCAGACCATCAAAACAAATAGCAGGACGTGGGTGGCGTCCACCCGTTGACTTCTCTTAATTGTCAGACTCTCAGACGTCCAAACCTGAAGTTGATGTAATGTGACATGAGAGATTGAGTGAATCACTGAAACTGTGACATAATGGTGCAATTAATCACGAAATCCTCATTACCTCATCACATACGCTAATCAATAATCAGACAATGCTTCTTACTGAGTTTCAATTATATTGTGATTTTTATTAACATTGTTAATTTACAATTACTTGGCTAAGGATTTTTTTATGCATATGAGTGATGTCTGTGTTTGGGTTATGATCATATTAGACATTTATTGCCAAATTCCTCTGAAACTATTCTTGCATCATAGGTAAGTCCTCGGACAAGTTCTGGCTGCTTGTGGTTTCTCTAAATGTGATGAGTAATTTTACCGTGGGGATAAGTTTCATTTCATCCAATTATAGAAAGGGATATATTTTACTGTACTAAATCATTAAGGACAACATTAAATTTGTGTTTTATAATTTAACCTCAATGTTCCTCAACACTGAAATGCAGCAGTGTCCGTATGGCATGGTTAAAGAGCGTATGGTATTTAATCTGTGATGAAATACTGTTTATGAGTAATCACGCTGACTGATTTGTACTCTGGTAAGATTCAGTTTTATCTTTGAATGTTGGTCAATGTTGCAGCAGTCAGTGACATCATTACGTGATTCCTAAATTTATCATCCTCTCTCATCATTACATATGAATGAGCAGAAAGACTGGTTCATCTAAAAATTTTCCATTTGAAAGTTTTCTCAGTGACCTTTACGACTTCGGTGCTCCTCAGAAACACAGGAGTCTCTACAACCACAGCCAGTCTTGTGGTCGAGACAAAGAGCAAATAAGAAATTGGAGAAAACAGCTATCCTGGTTCTTTCCAACAGTACTTCAAATCTCAGGAATTAATCAATTTATAATCAAGTATCCAACCAAAAAAAAAAATCCCACATCCTCCTCTTTCCAGGCCTCCCTCCAAGACACAGAAGCACATAAACCAGCACTGCCTACACAGACACCGAGCTGTGTGCTTAGTGCTACTGAGTTAGCTGCTGAACAACAGGCTCAGAGGCTGTGTGCTTAGTGCTACCGAGTTAGCTGCAGAACAACAGGCTCAGAGGCTGTGTGCTTAGTGCTCCTTAGTTAGCTGCAGAACAACAGGCTCAGAGGCTGTGTGCTTAGTGCTACCGAGTTAGCTGCAGAACAACAGGCTCAGAGGCTGTGTGCTTAGTGCTACCGAGTTAGCTGCAGAACAACAGGCTCCGAGGCTGTGTGCTTAGTGCTGCCGAGTTAGCTGCAGAACAACAGGCTCAGAGGCTGTGTGCTTAGTGCTCCTTAGTTAGCTGCAGAACAACAGGCTCAGGGGCTGTGTGCTAAGTGCTACCGAGTTAGCTGCTGAACAACAGGCTCAGAGGCTGTGTGCTTAGTGCTACTTAGTTAGCTGCTGAACAACAGGCTCAGAGGCTGTGTGCTTAGTGCTACTTAGTTAGCTGCAGAACAACAGGCTCAGAGGCTGTGTGCTTAGTGCTTCTTAGTTAGCTGCTGAACAAAGCCTCAGGGGCTGTGTGCTAAGTGCTACCGAGTTAGCTGCTGAACAACAGGCTCAGAGGCTGTGTGCTTAGTGCTACTTAGTTAGCTGCAGAACAACAGGCTCAGGGGCTGTGTGCTTAGTGCTACCGAGTTAGCTGCAGAACAACAGGCTCAGGAGCTGTGTGCTGTGAGCATTTTATTTGTTGATTGCAGTCGGGATGTTAAGAGATTTTCTCCAAATATGACAAAAAATGCTTCTACAATACCAGCCCTCCCTTTAATCCAAGTGTACAAAAGAGTGTAACAGCAATTTGTTGTTTTACTATGACGATCTTAGAACAATACAGAGAGAATAGACATTGTATAAGAGAATATGATGCATTGCTGCCGAGATAAAGTAGCAAACAGCATATAAAGCAGTTTAAAGGAGCTCGACCTTTAACATCTCCAGCAGTAAAATGCAACATGCACTTAGTACTTTTACTTCTGTATTTTAAATAAATGTCACATACTTTTACTTAAGTGAGGTTTTGAATGCAGGACTTTTACTTGTAGAGGAGTATTTTTACAGTGTGGTGTCAGTACTTTTACGACCAGTATCTGAATCCTTCTTCCACCGCTGACTAGAGGACTGTATTTCATTAAAATTTGCATTGGATGTAAATTGTGAGGTTCACCTGATATGGGTTTCTGGGCCGACCGCCTGTGAGCCACATCCACATGTTCACTTTTGAAAAAGCATCTGTCTGAAGGTTGAAACCTTTGCCATGAGGCCGAAAGCTTTCTTTAGCTTTTTATGAGCTATTAATCATGACAGTGGATTCGCTTTCAAACCTGCATAGTGTGGGGGAGGTGAACGCCTACCATCGCTTCCTAGAGTTCCTAGATACTTGTAAATTGGCATTACACTGAAAGTTGTGAGTCAGTCTTTGCTCACATCCCATCTAGCATACCTCCAACAATGAGCCAAGGACACAGATGCAGTTGATACAGGCTATTATTGATTTAAGAACAAAAAAAACCCCCAGAAGGGATTAAAGGGGGTGGTGTGGGCAGCTTTCGTGAGTTTGCTGCTGTTGGCATTTCATTAAGGCGATGTGGCTTTGTGTCAAAATCCTGAAATCTTTTTATGGATATTATAATTTGGATTTCCGGGGGAAGATCTTGCATGCGTCGTTGCTTTTGCATAGTTAGAAGCAAACAAGCCAGTGGATGGAGGAAGTTCAATAGGTACACAGCATGGAAAGTGTTGTTCCAGGCTGCTGTCATTACTGTATTGTTGTGTTTGTCATCCGTATACTGGGCGGTATTTCTAATTTTAATGTATGGACGCAGGAAATCCATCCACACACTCACACACACTCACACACACACACATACCCACGCGCACACATGGAAAGCAGTTCCACTTTATTACTGTTTGGTCACTCAGCAACGCGACATGGTGACTCATAGGGTGCATGTGTAACTGGACTTTCACTGCTAATGTCACAGAATGATTTGAATAACACATCAAAATAAATAAATGTTACCAGAACACACCTGTGACTCACCTGAGTTTTCATTCTGTGATCCCAAACAAACTGTTGACATTATTGTCTTTAACTTGAACTCAATCTATTATGACTTATAACAACAAACATCTAGAGGCCATATTGCGATGGGGTCACACCAGCTGTGACACCCGTCGACATGCTCAGCCGTGACTGCTGCATCACTATATGAGTGCTCTGTGCTCATGGGTAAAACCGTGCCCGTCTTTGAACTCAGCTACACACTGTGGCGTTTTTTAACGGTCGTTGCACGTTCACAGACTGACAGAGAGACAGACAGACAGACAGCAGAGGGACAAGGTAGAAACAACAACAGCTGCACCCAGGGGATGGAAATGATTGGAAGTGGGTTGCAGTGATCGGCAAGTTAAAACAAAGTGGGCCAGGGGCGTAAATTGGGGGTCCAATGGCCCCTTTTCTACTTCTGGCCCCTTGCTCAGACCACACCCATCCTCGAAACTCGGCCTTCATTTGGATCTCAGCACACCTGTAATAGTTTCATGAGCGCCTCTTGCACAGTTATGACGCTATCATACTAACAAAAATCCAGGATCGCCAGGATATAATGTTAGCTGATAACGTTTCTGCAAACCCCAGATAATGTCTGAGACTGACACGTGTAGCAGACGTCGCATATCACGTTCACATCGAATGATTTTTAGCTGACTTTCACATCAGGAGGAGCCAACAGGGCTGCCATACGACCAACTGCACCTCAAGTCTCACAAATGGATATTTTTTAAGGAGACCTGTGGAAGATTTCAGCTGTTATTTGTGGCGACCAAAACCGGCAATTTTTTTTCCGCAGGGAGTTGGACCATCTCCGTCTGCGATCCTGGCGACCAACACAGGTATCTTTTAGCCCAATCACGATGTTTTCCAAAACCATAGTAACCGAGTAGTTTCTGCGCCTCAACCTGAGCAGAGCATAAACAGTGTTGTGACGGGAGAAAACCAGCAAACACACAATGGACGCACACCTCATGGAAAGGGTGTTCCAGGCTGCTGCCATTATTATATTGTTGTGTTTGTCATCCGTATACTGGGCGGTATTTCTAATTTTCATGTATGGACGCAGGGAATCCCTCCACACACACACACACACACACACACACACACACACACACACACACACACACACACACACACACACCTGCACACATGGAAAGCAGTTCCACTTTATTACTGTTTGGTCACTCAGCAACGCGACATGGTGACTCATAGGGTGCATGTGTAACTGGACTTTCACTGCTAATGTCACAGAATGATTTAAATAACACATCAAAATAAATAAATGTTACCAGAACACACCTGTGACTCACCTGAGTTTTCATTCTGTGATCCCAAACAAACTGTTGACATTATTGTCTTTAACTTGAACTCAATCTATTACGACTTATAACAACAAACAACTGGAGGCCATATTGCGATGGGGTCACACCAGCTGTGACACCCGTCAACATGCTCAGCTGTGATTACTGCATCACTATATGAGTACTCTGTGCTCATGGGTAAAACCGTGCCCGTCTTTGAACTCAGCTACACACTGTGATGTTTTTTGACGGTCGTTGCACGTTCACAGACTGACAGAGAGACAGACAGACAGCAGAGGGACAAGGTAGAAACAATAACAGCTGCACCGGAGTGGATGGAAATGATTGGAAGTGGGTCTGTGGCAGACAGACAGACAGACAGACAGACAGACAGACAGACAGACAGACAGACACAAACACCTGTACTCAAAAACCACCTCTGTGGTAGTTTTCACTACCACTAAGTGTGTCCTGGACCACTTTATAGCATGATGACACACACACAAACACACACACATGCAGCCTCGCAAAGTGAAAACGTTACCAGCCGTCACTGTCGCGGCCGGCTAAACATTAAAACAACAATAATGACATAAGTTTAAAAGGACACACAGAATAAACATTAAAATGAAACATGTTCAGTGACATTGTGCCTCGTGTTTCCTCGTGTCTCACTGACCGAGCTTTTTTCATTTTATCCATCAATCTTCCACTGCGATCATTGGACAGCCTTAGCAACCTCGCAGATTTTACCGAGGTTTTAAACCTTTTATTAAACTAAATCTGAGAGTATCACCGCTTAATTGGAATTGACTTGTTTAAACATGTTATGCAGATCAACTTGCCTTGCCTGCCTATTTTTGGTCCCAGTGTTGCTTCACTGTGACTTTAAGCAGTGATTCAACTTTCTTTTCTCCAGAGCTTATTATGTTGCGTCACTTAAATTACTCATCACATGCAACACGTACAGGTGTCCCACCTCTTCATTTTTAAACTCCTACAGTATCTTATGACAAACAATTGTGCAGGCTACCTCATTAATTTTTTTCAAAAATTAAACTGGTGAGGAAACCTGCCCTGCTAACCTCGTGGAGCGGATGGTGCAACACAAGAGTTTCTGTAGAGCTTGCAAGAATAAATGTTTGGGTGGGAAACACTTGTATTAAGATTTGTTTTTTTTAAAGATTTTCAGCAAATGAAAAATGTTCACACTATAGTGTAAGTGTAAGTATTTCAAATATATTTGAAACAACAAAGTATTCACCCCCTTAATCGTTTTCCCATTTTATTGTTTCATGGTCAACATATAAGAAATATACGAAACAAAACATTTACAAAAAAAACCTCTTTAATGTCAAAGTGAAAAAAGATTTATACAAAGTAATATGAATTAATTAAAAATATATAATGTAAAATAAGTGATTGCATAAGTATTCACTCTCTAAAATAAATGAACTTGCACTGAAAACACGAGGAAATCCTGGAGGACGACCTGACTCCGTCTGCAAGAGAACTACGACTTGGGAGAAGATTTGTTTTGGTCAGCTGTTTTTTGTGGTGACAAATTTTTTTTTCCGCAGGGAGTTGGACCATCTCCGTCTGCGATCCTGGCGACCAACACAGGTATCTTTTAGCCCAATCACGATGTTTTCCAAAACCATAGTAACCGAGTAGTTTCTGCGTCTCAACCTGAGCAGAGCATAAACAGTGTTGTGACGGGAGAAAACCAGCAAACAAACAATGGACGCACACCTCATGGAAAGGGTGTTCCAGGCTGCTGCCATTATTATATTGTTGTGTTTGTCATCCATATACTGGGCGGTATTTCTAATTTTCATGTATGGACGCAGGGTATCCCTCCACACACACACACACACACACACACACACTCACACACACCTGCACACATGGAAAGCAGTTCCACTTTATTACTGTTTGGTCACTCAGCAACGCGACATGGTGACTCATAGGGTGCATGTGTAACTGGACTTTCACTGCTAATGTCACAGAATCATTTGAATAACACATCAAAATAAATAAATGTTACCAGAACACACCTGTGACTCACCTGAGTTTTCATTCTGTGATCCCAAACAAACTGTTGACATTATTGTCTTTAACTTGAACTCAATCTATTACGACTTATAACAACAAACAACTAGAGGCCATATTGCGATGGGGTCACACCAGCTGTGACACCCGTCAACATGCTCAGCTGTGATTACTGCATCACTATATGAGTGCTCTGTGCTCATGGGTAAAACCGTGCCCGTCTTTGAACTCAGCTACACACTGTGATGTTTTTTGACGGTCGTTGCACGTTCACAGACTGACAGAGAGACAGACAGACAGCAGAGGGACAAGGTAGAAACAATAACAGCTGCACCGGAGTGGATGGAAATGATTGGAAGTGGGTCTGTGGCAGACAGACAGACAGACAGACAGACAGACAGACAGACAGACACAAACACCTGTACTCAAAAACCACCTCTGTGGTAGTTTTCACTACCAGTAAGTGTGTCCTGGACCACTTTATAGCATGATGACACACACACAAACACACACACATGCAGCCTCGCAAAGTGAAAGCGTTATCAGCCGTCACTGTCGCGGCCGACTAAACATTAAAACAACAATAATGACATAAGTTTAAAAGGACACACAGAATAAACATTAAAATGAAACATGTTCAGTGACATTGTGCCTCGTGTTTCCTCGTGTTTCCTCGTGTTTCCTCGTGTCTGACTGACCGAGCTTTTTTCATTTTATCCATCAATCTTCCACTGCGATCATTGGACAGCCTTAGCAACCTCACAGATTTTACCGAGGTTTTAAACCTTTTATTAAACTAAATCTGAGAGTATCACCGCTTAATTGGAATTGACTTGTTTAAACATGTTATGCAGATCAACTTGCCTTGCCTGCCTATTTTTGGTCCCAGTGTTGCTTCACTGTGGCCTTAAGCAGTGATACAACTTTCTTTTCTCCAGAGCTTATTATGTTGCGTCACTTAAATTACTCATCACATGCAACACGTACAGGTGTCCCACCTCTTCATTTTTAAACTCCTACAGTATCTTATGACAAACAACTGCGTAGGCTACCTCATTAATTTTTGTCAAAAATTAAACTGGTGAGGAAACCTGCCCTGCTAACCTCGTGGAGCGGATGGTGCAACACAAGAGTTTCAGTAGAACTTGCAAGAATAAATGTTTGGTTGGGAAACACTTGTATTAAGATTTGTTTTTTTTAAAGATTTTCAGCAAATGAAAAATGTTCACACTATAGTGTAAGTGTAAGTATTTCAAATATATTTGAAACAATAAAGTATTCACCCCCTTAATCGTTTTCCCATTTTATTGTTTCATGGTCAACATATAAGAAATATACGAAACCAAACATTTACAAAAAAAACCTCTTTAATGTCAAAGTGAAAAAAGATTTATACAAAGTAATATGAATGAATTAAAAATATATAATGTAAAATAAGTGATTGCATAAGTATTCACTCTCTAAAATAAATGAACTTGCACTGAAAACACGAGGAAATCCTGCAGGACGACCTGACTCCGTCTGCAAGAGAACTACGACTTGGGAGAAGATTTGTTTTCCAGCAAGACGATGACCCGAAGCAAACAGCGAAAGCTACACAGAAATGGTTTGAGACAACAAGGCGAATGTTCTGTAGTGGACCGGTCAAAGCCCAGACCTCAGTCCCAATAGAGAATTTGTGGCTGGACTTGAAAAGGGCAGTACACGCCCGATCCCCGTGCAACTTGACAGAGCTCGAGCAGTTTTGCAAAGAAGAATGGAGTAAAACTGCAGCGTCCAGATGTGCAGGCCTGACTGAGACCTGTCCACACAGACTCAGTGCTGTGAAGGTGCATCTACTCAGTACTGACTTGAAGGGGCTGAATACTTATGCAATCACTTATTTTACATTATACATTTTTAATTAATTGACATTACTTTGTAGAAATCTGTTTTCAATTCAACTTTTAAGAGTTTAAGAGTCAATTTTTTTGTATACTGACCCCGATTCCATCTATAAAAGCAATAAAACAGGAAAACAATTATAATCTTTATGAGCACTGTATGTATCACTGCAGAATATCAGCTACTGCAATGCTGAAGTCCAGTATATGTATTGGTTTTACTTTAGAGGACCATGTTGAACTTGCCAGCCTACCACAGGTTTCTTAGATTTTAGTTTCGCAAAACATTTTTTTCAGAGACGTCCGACTTGCTTGAGATTTGGCGGCACATCCATAACAGTGAACATTTCATCATCTTTATTTCTTTTTCATATCTTTTTGTCAAGTCAGGTTGTTCAGAAAGAGGTGATTAAAAGAATTCATGTATTTTTCTACCAGAGTTTGTACTTTTTCAAATCGTCTCAGTGAATCCACAGTAAAGGTCTTGGCACGTTGAATCTGTTTTTCTTTCATCAGGCTCGATTTTCAGCATTTTTCCGCATCCTTGGAAGGTGTTTAGAAGATACAACCGTGCAGCGCAAACCACAGTGGATCTTCCAGCGCACACCAGGACACAGCTGAAACTTTTTTTATAAACAGTTACATTAAAAACAAGGAGCCAACTACGCGCTGCGCATGTTGCTTCATCAGATTTGAATCTGATCGATGAGTGTGAACGCTGCTGTGAACACAGTCACGTCACCAGCGCGGCTGAAAACATGGAGAAGGGTCCAGCTATGAGTCTGCAGATGGACCTACTTGGACAACACCGCCACTGTCATCTCAGGAACACCAGCTGCACTAAAAGCGTCATCGTTCACTCTTAACCTTCAGTCGCTTTGTGTGCCGACAAACCAACAAACATACAGAGCTGTCGGAGGTGATAATGTACGCTGACAAATGAGGAGGTTTACCTGCCAGGCGTGCAGCCAGGTTTTAAAAAGAGATATGAGCCACTTTGTGCGTACTCTATTTGTCACACAGCTAGCATGCTACCAACGTTAGCTAAACATGCACTTGAACTTTTCTGTTGTATAAAAAGAGCTGCATTAGATTCATCAATCAGTTAGTTGAGTTGATTAAAAGTTTCCAACGTTATCGAGATCATTAAACGGACGTCAGGTTGACCTGCATACGTGCACAGAGCTACGTATTCAGACTGATGATGGACTTATTTGCAACTTTCTTGCGTTTGGCAGAATGATGTGTTCACAGATTTAAACCATGCTTGGCGTCACTACAGTTGTGCAAGCGTCCTGTCAATTCTGTTTACATCATAATTTAATACCATATGTGTTGAGGCCTGTCTCACCCTGCCTTGCCCTGTGTAACCCTGTCTGAAGGAGGCCGCAAGCAGCTGATGCAGAGTTTCTGTAGACAAGACAAGAATGAGGTGGGACACCAGATGTAGAATTTCATCCAGATTTACTTATGTGGAAGCTGATGAACGGCCAACACAATAAGTATTGGAAAATTACCCACATTTCAAAACTGTTTAAAGACTATGACATTACCCTTATGCAGCACATGCCTGAGAAAACACTTGGATTTGAGATAAGAACATTAATATGACACAAGAGATCAGCTTTTATTTCCTGGTGCATGCATTTTACATTTTACATGATTATTTATTTTTTAGAAGGTTTTGTTGAAGTTTTCTTATCTGAAGAACTGTTGCACCAGAAATTTGAAGAAATGTTTTCTCTGGAACTTCTTACTGAATGTTTTGTCATTTCATTTGTTTGAACAGTTGCATTTATTTTTTCTTGTTTTTACAGTTGACTAGAAGTGTGATTTTAAGCACCTGCAGCTGTAATCCTCCTGTATCAGACTCGTGTTAGATGCCTTGTGTTGCAGCCCGGTAGATAAAATGTTGGCAGTAAGCATTTCTCTGCAAACCAGATGCTTTCAAATTTATCTGTATCTGTATCGACATTTCCCCAAACGTGGTATATCACATTCACATGATACATCATAAGGGCGAGAGCGTGTGAAACCACACTGGATATGCTGGATGAGGGACCACCGGGCTCCAAAATCTTTAAAGGAACTTGGGGCAGGATTTGTGAAAAAATAAACATGCATTTTAAGTTTTTTAATGCTAATGGGTGATGAAGCGTTCAAAACCAAAAAGAATCAGCCCACCCACGTATCTCTCCACTGCCTTGAACAGGCTGTGTGCTGCATAATGAACTGCAATTCGTGCTCCGAATTTCCCACGCTGTCCTGTTGACGTGACGTCGGATGACGCTGAATGCGCGTAAAGCGAGTAAAGAAATAACAGTGTCACGGCATCAGCTGCACAGCTGTGAAGAGTTCATGCACGCTCGGCCGTCGTGTCACTATTGAGTCTTATTTCTTGATCCTGCCCCAATTCCCTTTAAATGTGACGAGACCTCTGGACATGTTCAGCCGTGCCCAGGTACCTTAAACTGAAAAGTGTGGTTTTCCGTGTCAAAACAGACTCTGGTAAAAGCAGAAGTACTAATTCAGCTTCTTTACTCCAGTAAAGTAATAGAGTACAGGCTCTGAAATGTACTCAGAGTATCAGAGTAAAAAGTCTCCCTCTGAAGGGAACTGAAGAGAGACAGCTCTGAAGCTCACATCATATTAATATAATTCAAAGACTATTAAAGTTAAAGGTAGAGTCAGTAGGGTTTGTCCCAGCTGTTCCTGAACGCACCATGAAGATAGCTGATTGTGGAGTCTCATTCCCAGGACGTCAAACAGCCACATGTTGGGTTGGTAAAGCGTCCCGAGCAGCAACAAAGAGAGAAAATAAGAAAATCTCTGCAGATACGAGACACTAACACGCCTTTTCTCCCCGTTCCAGCCTCCCTCTCTGTCTGTTCACGTCTTCTACGTCTTAGGCCTGGACTACACGAATACGATATATTCCTAAACGCACATTTTTCTGTCCAATTGGGCCTCTCAACCACACGAACACGGCGATTTCACCCACATAAACGGAGATATTTTTAAACGGATAAAAAAGTGGAGAAATAAAAAAACATCCGATTGAGTGGATCCGTGTAGCAATGTTAAGCGGAGCTGGTGTTGACGCGATGACGTCAAGCGCCTAGCGACAAGCCGTTCGCACATGTGCATTGAAGCAAAACGGTTGTCAACAACAATGGCCGACATGTACCGGGCTGTCTGTGCGTGCTTTGCACTTTTAGGTCTCATCTCAGCTCTACACATGAACGTAACGTTGTTGCAACAACTCCACTTCATCGTCGGTCCACACAAAAGATTATATTGTCGTTTTCTTCGCCATAACTTCTTACCCTAACTGCCGCCGTTTGACTGCTTCTTCTGGACCGTTTGACTGCGCGTGCTCATAACGTTCTTCTTCTATGGTATTTTACATTTTGCTAATCGCCACCTATTGGCCGGACATGGCACTGCAGGCTTCAGAGGCGATCGTTTTCAGTTTTGCCTCTTCGTATGGACAGAGATATGTCTGTGGTGTGGACAGAGTTTTTTTTTTAAAACGAGGACGAAAATATCCACTTAAAAAAATATCTATATCCGTGTAGTCCAGGCCTTAGTTTCGTCTCGCTGCGTCTGCCGTGCCTGATGTGCTCTGATAGGCGGAAGTCAGTCTTGTGATGTAGGGAAGGCGCCAAATAAAAATAATCCAAAATTCCCCTGGAATGCATCCAACTAAAGTAACGAGCCTGTTTCAAACTGTAGAGCCGTGAGTCATTCTGTACTCCTCAGTTTTACAACTCCACAGATAATATTTCCTGCCACAGACAGTCTGTGGGGAACGCAGCGCACTCTTGGCGATTGATTCATATTTTGACATCAGATGACACATTTGACTGGAACATTTTGGGTGTCAGCTGATGTTAACCAGTTCAAAATGTTTATGAGCAGAGGGTACACAGTGTTCTGTTTTAGTCAGCTTTGACTCACAGACTACTTTCACCTTGCTGTCCCACTTCAGTTGCACCAGACTGGCTGACTTGCCCTGCCCTTGGTGGTGAAGCATCCCGATGCAGCAACAGAGTATTTTTTACGCCTTTGTTTGGTTTTGTTTGCTACGTCTGCCGTGTGGGATGTGCACTGATAGGTTGAAATCAGTCTTGTGATGTTGGGAAATAAAAAATAATCCATAATTCCCCTCAAATGCATCAAACTAAAGTAAAGGACATGTTCAGCCGTGCCCAGGTATCTTAGACTGAAAAGTGTGGTTTTCCGTACACTAACCAAGTGTTTTTTTCAGAGGTGGTAGATGTCCACACACTCTGTCCTCCAGTAGAAGTTCAGATACTTGTGTCAAAACAGACTCTGGTAAAAGCAGAAGTACTGACTCAGCTTCTTTACTCCAGTAAAAGTAATAGAGTACAGGCTCTGAAATGTACTCAGAGTATCAGAGTAAAAAGTCTCCCTCTGAAGGACATTTGTGGTCAAAGCTAACTGAAGCTCATGTCATATTAATATAATTCAAAGTCTATTAAAGTTAAAGGTAGAGTCAGTAGGGTTTGTCCCAGCTGTTCCTGAACGCACCACAAAGACAGTTGATTGTGGAGTCTCATTCCCAGGACGTCAAACAGCCACATGTTGGGTTGGTAAAGCGTCCCGAGCAGCAACAAAGAGAGAAAATAAGAAAATCTCTGCAGATACGAGACACTAACACGCCTTTTCTCCCCGTTCCAGCCTCCCTCTCTGTCTGTTCACGTCTTCTACGTCTTAGGCCTGGACTACACGAATACGATATATTCCTAAACGCACATTTTTCTGTCCAATTGGGCCTCTCAACCACACAAACACGGCGATTTCACCCACATAAACGGAGATATTTTTAAACGGATAAAAAAGTGGAGAAATAAAAAAACATCCGATTGAGTGGATCCGTGTAGCGATGTTAAGCGGAGCTGGTGTTGACGCGATGACGTCAAGCGCCTAGCGACAAGCCGTTCGCACATGTGCATTGAAGCAAAACGGTTGTCAACAACAATGGCCGACATGTACCGGGCTGTCTGTGCGTGCTTTGCACTTTTAGGTCTCATCTCAGCTCTACACATGAACGTAACGTTGTTGCAACAACTCCACTTCATCGTCGGTCCACACAAAAGATTATATTGTCGTTTTCTTTGCCATAACTTCTTACCCTAACTGCCGACGTTTGACTGCTTCTTCTGGACCGTTTGACTGCGCGTGCTCATAACGTTCTTCTTCTATGGTATTTTACATTTTCACCACCTATTGGCCGGACATGGCACTGCAGGCTTCAGAGGCGATCGTTTTCAGTTTTGCCTCTTCGTATGGACAGAGATATGTCTGTGGTGTGGACAGAGTTTTTTTTTTAAAACGAGGACGAAAATATCCACTTAAAAAAATATCTATATCCGTGTAGTCCAGGCCTTAGTTTCGTCTCGCTGCGTCTGCCGTGCCTGATGTGCTCTGATAGGCGGAAGTCAGTCTTGTGATGTAGGGAAGGCGCCAAATAAAAATAATCCAAAATTCCCCTGGAATGCATCCAACTAAAGTAACGAGCCTGTTTCAAACTGTAGAGCCGTGAGTCATTCTGTACTCTTCAGTTTTACAACTCCACAGATAATATTTCCTGCCACAGACAGTCTGTGGGGAACGCAGCGCACTCTTGGCGATTGATTCATATTTTGATGTCAGATGACACATTTAACTGGAACATTTTGGGTGTCAGCTGATGTTAACCAGTTCAAAATGTTTATGAGCAGAGGGTACACAGTGTTCTGTTTTAGTCAGCTTTGACTCACAGACTACTTTCACCTTGCTGTCCCACTTCAGTTGCACCAGACTGGCTGACTTGCCCTGCCCTTGGTGGTGAAGCATCCCGATGCAGCAACAGAGTATTTTTTACGTCTTTGTTTGGTTTTGTTTGCTACGTCTGCCGTGTGGGATGTGCACTGATAGGTTGAAATCAGTCTTGTGATGTTGGGAAATAAAAAATAATCCATAATTCCCCTCAAATGCATCAAACTAAAGTAAAGGACATGTTCAGCCGTGCCCAGGTATCTTAAACTGAAAAGTGTGGTTTTCCGTACACTAACCAAGTGTTTTTTTCAGAGGTGGTAGATGTCCACACACTCTGTCCTCCAGTAGAAGTTCAGATACTTGTGTCAAAACAGACTCTGGTAAAAGCAGAAGTACTGACTCAGCTTCTTTACTCCAGTAAAAGTAATAGAGTACAGGCTCTGACATGTACTCAGAGTATCAGAGTAAAAAGTCTCCCTCTGAAGGACATTTGTGGTCAAAGCTAACTGAAGCTCATGTCATATTAATATAATTCAAAGTCTATTAAAGTTAAAGGTAGAGTCAGTAGGGTTTGTCCCAGCTGTTCCTGAACGCACCACAAAGACAGTTGATTGTGGAGTCTCATTCCCAGGACGTCAAACAGCCACATGTTGGGTTGGTAAAGCGTCCCGAGCAGCAACAAAGAGAGAAAATAAGAAAATCTCTGCAGATACGAGACACTAACACGCCTTTTCTCCCCGTTCCAGCCTCCCTCTCTGTCTGTTCACGTCTTCTACGTCTTAGGCCTGGACTACACGAATACGATATATTCCTAAACGCACATTTTTCTGTCCAATTGGGCCTCTCAACCACACGAACACGGCGATTTCACCCACATAAACGGAGATATTTTTAAACGGATAAAAAAGTGGAGAAATAAAAAAACATCCGATTGAGTGGATCCGTGTAGCAATGTTAAGCGGAGCTGGTGTTGACGCGATGACGTCAAGCGCCTAGCGACAAGCCGTTCGCACATGTGCATTGAAGCAAAACGGTTGTCAACAACAATGGCCGACATGTACCGGGCTGTCTGTGCGTGCTTTGCACTTTTAGGTCTCATCTCAGCTCTACACATGAACGTAACGTTGTTGCAACAACTCCACTTCATCGTCGGTCCACACAAAAGATTATATTGTCGTTTTCTTTGCCATAACTTCTTACCCTAACTGCCGCCGTTTGACTGCTTCTTCTGGACCGTTTGACTGCGCGTGCTCATAACGTTCTTCTTCTGTGGTATTTTACATTTTCACCACCTATTGGCCGGACATGGCACTGCAGGCTTCAGAGGCGATCGTTTTCAGTTTTGCCTCTTCGTATGGACAGAGATATGTCTGTGGTGTGGACAGAGTTTTTTTTTTAAAACGAGGACGAAAATATCCACTTAAAAAAATATCTATATCCGTGTAGTCCAGGCCTTAGTTTCGTCTCGCTGCGTCTGCCGTGCCTGATGTGCTCTGATAGGCGGAAGTCAGTCTTGTGATGTAGGGAAGGCGCCAAATAAAAATAATCCAAAATTCCCCTGGAATGCATCCAACTAAAGTAACGAGCCTGTTTCAAACTGTAGAGCCGTGAGTCATTCTGTACTCCTCAGTTTTACAACTCCACAGATAATATTTCCTGCCACAGACAGTCTGTGGGGAACGCAGCGCACTCTTGGCGATTGATTCATATTTTGACATCAGATGACACATTTGACTGGAACATTTTGGGTGTCAGCTGATGTTAACCAGTTCAAAATGTTTATGAGCAGAGGGTACACAGTGTTCTGTTTTAGTCAGCTTTGACTCACAGACTACTTTCACCTTGCTGTCCCACTTCAGTTGCACCAGACTGGCTGACTTGCCCTGCCCTTGGTGGTGAAGCATCCCGATGCAGCAACAGAGTATTTTTTACGCCTTTGTTTGGTTTTGTTTGCTACGTCTGCCGTGTGGGATGTGCACTGATAGGTTGAAATCAGTCTTGTGATGTTGGGAAATAAAAAATAATCCATAATTCCCCTCAAATGCATCAAACTAAAGTAAAGGACATGTTCAGCCGTGCCCAGGTATCTTAAACTGAAAAGTGTGGTTTTCCGTACACTAACCAAGTGTTTTTTTCAGAGGTGGTAGATGTCCACACACTCTGTCCTCCAGTAGAAGTTCAGATACTTGTGTCAAAACAGACTCTGGTAAAAGCAGAAGTACTGACTCAGCTTCTTTACTCCAGTAAAAGTAATAGAGTACAGGCTCTGAAATGTACTCAGAGTATCAGAGTAAAAAGTCTCCCTCTGAAGGACATTTGTGGTCAAAGCTAACTGAAGCTCATGTCATATTAATATAATTCAAAGTCTATTAAAGTTAAAGGTAGAGTCAGTAGGGTTTGTCCCAGCTGTTCCTGAACGCACCACAAAGACAGTTGATTGTGGAGTCTCATTCCCAGGACGTCAAACAGCCACATGTTGGGTTGGTAAAGCGTCCCGAGCAGCAACAAAGAGAGAAAATAAGAAAATCTCTGCAGATACGAGACACTAACACGCCTTTTCTCCCCGTTCCAGCCTCCCTCTCTGTCTGTTCACGTCTTCTACGTCTTAGGCCTGGACTACACGAATACGATATATTCCTAAACGCACATTTTTCTGTCCAATTGGGCCTCTCAACCACACGAACACGGCGATTTCACCCACATAAACGGAGATATTTTTAAACGGATAAAAAAGTGGAGAAATAAAAAAACATCCGATTGAGTGGATCCGTGTAGCAATGTTAAGCGGAGCTGGTGTTGACGCGATGACGTCAAGCGCCTAGCGACAAGCCGTTCGCACATGTGCATTGAAGCAAAACGGTTGTCAACAACAATGGCCGACATGTACCGGGCTGTCTGTGCGTGCTTTGCACTTTTAGGTCTCATCTCAGCTCTACACATGAACGTAACGTTGTTGCAACAACTCCACTTCATCGTCGGTCCACACAAAAGATTATATTGTCGTTTTCTTCGCCATAACTTCTTACCCTAACTGCCGCCGTTTGACTGCTTCTTCTGGACCGTTTGACTGCGCGTGCTCATAACGTTCTTCTTCTGTGGTATTTTACATTTTCACCACCTATTGGCCGGACATGGCACTGCAGGCTTCAGAGGCGATCGTTTTCAGTTTTGCCTCTTCGTATGGACAGAGATATGTCTGTGGTGTGGACAGAGTTTTTTTTTTAAAACGAGGACGAAAATATCCACTTAAAAAAATATCTATATCCGTGTAGTCCAGGCCTTAGTTTCGTCTCGCTGCGTCTGCCGTGCCTGATGTGCTCTGATAGGCGGAAGTCAGTCTTGTGATGTAGGGAAGGCGCCAAATAAAAATAATCCAAAATTCCCCTGGAATGCATCCAACTAAAGTAACGAGCCTGTTTCAAACTGTAGAGCCGTGAGTCATTCTGTACTCCTCAGTTTTACAACTCCACAGATAATATTTCCTGCCACAGACAGTCTGTGGGGAACGCAGCGCACTCTTGGCGATTGATTCATATTTTGACATCAGATGACACATTTGACTGGAACATTTTGGGTGTCAGCTGATGTTAACCAGTTCAAAATGTTTATGAGCAGAGGGTACACAGTGTTCTGTTTTAGTCAGCTTTGACTCACAGACTACTTTCACCTTGCTGTCCCACTTCAGTTGCACCAGACTGGCTGACTTGCCCTGCCCTTGGTGGTGAAGCATCCCGATGCAGCAACAGAGTATTTTTTACGTCTTTGTTTGGTTTTGTTTGCTACGTCTGCCGTGTGGGATGTGCACTGATAGGTTGAAATCAGTCTTGTGATGTTGGGAAATAAAAAATAATCCATAATTCCCCTCAAATGCATCAAACTAAAGTAACGAGCCTGTTTTGAAAATGTGAGGAGGAGAAAGTTCAGATATTTGTGTTCAGATGTCGGGAGGGTACTCGCCTCGTTACTTCAGACCTCTGCTGGTGATGTAAGAAGGCTCGTCAGAAGTACAGTAGTAATTGACGGATGTGCTCTGACAAGCACAACCTTGATCAGACTGTAGAACTGGTTTGACTTCACATGAACATGCTGCTTCTTGTGCCACTTATTTAAAGAGAAATAAAAATAATGACGCCCAACCACCAAAACCCATCGAAACTCCGGCGACGGATGAGGTCCTACAGAGCATCACTATCGGCTCCATCTTGCACAATCTTCAATTCTTTGAATTGAACTGTAGGTTGGGAAGTGTAACTCATCTTGTGTGTGGAATGAGGAGACCAGTCACACCTGAATTAAAGCAGAACGTACTTTTGAACAGGGATGTGCACCGGGGGAAAAAAAGACTTCACTAACTCCAGTGCACCGTTATATTTGGCTTGTATGGACATGGCTCGAGACCAAACTGAACTGGACTTGCTTCTTGACCTTTTTAGGTGAAACACTTGTTTTATTGCTGAGAGTTGGATGAGAAGATCCATACCGCTTACAAGTACCACTCAGAACCAGGGGGCCTTTAGCCTTGCTCAGCATTTAGACTGGACGCAAGCAGAAATGCAGCTGCCAACACCTCTCTGATGAGCTCCTTCTGACAAGACGACCACAACAGCTTTACTAAACACACTACATGACCCACTTAAAGGACTAGTTCACCCAAAAATAACCCTAATTATCTACTTATTATCTACTATGGCCATTTTCTTTATCACGGGCATAAAGCAGTCAGTACTTGTGTGCTGTTGTCTTGGTAGCTAACTTGCTAATGTGACATTGTTCTTGCTGTTTTGTGTGTGATCGTCCTGCAGGTTGACGCATTTCAACGTTTCATTCCCCCCTCTGATGTGATGACTTGATTGACAGCCTGAAGTTGTGAGCTAACAGCTGAAGACGGCATATTGGCATCGATTTTAAATAGAAGTGCATGTTGCCAGGGCAATACTTTGTTTATACAGGGGGCATTCCTGGTCGCTGTCATTTCATTAATCATTAGCTCCAGCTGATAAAATCAACCGGTTAAAAATGTGTTCTCCATTTACTGAGTCACAGAAACACACATAGAGCAGGACTTCCTTTGAGTATCGTGCAATTCTCGGATTTCCTCTGCAGGTATTGCAGCTGCATTTATGCTGAGTCAGCCCTGCGTTGGTGCCAAAGAGTAAAAGCTGTACAAACAGGTGAAAAAATATGAGACTTTCCCTGGATTCTTGTACTGTTTCTACACTATATTTCCAAAAGTGTTCACTCAGCCATCCAAGTAATTGAAATCAGGTGTGCCAATCACTTCCATGGCCACAGGTGTGCAATCAAGCACAAGTAAAGTTTGGTGCAGGGGGGATTGTGGTGTGGAGCCAGGCCTTCTCGTCCAACATCAGCGTGTGACCTTCTGGAAGAATGGTCAAAAATTTCCATAAACACACTCCCAGAAGGGTTGAAGCTGTTGTTGTTGCACCGATGTCTCATTAAACCCCATCGATTACGAATGGGATTTCACTTATGTGAGTCAAGGCAGGTGAGCCAATACTTTTGGCAATACAGTGTATGTGTGAGCATTTCAGCCTGCTGAGGTAATTTTGTTTCTAAATTTAACCTCTCACCAGGCTGTCACTGCTACATGCTGCTACATGCTTTGCATCCTCTGACTCTCAAACAAAAACCTTTTTGTGGTTATGCTGACATTTTGATTGGAAGTCGTGCGTGTATGGGCTTGCAGGGAAATCTCTACGATTACCTTGTTTACACTTTAAACCATCGTAGTGACGACATTTTGGCTCGAACACAGTCTCAGTTTTTACCCCAACCCCTCGTTTCGAGTGCCCCCATGACTCTCGGAACAGAGTTACTCAGGTGTAGTGGTTCAAATGTCCCCCCACGGCACCGGAAAACCCCCTCAAGACCCTCGTCATCACATCTCAGTGATACCAAGAATTACCGATAAGCATGAATGAATAGAGCGGTGTAGACATATTTTTGCATGCTAACCCTGACGTTAGTATCGCACTGGATGTTCCCCTCGACAAAATCAGAATCAGAATCAGAATCAGAATCAGAATCAGAAACAGATTTATTGCCAAGAAGGATTTTACACCAACAAGGAATTTGTCTAGGTGAATAAGGTGCATACATTGAAGACAATAAACATTAAACAAACAGTTACTATAATAAATATTAGAAAGAAAAAATATTTTTTTAAAAAAATATTAAAAATAGAAGATGTACAAATTCTGCATTAATGTAATGCAAAGATATCAAGGGCGGTGATGAGTTTGAGTGCCAGAGTGCAAGAGTCAGTGTCAGTGTCAGTGTCAGTGGGGGTGGGGGTGGGGGTGGGGGTCCCGGGACTTGTTAAGGATCCCAACTGCAAAGGGGAAGAAACTGTTCATGTGGCGGGAGGTTTTGGTCCTGATGGACCGCAGCCTCCTGCCAGAGGGAAGAGTGTCAAAAAGACTGTGACCGGGATGGGAGGGGTCGGCCACAATCCTACCTGCACGCCTCAGGGCCCTGGAGCTGTGCAGGTCCTGGAGGGATGGAAGGTTGCAGCCAATCACCTTCTCAGCAGAGCGTATGATGCGCTGCAGTCTGCTCTTGTCCTTAGCAGTGGCAGCAGCGTACCAGACGGTGATGGAGGAGGTGAGAATGGACTCGATGATGGCAGTGTAGAAGTGCACCATCATCGTCTTTGGCAGGTTGAACTTCTTCTTAAAAGGCCTTTGGGTTTCTTGACCTGGATTACTCAGTGGTGAACAAGTTTTTAATACTTACATGTTTTGTTCTTCACTGATGAACACCACTTTTGGGATCGTCCAAAAGGACAGTTCAATTTAACAATAAACAATAATAAAAGTAAAAAAAAATAAGAGAAAAAATAGAAATACTCGTATATAAGTAGTATGCACAATATAAACAGTGTGATTATAAACAGTGTGGGCAGTGTATCGTTATTAATAAATAATAAATATGAGTATGAAAATTGCCCAGTTAGTACAAACCAAAAGGAGAAGTGAGTTATGTGTAAAGTTTTTATTGCACAGTGCACAGTGAGGTCTGCTGGGAGCAGTGCTGGATGTAGAGTCTGACAGCAGCAGGAAGAAAGGACCTGCGATACCTCTCCTTCACACACTTGGACCTGTGATACCTCTCCTTCACACACTTGGACCTGCGATACCTCTCCTTCACACACTTGGACCTGTGATACCTCTCCTTCACACACTTGGGGTGTATCAGTCCATCGCTGAAGGAGCTGCCCAGTGCTGTGATCGTGTCCTGCAGGGGGTGGGACTCCTTCACCAGCAGCGATGAAAGCTTGTCCATCATCCTGCTCTCTGAAAATGTTGAAACTGATTTCCAGGTTTTAGGACTCATTCCTGCAGCACTCGTTATAGACCTGGTTGTTGGGGCGCTCGGGGTTCAACATGCACTTCTATTTAAAATCGATGCCAATATGCCGTCTTCAGCTGTTAGCTCACAGCTTCAGGCTGTCAATCAAGTCATCACATCAGAGGGGGGAATGCAACATTGAAATGCGACGACCTGCAGGACGATCACACACAAAACAGCAAGAACAATGTAACATTAGCAAGTTAGCTACCAAGACAACAGCACACAAGTACTGACTGCTTTATGCCCGTGATAAAGAAAATGGCCATAGTAGATAATAAGTAGATAATTAGGGTTATTTTTGGGTGAACTTGTCCTTTAAGTGGGTCATGTAGTGTGTTTAGTAAAGCTGCTGTGGTCGTCTTGTCAGAAGGAGCTCATCAGAGAGGTGTTGGCAGCTGCATTTCTGCTTGCGTCCAGTCTAAATGCTGAGCAAGGCTAAAGGCCCCCTGGTTCTGAGTGGTACTTGTGAGCGGTATGGATCTTCTCATCCAACTCTCAGCAATAAAACAAGTGTTTCGCCTAAAAAGGTCAAGAAGCAAGTCCAGTTCAGTTTGGTCTCGAGCCATGTCCATACAAGCCAAATATAACGGTGCACTGGAGTTAGTTAAGTCTTTTTCCCCGGTGCACATCCCTGTTCAAAAGTACGTTCTGCTTTAATTCAGGTGTGACTGGTCTCCTCATTCCACACACAAGATGAGTTACACTTCCCAACCTACAGTTCAATTCAAAGAATTGAAGATTGTGCAAGATGGAGCCGATAGTGATGCTCTGTAGGACCTCATCCGTCGCCGGAGTTTCGATGGGTTTTGGTGGTTGGGCGTCATTATTTTTATTTCTCTTTAAATAAGTGGCACAAGAAGCAGCATGTTCATGTGAAGTCAAACCAGTTCTACACTCTGATAAAGGTTGTGCTTGTCAGAGCACATCCGTCAATTACTACTGTACTTCTGACGAGCCTTCTTACATCACCAGTAACGAGGAAGTAACGAGGCAAGTACCCTCCCGACATCTGAACACAAATATCTGAACTTTCTCCTCCTCACATTTTCAAAACAGGCTCGTTACTTTAGTTTGATGCATTTGAGGGGAATTATGGATTATTTTTTATTTCCCAACATCACAAGACTGATTTCAACCTATCAGTGCACATCACGCTCGTATCTGCAGAGACCCTGCAGGGATACTTTTTACTTTGATACACCGAGTACATTTCAGAGCCTGTACTCTTTTACTGGAGTAAAGAAGTTGACTCAGTACTTCTGCTTCTACCAGAGTCTGTTTTTCTGCACAAAAAATATCTGAACGTCCACTAGAGTAAAGAATGTGTTGGACCACTTCACCTCACCTCAAAGCACCGCTCGTCCTCAGGAAACTTCCAGCTGTAGCGCGGAGGAATTTAACGGTCAAATGCTCAAATGAAGACAAAACGAAAAAAAAGGTGTCAAGTTGTAACAATTTTTTATTTTCCTGTCAAGAACTCGATCAAGCGCAAGAAAAGCCTTTCACAACACAAGGAGAGACAGAGACAGAGCGTTATATTACAGAGATGATAGATGGCATCTGTTTTCACCTTCGTGTCACAGAAGGGAGAACAAAAAAAACAAAACAAAAGCAAGAATAAGAACTTGGTTCAACGTATTTTTCCATAGTGATAAAAGATACAAAAAAACTAACAATGTTCAAATCCTCTTGAGAACATACAGAATTATAATACAGAAACACTACAATACTTTTTTATCTCCCTCCCCCGCCCCCACCCTCTAAATTACTCCTGAAGCCGACGCCGCTATGATCACAGATGAAACAAATATCGAGTACTGTACACAGACACGAGTCATCACGGCTCCACTGACACCAGAACTTTTTCTCAGGAGAGCGCCGGCCAACATCGCTGATCTACAGCCCCAATCTGCAGGATTAAATTAACAATCGGACTCCAATCAGAAACAGGAGTTAAACTCTTTAACTGGCTGCTGATCGGGCCTACGCGCCTTCTTTTTGTGGCTTAACCCAAATTTTTTGATTCGTCGCTCTCTGCGAAACCCAAACTAGAAACCTCATGTTAGTTTGGGGTGAATCTACAGTATCAATGTGAGCGGCTGCTCTGAAATCGTAACTTTTGCAGAGAAAAATGGGACTTTTCACGTTTTTTTTCTTTGTTTGTAAAAATTGTGATTTAACACCGTTTGAACAAAGCTGGACGGCAGATTGGGGCTTTGAAGCAGACTTCTCTCCTGTCTAACCATTCAGAAGGGTGTGTGTGTGTGTGTGTGTGTGAGAAAGTGTCAGCATTTGAATGTAGATGAGATCAGAATGAATAAACTGGTGCGAGTTGTTGGTTCAGACACAATTTATTCGTTTTTTTAAATTTGAGAATTTGCAGTGTTATTATCTGTAAAGTGTGTGTGTGTGTGTGTGTGTGTGTGTGTGTGTGTGTGTGTGTGTGTGTGTAGGGTAGGGGTATTAACATCAGCTAGAGGAGCTGCTGGGTGTATTTTACAGGGGGAATCATACATTCTCTGGTTCAATTCGACTGCATTCAGAGTAAAAAGGTGATAGTGGAGGGTGAATGGACACCAGCTTCATTTTTCCAATGCTGTTAAACAATCCTCTAAATTTCGACGCTACAGCCGACATTTTGCGACCCTTCTCGTATCCGTTTGCTTTTAGCCGATGGATCAAATTTTGGCATTTCTGCGGCGGGAGGCGTTACGAGGCCTGTACTACGACGCGAGTTGGAGACATACAGGGTTTCTTTTCCGTTATCTGGCTTCACTAACTCTAACAATCGCAATCACTCGAAGGCTCGATCGCAAATGTGAAAAAAAGGGCGTATTTTTACAGACTAAGCGCAAACTATTAACTGTAATGCAGGACTGAACTGACAGCTGACAGAAATAATGCAAATGCGTAAATTAGCAGACTTAGAATATCGCTGACAGTTTTAGCCTCAGTCCTTCAGCTGCAACAGCAGCGGTGTCACTTGCAAGCAAATAAAAATAAATTAAATATAAAGAGCGGTGCTTTCATATCTTTTCAGTGCAAGGTCATAGTGCTTCGATTAGTCTCTGTTGTAGGATGATGTCGGTGTACAAAAAGCACAATCAAATGGCTTCCACGTCGTTTGCAGACAACAAGAAAATAAACGCCGAGGATCTCCTATAAACAATGATGTCATTTTTAATCTTGCTTCGTCATACAGGCCTCTCCGATACGTCCGGGTCGCAAAATGTGGCGCGAAGCCGCACATCTACATCGTATATCGAACTCCTTGTACAGTAGCAGGAGGTCACACTTGTTTTTGAGGAATGTTGAGGTTTCTGTTTTGCTCACAGAATTAGGCTCATTTGGATCAGACGCTGTCACCTGTCTTTTATTGTGTCGACTCAACTTTTTATTTTTTTCCTCCTTTTTTGTTTTTGGTTTTTTTTATAAGAAATCTTAGAAAAATGTTACACCTTCGAGAAGAGTTTGCACCGCGTCTCGTGTGATAGCTGTCATGATGTCATTATGAACTTCCGGTCCTGACTGCTGGCTGTACCTCCTCTTTATTCTCCTTTATTTCTCTTCTCTTTTTGGTGGTCGTTGTTGTTTTAGTGTTGTTTCGTCGCTGTCTTTGCTGATATTGGTTATGTTACTTGATTTATATTAAATCAAGAACATAAAGGATGTCCGGTCATGCGTCCTTTTGGTTTTTGTTTCTGTTCCGGTTGGTAAACAAAAAAATAACAAAAACATGATTTAAAAAAGAAATCAAGAGGAAGTTTGCACCCAACTGCCCGTGTTCTCCGTCCTCTGGTATTTCACAGAAGTTACCTCAAACACATCCTCTCCCAAACAAACAACATTTTTTTTTTTTTGGTTCTTGAACATGTTGCACAGCAAAAAAGTTCACAATTTTCCAACAACACAGAAAGCCTCAGAGATACTCCAAAGTCATTTTTGTCTCTTGATGTTGAACAGGCATAAAATGTTTCTGAGTCATTTTTTTAAGAAACGATGGAGATTTGTGTGGAGGGAGGAAACAGAAAGGTGAAAATGTGACTGACTTTTGAAGGGCGAAGTCAAATCAAAAACATTGTACAAGGATCGTCTGAGCTCTGATGGTAAGCAGCTGTGAGCTGAGAGAAAAGAAAATTTTTCCATTCAGTGACAAATCCATGTCACAACAACAACTAATTGTTCTAAAGGTGCGAAACCACAGAGATGATCTGTACGTGATTAAGAGTGCGGTGAGACAATTATGGGATGACAAAGTGTAGATACTTTGACTGATAAGATTCCTGGAGATGACGCTTCTCACGCAGAAACCACAAAGAAAGCTACAAAAGAAATCTTTTACCCATAACGCCACAATTTAAAAGGCTGCAGTTTTATCTCCTAATTAATCTACAGTGACACACTGTAAACATGTTTTTAAAAACCAACAGCCAACACCGATGTGGCTGTTCGTTATCCTTGATATTGTCTTAAATAAAGTCAGAAAATCTGTACGAATCGCTGCTTTTAGCTGCCGATACAAATCAAGTGATCGCGTAAGCTAACCAGGCAGTGGACGCTCCCATGAAACCAACAGTAAATAGTCAGATTTGTGTTAAAAAAAGGTGGCGCTCATGCTCGCTGTAACTTGAACCTCATATTTACACGCAAACTAGTCGGACAGAAGCGGAGAAATACTCGCTGAGACGACCGTTTCTTCCTGCTGAAATCAGGCTTAAATACACGCGTTTGAAGATGAATAAAAACCCGTTCGTCGTGTGTGGATGTGCACATTCCTTATCTTCTGGGATAAAATATTCTGTTAAAAATCTAATTACCTTATTTACAATTTTACAACGAGGAACAAACATAAAAATATCGATATAAACATTACAGTTGTTACAAAACATGTTCCTAGAGTGCGACTGAGCCGTCAGCATGGTGTTTTCCTGGGACGTAGCACGTTAGCATGTACATACTACAAAGCTGTAGTAAAAGTACAAAAAACCTCTCTGCAAAGCCTGACGTCATCAGCCTGGTCTTACTTTACTGTATGCAAGGGCAGACACGGTGATTCGTAGAGTTGTGTTTGCAGCTTTTAAAAAAAACTACATATTCAATTACTTCCATTTTATAGCTGCTCAAGAGTTCATACAGTAATTACTGGCTGGTGGCAGTTACGAAGAATTTGTCGAGCTGTAAGTTTGAGGCATTTCGTTTGTTTGCACATTCCTCCGAGGCGGTTTCACCTGTCTGCACATGACAATAGGAAACTGTGACGCAGAGGCCCGAGCCGTCAATCACATTTTCACCTTTGTGTTCACACCTATTGGGATTTCCGACGGTCTAGACGGAGCAGGTTGAGATGCAAGGTGTTTGTAGAGGAGGCAGTCACGTGTGGAGCTGCGTGTGTTTGGAGGACAGGTGGCGACGTTGGGATTTTCCTCTTTTACCACTGGCCAAGGTGTGACTCTAATATGCATTCAGACGGTCTCAGGTCTGCCGGCTCTAGGTGGTCTGCAAGGAAGAGAAGAAAAGACGGTGATTTTACAGAAACAACCTCGCACATGTAGCAGCAAAGCACCGGGGGAGCTGTGACTTCTCCTGTGTTTCCTATGCTCACCTTGATACCATTGTTTGTTTTGCATAGTTAGTTTATTTGTGAGCGTGGCAACTTCATGACAGGCTGACATTTACATATCTCTGCTGCCAATACACTGTGCGGTGATAAAAAAAAAATATTTACTTTGAGGTGGGAGCAGAGAGGCGTCACACACCCAAACAGGCTCCCTTTGTTTGCCATGTCAAAGGCAGCGTGAAGGATTAATAATAAACATCTGTTATCGGTCCAACTTTAAACACTCGCCGCTGGAAATTTAAAAGTGGGTTACCCCAACAATCGCATTTATAATTCATTATGATGCGTACATGGTGGGTTGATAAATGTCATGGTGCAGAGGGATGCGCAACTGACCTATTCCTCTGTCATTCCTCGGAAGAACAGCCATTTTATTCCATTTGCTGTCAATGACTGTCTTATTAAGGTCTAATTTTAAACAATTACCCAAACAATGAGTTGCTGTATCTATTATAGTCGAGTATTACGTACATAAAATACCAACCCAGCAGACAGCAGGGGCTAACAGGGAAGTACTTAATCACACTGATGCTACAATGATATAAAATTCCCTCATTGATGTGCAGCAAAAGCTGTTTACAAAAGGTCTAATGCAACGAAAATATATCAAAAAAACCTGACAGTTAGATGAATGTATGAGTCGTAGTTTACACTCAGCTGCTGGTTTATTAGGTACAATGAGCTGAAACTCAAACATTCCTGCAGTAAATCCTCCTGAAGCTGATAATGTTCAATTTGGACCGTTGTTAGAAACATGTTGATTCAATTGCACTGTGCAACACCGACAGGAGAGCCAGATAACAATCAATACCAGGGATTCCCATTCATTAATTTGGTTGTTAACCTTGCGAGACAGCGGCATCATGTGAGGAGAGCTATAACATCTTTCCTCTGTGGAGAAGATGGCGACGGTGACAGAGATCAGCCGCCGCATAATTATTTTCTTATCTTCGGAGCTTCTTCTCTTGCTCACGTACACATGACGTAGTGTTTCCCACACATAGACTTTACCCGGGCAGGCCAAGCATGCATTAGTTATGCACTACAATATTAGAATTAAAAATGTTATTGAAAAGATAAATATAACACGGATTTTGCACTGCGTGTTGAAGCCAAACGGCATCTAAGTGACTTTACTTCTGGAGGAGGTGGGGCTACGCAGGCAAAAAATACGCTGCTAGTACTGGAGTATCGATACTGCAAGAACTGAGTATTGATCATTTTAAATCATCAGTATAATATTTATCTGTATTTCTATTCTTTTGACAACACTAGCATGTATATTAAACCAGATTAAAATTAATCAAAGCTTTAACATGAATGAATTAAGCAGAACTAACACTGTGTACCCTCTGCTCATAAACATTTTGAACTGGTTAACATCAGCTGACACATTCAGCCATTCCCAAAATGTTTCAGTTAAATGTGTCATCTGAGGTCAAAATATGAACCAATCGCCAAGAGTACGCAGTGTTCCCCACAGACTGTAACTGTTGCAGGAAATATTATCTGTAAAACTGAAGTCCAGAATGACTCACGGCTCTACAATTTGATGCGTTTCAGGGTGATTACGGCTAATTTTCCCAACATCACCAGACTGATTTCAACAGAGCACATCACGCACGGCAGACGTAGGGAGACGAAACTAAGACGTAAGAAGACGTAAACAGACAGAGAGGGAGGCTGGAATGGGGAGAAAAGGTGTGTTAGTGTCTCGTATCTGCAGAGATTTTCTTATTTTCTCAGCCTGTACTCTGTACTATTAGTTTTACTGGAGTAAAGAAGTTGAATCAGTAATTCTGCTTTTACCAGAGTCTGTTTTGACACAAAGTATCTGAACTTCTACTGGAGGACAGACAGTGTGACTTTTGGTTTTAGCGAGGTGTACCTAATAAATTTGCAACTGAGTGAATATCTTCATCCATGTCAACAGTTTGGTGAGAAAGATGGCGGTTGACAGAAACTAACCCCTGCACTCTGCCTCGGCATCTTGTTGATGGAGCAGGACGCCGGGTCTTTCTCCCCCGAGCTGTCGCGTTCCGACTCGCGCTCCCTCTTTCCTGTGATGCCTCTGGAGTGCAGAAGGAGTCCTGAATGTGCCGGCAGAGAGAAGAGAAAAAACGTTATCATTATGTGAAACACACGATCAGCTGATGCAGGTGGGGAGGAAGGGTCTCGCCCTCTTGTGGCATAATTCCTACCTGGGTGTTGAGGCACAGCAAACTCGTGGTAGTGTAAGCTGCTGGTGATGGTCTGGCTGGCGTCTGGCACTGAGTGGTATCCTGCAACACACAAATCAAACAGACACTTTGACTTTTGTGTTCAGTTCATTACACCCTTGGTTATTTCCATTGTGGTTATTTCCATTGTCAAAAGTTGTGGACGCTACCAAAAGAACTGTTCTGTGCCCTCATCCTTCTGTTGAGGTACCTTGCACACTGATCCGATACCAGAAGGTGGAGTTAAAAAAATGCCGACCACTGATTGGTCAGTCGAAAACAAACAGAGTCGTCTCGTTGTCTGCTCGCTGATGTAGAGTTTTCTTATTGTTTTTTTTTTAGCAGCCTTTTATCTTGTGTCTTTTCGTCTTTTCTCAAGCAAAGCTAGTTTCCTTGTTGTAATAACGAGTTGAAAAGAAATGGTGAATGCGAGCGGAGCAGAGGAACAAAAAAGGGAAGCAGTTTCTATATGGTGTCAATCTGGCTGTTTCCTAAGAGTCTAGACTTCACGTCTCGTTTGTTTCCGAGCTGCCGGGAAAGTGAAAAGCAGTACACCGAAGCCGGCCAGTAACAAACAACCCCCCCATTTCATTGTCAAGGGTCTAAAGGGTAGTACACTGAAAGTAATTCAGTGGAAGTGCAGCTTTCGGGGTGTAACGGTACATAGAAGATACGGTTCATTACGAGGTCATTATAATGGGAGAAAAGGCGACTAAAAATCCCAAATACGGAAGTTTCTTTTGATTTATTTTCAGCAGACGGTAGTTTAAGTTACAGTTTGTTCTACATAGTGTCCAGTCAACATACACACACACTGTCATGTAAAGGCCAATTGCTTCAGTTGTGTCTTTGCCAACAGGAACTGTGTAGTGGGATGACCTACCATGCTGTTGCTGCTGTTGTTGCGGTGGCGGCTGCAGTCGTTGTTGTTGCTGTTGTTGTGCAGCACTGCTCGACCGGGTCTGTTCTTCGGTGTCAAAGTTAAGTAGGATGCTCCCGCTGCCGTTACCTGTTGCAACAGAGCTCCCCGACACTCCAGGCACTGAAGGGACAGATGGATGCACGTGACTGACTGATTGTTTATATGACTATTATTATTACTACAGGAAAGTGGGTGAAACACCAACACAACAACATCTTGACTATTATACCACTGACTCACAATGTGAGTTGTTGTTGTTGTTGTTGTTGGTCCCTGGCTGCTGCTCTCCAGGAGAGTAGGCCATCATTCCTCCATTCCCGTTGCCATTGGTGGACGGCACCGATGCCAGCAGGCCTGAAAAACACGAACAAATATGCACTTTTATTTCTCCATTTGGCCGTTTGACAGTACTCGTTGTCCTGCATGTGGGAACAAGTGGCAGCTAGCAATTTTGTTGACAAGACAATTCAACACAGGCACCTTTAAAAAGGAAGGAATCATTTGAAGTTTAGTCTAAATGTATTGGTCTCTTACCTAGTCCCCTGTATCGGCTAAGTTGCTGGTAGATCTGCTTCATCCTCTCGATGTTGAGCCGGCTCGCCTCTGCGTGGTGCACCATGGGCTTCGGGTAATGGACGCCGATTATGCACTTGGCGGCCGCCTGCACGGACTCCGGAGCGTTCCACGGGTCGTAGATGTACTTAGCGGGGAAACCTCGGAGGATAGGTAAGTATCGTCTGGAAGCACAGGGAGACATTAGATTTGCCAGCTTATGTTGAGACGACAAGGGAAGGTTACAGAGTAATTCGGGGGGGGGGGGGGGGGAGCGATGCAGAGATACAAGAGTAACAGGTCAGGAAAAAAAACATCTCACAGTAGTTGCAAAAAAAGTGAAAAATATAACTGGAAAAAAGCTGGAACTGTGTTTCTACAAATTCAAATACTGAAAAAAGGTATGGTACTAATCTTAAAAGTGTTCTTTGAAATGCAATACAGCTGTATTTTTGTTATTTCATCAAAAACGATAAATATATCTTTATGTGTTTTTTTTCTTACTGAGATCATCATTTGAGTTTTAATTTACCGGCTCTGTATGTTCTGTAGCTGATAAGAGCATGCTGGTTCTTCAGCACTTGCATGCTTACAAGTATTATGGAAAAATAGCTGCTACAAAATGAAAGCTACAAACAACCACAACACTGCACAGTATGGCTACAGTACATGAGAGTATGAGTACAGAGTCATGTGGACTTTTGTAGATTCTGGCACTGAGGTGAGTTAGCATCACAGTGCACAATGAGGCCTATGAGTTCACAACGTGGTAGAAAAACGAGGGGCTGTGTTTTCCCGAACAACAGTTACTGTAAGCTGGTGTGATAGCAGCCACACCGCAGACCAAAAGTATGATCCTCCAAGAGGTGAAGCCAATAAAACACTGACTACACCAAGAAAGAGAAGTCAACATCTCAGAGTACCATTCCAACCTGCTGAAGTTTGTTTTGTTTTTTTCCCTTGGGCTGTCGTGGATTTGCTCCGTGTGACAAAGAGAGGTCACCTACCTACTGGCACCTGGTCCGACCTTACCGAGTCCGAGGAGGGGTGACAGACAGGACAGAGGAGGGGGGCGAGTGGAGCTGTGGAAAGCGGCACAGTGCGGCGCTGGGAGGCACAGAGAGGGTGGGGGCGGGTGCGGTGCGGCCTTGTGGACGCACACACGACGACGGACGGCGCTCCGCTTGCTACGGAGATCGCCCCCGTCGCTAGAGAGAGATCACTGTCGATTGGACCGATGATGCTAGGAGACGTCTACTGTGACACGCGGTTAGAAAGCAGAGTGGATTGACCCCCACCCACCCTCCCCCCGCCCCTCCCACCAACCCCGACTAGAGCAGGTGTATAGTGGAAAAGTTCTGCCATCGAGCGGTCCGGTTCTTCTTTCTTTCTTAGCACTGGAAAATATGTCTTTGATTTCTTCCTTTGTCGGCCATTCGATCAGGTACTGATCGAGAGCAGCGGTGGTTAAAAAAAAAGTCCACGTTTAATTCTTCTTAAAGCTCAGCGTGCACATCCCTGTGTCCTCACTTCATGCAAGTCTGACAAAAAAAGAAAGCTAAAACTAAATCTCTACTTAAAATAACACTGAAAGTTTGTAGTCGATGACAGAAGTCTTCCATTATACCTCACAGCTCCAGGCCCCCCAACCTCCCTCCAACCTTCCCCCCACCTCCCTCCCTTCATGATCAGACAGTGGTGGACTGAGGAAAGAGCTCATGGCTGCTCCCCTTGTCCCTCAGACTGTGGTGGTTGTCTTTTAAGTGTTCTGACTGACTGTCCCCTCCCACAACCACAGCGCCACACTCTGGGCTTGTCCACTAGGGGGCCCCCTCATTTCACTAAAAGGGACGACAACCCTTTTGCCAGGAAGACCCGCGACTTGCCAGTCGCAAGCGGTCCTACGGAGGACAGCGGGTGGTGCATTAGGAGCATGTGGTGAGTGTAGGTGATGTGGAGTGTACGCGTAGGTGCGTGTGTGTGAGAGGTGGTGCATTCGGATGCGACTGTATGGCCATACATTAGAGCCCGACCGATATATCGGTTTGCTGATATTATTGGCCCATATTTGCCAATCACAGATATATCGGTATCAGCATATGTGCTGTGTGTGTGTGTGTGTGTGTGTGTGTGTGTGTGTCTCAGGGCCTGTATTTACCAGCCACTGCTCCAGGTCCACCTGAACCGGCAAGGCTGCATTCACATAAGCAGGGCACCACTGAACATTTCACAAAGGGTCGGATGAGGGACTTTGCCCAGCGTCTGGACAATGGACCGGCTCGCGTGGCACAGCACAGATAACGAGTGCACCGGCGGTTACAGCTGGCCCAACGCCTCTCCTCACTACCCTCTGGGGAATGCTTCATAGTCCCCTACCTCACGAATGCAAGCAAGGCGTTTGCATTTCCATACCAAGCGGTCAGAATCCCTTTTAACGAAATGAGACGCTACCGAGTTACAAACCTGCCCAGAGGGTGCCGCTGGGGCGCGAGCAAAGTCCCGTCCCCCCTGGTGGCACAGGTAAGTAAAAAACAAAACGACTACCGATTTCTCAACTCGATCCCCGTCTTCCACCCAGGGCAGCCCTGGCTGGCAGCCCGGCTGCGCCTGGGTGGTGGGGGGAGGGGGGGGGCGTGAGAACGGCCAATCATCTTAAAAGCAAACAGCTACAATCTACGAAGAGGTGAGGGATAGCTGAACTTTTCCCCCAATCCCCCCCAAAAAACAGATGAGCCAAAACACAAACACAGAGCCACATCCAGAGAAAAGAGAAGAGTTCATCTACGCCTTTGCAGTAAAAAATAATCATCTGGTGGCAACAGTTACTGCAAATATATGAAACTAAAGAGACGCACGCGTACACAATCACCAAAGGGACACACAAACAATTAAAAAGGCACGCAAAGACGTACACTGTGAACACTACAAATTATTACAAAAATACATGCCTGATTCCAAAAAACTAAAGTGCTGAAGTTTTAACAGAAAAGGAAAAAAAGACCAACGGGCAACAAATAAAAAAAAAAAAAAAAAAAAGAGGAGAGGAAGATGTTTCTCCTTCATTCACTTACCCAGAGATCTGGATGGGGGACCCCCTTTATCCCTCCATCTCTCTGCTAAACCTGTGAGGGTGTATGTGTGTGTGCGTACAAACGAGGACATGGCTATTTGTGTTAAATGCCTAATTTATATATATCATTAAGTAACAATAGCATTATGAAATATTACCGATATGTTTAGCCTGACAACTACATAGAGATCAGACGTAAGTAACTTGAAAACAACCTCAAGCCTCAAATGTTTCTCATGTAAAAATAATGTCACTCTGGACCTGCATTAATATTGTGTGGTTCTGTGTGTCTGACCTCCTCCCTGCTCTCTCAGTGCTTCAGTGTATCCCTGTATAAGTGTACTGTAGGAGAGACGGAGGGAGGAAAGGTGCCATCCAGTTGGGAGGGGGAGGGGATCAGCAGATGGCACCAATGGACGATGCCAGGAAAGGTACCCACCTAATGAAGTCCCCGTTGGGGTCTGTGCGCCTGCCGAAGCCCACCGGGCAGTAGCAGTGGAAAAACTGCTGGAAAAATGAACTGCAGGACAGCCACATCCAGCTGCCTGCGTTCACGCTCCAGTCTGCATCTAGAAGCAACTCTTCAAAGACCTGCGACGCAAAGACAGAAGATAATCCAGATGTTAGGATTTCACAGGTGCTCCCACAGCTTCTCAGACATCAAACTCAAGGACTTTTTCAAGCCTAATTCCCTCAGATTCAAGATCCTATTTCACTTCCACAACACAAAACGGAGCCTGGTAACTATCACTTTCTGCGTCCTCACCTTCATCCCTTCCTCCCAGCTGATCCACAGGTCTCCCCTGGTGAGGAAGCAGGCCACCGCATGCCTGGCCAGGTGATGAATCCAGCCTTCCTGCCTTAGCTGAGTCATTATGGCGTCTATCCAGGGGAAACCCGTCTTCGCTTCGGCCCACTTGGCGAGCGCTTCCATATTTTTGTCCCAGGGGATGCGGACGCAGATGGGGTTCCCCTCCATCTTGTCGAAACGCGGGTTGTTGGTCGCCGCGGTGTAGAAGAACTCCCGCCACAGTAACTGGCCGTACAGGGAGAGCGGCGGGGAGCTGTTCTTTTTCACCTGGATAAACACAAACACAGCAAGATCACATTCCTTTCCCGTTGTACAAAAAAAACAAAACAGTACTGCCCAACAACAGCTGGCTGTTATCTTCAGAGGTAAAAAGGTTACGCTCAACATTCCTTCTCAGGTGAAATGACTCAGCGAGAATCCCATGAGCTTGTTATCTCAAGCTCCGATTGTGCAATGCTTTGACTGGAGGGTGACATAGATGCTTTGTCATAACTTCTATTCAAGCAGAGATTAACTGTGATACCATGATGATTACCAATCCAGCTGGATTGGTAATCATCATGCTGACTCAAAGTCTTCACTTCCAGAAGAAAAAAATCTGTTGGGAACCACTAGTAACAAATTTAACTACGTGCGCTGTTGGTTGTTTTGTCTTTCTTGTTTTTTAAGATTGATCTGATTCGTGATACGAGCAAAGCCGTCGTCTGCAGCGCACACTTGTTACAACTCAAGTTTCAAAAACACATTAAACATCTTTCTTACAAAAACAGCTCCAGTCTATCTGTAAAAAAATATTATTTTGTAAGGCAGTTTGTTCCTCACAAGTTTAATTGTCTTTGATTCTAAAAACCAAACTAAAAACAAGATTTCCGAAGTCAAGATTGAACTTTTAAGGCCGACGTTTAAGTTATTTCTTGAGCGTTTTTTTGCTTGATCCTTCGTAAGCCTAAAGTTTAAGAATGATGTCATAAAAAGTGTGCAGACCGTCAACTTTTCATTGTCCCGGCAACAGATTAACTTTATATTCAGACAATCGGACAACAGCCAATCATGTGAGGGCCCACGACAAATCAAATTCATCTTCTGCTACACTACAGCATATTTAAAAAGCCTAATCTAAGTAACTGAAGCTCAATAAACATGTACAAGTTCATATGGCAAATAAAAGTCCTTATCCCAAGTCAATTAGGTCCCTAATAATTCACTAAACAAAGAAAATAAATGCAGCTTTGCATTGATTGAAGCCCTTGTTTAAAGTATTAGGACTTTTCTGAAATTATCTTATTAACTTGTTTTAAATCCAGTGAATTACAAACCTTTCGGTAGAGGTCAGTGAGCTTGAAGTAGAAAAGGCGACAGGAGAGGCAGCCGAAGCGCAGGTACGGGCTGAGGCCTGTCGGGCTGGCTAGCAGCGAGTTGGCGTTCATCCTGGGACGCTCGAAATTAGCCACCCAGGCCTGGAAAAAAGACAGAGAGGGGATGACATAGACACATTTTCTCATTTTGAATAAAGAGAGGAGAGTTGTAGGTGTCCCAGGTGCAGTGCTCACTTTTCTCTCCAGATGGCGCTCTATCCTGGTCAGAGCCTCTGTCTCTCCTCCCGGCCACACGGCTGTTGGCAGGCCCTCGATGTCGAAGCCTGTGAATCAGGCAGTGAAAACAGTGAATCACCTCTTTAGTTTACAAACAGTGTTACACTTCTTTGTTGGATGTCATAATATATCATGTTCCCACAAATTATGACCAGACACTTCTAACATGTTTCCATGACAGCTGTGTTGGATTAAGTCGGTGAACTCTCTCTTTTCAGCTCAGTTTAAACATGCAAATTGGACAAATAAGGGCGATGTTCTGGTACAAAGTTTGGTGAATTAGCCAGAAGGAGTTAAAGAAGAGCTGTACTGTGAACAAAATCATTGGGATTGGTTCCAAACATCTGTCAATAAGACTGTTTGGTGTTCAAGAAGTTTGTAAAAAAATAGTTTTTCAGTAACAAAATTAAGTAAACACACCGTTTCTAACATGTAATAAAATACTGAGAAGATTTGAGACGTAGAAGTCGACTAAACTCAATATGAATGTTTCCTGATTTATTCATATTCCTCCCCACTATCTGAATCATACTTTCTGCTAAAACTGGACGGGATTTCTTAAGCGACGGCTCTCAGCAGGTGACCCGAGTGGGAATTACAGGAATTTATGATCTCAAGCTCTGACTGTGCAATGCTATGACTGGAGGGTGACATAGATGCTTCAATTCCAGCAGAGATTCACTGTGACAATCTGTTTTACAATCCAGCCTGATTGATAATCATCATGCCAACTCAGGTTTTTTCCTGTTGGAAGTGAAGACTTTGTCGGGAACCACTGAACCAAATTTTACTGCCTACGCTGTCGGGGTTGTTTTGTCTTTCTTGTTTTTTAAGATGGATCTGATTCGTGATACAAGCAACATTGGGACTGGTCCCATACATCTGTCAATTAGACTGTTTGGTGCTCTTCACCATCTTAAATCATACTTTCTGGTAAAACTGGACAGGATTTCTTAAAGCGACGGCTCTCAGCAGGTGACCCAAATAGATCCACGAGGGACACTGTGTGCAGGTGTGAGCGGCAGATGGCTGCTGCACTGTAAAGGCTATGAATGGAAAAACCGGCCCTCTGTGAATGGGAACCAGACATCTTGACTGACTGAGTGTAAGAGGGTTAACATGTTACCTGGTTAATTTAGGGAACAAACAGCAGCTTGTATGGAAATAAGCCTTTGCAGAGAGAAAACCAGACATCTGCACTGACGGTTTAAAAAGACTTAACATTTATTTATAAGTGAAATAGCAGGTGCACAGGTGTAGGGGGCAGATGGCAGGTACAGTGCAACATGTATGAATAGACTGTAACCTTTCATGAATGGAAAACCAGACATCTGGATGCCAAGAACGTGGACGTGTCACCTGATTAATCCAATAGGGAGGCTTGAGAGGAGATTTACCTTCAAATAGAGAAACTGGACTGACTGTTTAAGTGGGATTAATGAACACACACCTTAAATGTGGACGGGATTTTAATTTTGTTTAAATCTTTAATCATTCATAGATTTGTTTTTCTATTTGTTCAGATTTTAGGCATCACATCGCACTTAAAATGCAATTCTAGTATAGTGAATGACAATCTTATGACATAAATGCTTTTTTATAACTTCTATTCAAGCAGAGATTCACTGTGATAATCTGTTCACAGTCCAGCTGGATTAATAATCATCATGCTGACTCAAAGTCTTCACTTTCAAAAGAAAAACATCCGCCGGGAACCTCTGAAACAGGTTTAACTACGTACGCTGTCGGGGTTGTTTTGTCTTTCTAGTTTTTAAGATTGATCTGATTCGTGATACAAGAAAAGCCGTCGTCTGCAGTCGTGTGGAGTGCACACTTTTCAAAAACACTCTTATGGAGCCTAATAGTCCTATTGGGTGATATTTTTTATCCGAGCAATGCATCATGTAGGAATTAATTACAGAGATTAAAAGATAAAATATCACTTTATGGGACTCTATGGGAAAAATGTTAGGGTTTGTGTTTTATTTATCCATATTTGTCCTCGACTGAGACAAACTTGAACAGAGTATTTTAAAAATCTGGCCTGAATGTAGCACAATATATTTTTTATCTTGTCCTCTAAATTGAGGACAAGATAATTACATATTTACAATGCAGACATTCTTTTTGAATGCAGAGGGCAGAGGTGTAACGACCTGTGCATTATGGGTAGTTTGTAGCCTTTATGTTGCTAGGCTAGTGAGCTTCTTCAAATCCATTTATAGCGTGCCTTTCAGAGGAAATCAAGTTTAACCTACAAGAGGTTCTGGTGGTGCTTGCAAGGACTGCTGCTGCGATAAAGACATGTCAAAAAAATAAAAATGCTTTTAGTATTTACGAACGTCTTTACAAAGTGGTGTCGGTGTTTTTAGCCCCATTTCTGTTTTTTTTAAATTCTGCAGCTGATTCAATTACAAACCATGCCTCTAGTGTGAGGTCTACACCTCAACTTAGGAGATAAATGACACATAGCTAGCGCTACCCAGTGCTAATCTAAGTGCAGGACTGTGTGTTTGGTTTCTCACCCAGCTCCTCCAGGGACGGGACCCCGTACTTGTCCCCGTGGTCCTCAGAGATGGGGGTCACACAGCGACCCATCAAGGAGTCCGACAGCGTCTCCACGGGCATCTCAGGAGGATCGAGTCGACTGATCAGGGTCTGGAAACGCTTGTAAGTGAGAGGAGGCTGCCCGCCATTCAGCTCTATAATCCTGGGGAGGGGCAAATAAAGGTCATTAAATCAGTGTTTTAAAAAGGAATCTACAGCCGTGACCAATGGATGATTGCGTGTTTCTGTCTCTCTGAATGGATTAACATTCTGAGTATGAATTTCCTCTCCAAAACTACATAGTGCCCCTTTAAATCTACAGTGTTTCTATGCCTGTGTGTGTGTTTGTATCTTCCTTACTTGTCCAGGTCGTAGAGGGTGTGCGATATCTTGACAATGACCTCCACGCCTGCCTCCATGGCTAGCTTCTTGATGGCAGCATCTCTCTCCTTCCCAAAAGGCTCTGAGTCATACTCAAAGGTCAGCCGAGAGATCTTCCACTCCTGAATCACAAGAGACAGAAATAAAGAGTTCAAGGCGACGTCTTTTAAATGCTTCTTTGTGGGATGATCAAAGCTGCTGTCTGTTTGCTCCTGACACCGACCTTAAAGAGCCGTGGGAACACGTTGGCTGGTTGGCCTCTGATGACGAAAAGGCGAGAGTTGAGCTTTCGAAGGCTGGCGTCCAGATCCTCTAAACACTGGAGGAGAAACCTGAAGAGGGAACACAAAGAAGGGAAGAGAAGAAAACATTCATTACCGATCGTCTGATCCTTCGCTGTGATGCGTTTTTCCTCTGAAGTTATCTATCGAGTATTTTTCTGGGGGGCTTAGATGTTTGACGTCACACTGTAAAAAGCTTTGACAACTAAAAAAGCTATCCAATACCCTGAGATAAAAGTATGTCTGTGTGTCTTGGTCATCATGACGCATTAGACCACCCAGCGAGAACTTACTTCCCTCAGTGTCAGACACACGTTTGAAGCTTTGACAGATCAACGTTTCAGAAGAAAAAAATAAGACGGTCCATCATTTGATGTGTCGTGTTCAGTAACTCGATGACGGAAGTACTTTAAAGCGTGCTGCACATTAGCATTTTAATTAGTTCAAACCCTGAACTTGTGTTTTATTTTCAGTGAATCATGTTTGTCCTTCTGAAGCAGACATGTGATTACACTGACTGATGAGAACAATGACAGCAAAAAAAAAAAATGCATCAAATCCAGTCTATCCAGAGCCGGATTACAATCTCGTTTGCCGTTTTGAATGAAACTTATCCTTGATGCTAATTAACAGCCCTGATATCCATAATGAATATGGAAATGAAGTATTCAACAGAGGGGGATGACCTTTATAGAACAAGAGAGTATGAGCTTGTGTTCAGACACTCGGGGGGGGGGGGGGGGATACGAACCACTACAAACTTAAATGTTTTTGGTGATTTCTGCCTCTGCAGGATTGCTTGAAGGCCATTTGTGACGCACCTGCCCATCTGTTCTCCTAACGGACCAATCACAGCTGTCAGTCAGGAACTGTTTTAAAGAGGCGTTAGTGATGCTGACAGACGAGGCTGACGGCATTTCCTGATGCGCCGAGCGGCAACTGAAAGGCAAAGATGAAAACGAAGACTCGTCCTCGTCCATGAACATTCCTGTCCGGTTCACGTCAGTTAGATTTTCTAATGCTAATGTTTGTTTTTTTAACAATGAAGACAGGAACTCCCATGATCCCTTGCCACTTATGTCTTCCCGCTCAGACCGTAGACTTTACATTGTGATGACAGATTTGAAATCGCCTTTCTGAGCTCGAGTGAAAGTTTTACAAAAATAAAACCTCTGTGGATCAAAAAGTCAGAATAGAAAGAGTCATGATTGACCTTGTTGGCAGTTCCTGTCAATAATTTACAGACGTGTCTTTCATAATGGTGCTCTTTAGGGGTAAATGCTTGGTTTTTGGGGATTTTTTTGTGTGGTGGTCACCAGGCAAAATTGGAAGCGTGGCTATTGTGCGTTTAAAAGTAGATGATATGTCACTACTGTGTTCACAACTTGTTTCTGCTGTGGCCAAAAAGATATCCGTTACCACAGATTTCAGTATAGGTAATCTGGTAATCCTTCCATCACTGCCACAAGAATACAACACAAGAAAAAAATTAAAACGGCACATAAAGGGTTAAAGCTGATGTGAAGCCTGTGAAGTGTTGTTTAAATCTCTATAGCATCACTGTTTCCAAAACCTGTATGTTCTGCCTGGTAACAGCCATCACTTTTTTTTTTTTTAAACCACAGGTCAAACTGTGGAGCGTCACCCATCTAGACTATATTACGTCTGACCCGCAGTTCTGAGCATGAGCAGAATCTGGCGGGATCACAGTCGAAGCAGACAGTCGGTAAGCTGAATCCGACAGCCCGGCAGCCAGACGATGTTCTGCTCAGTTCTGTTCCCTCCCGTCTGACCCCGTTAGCCTGATCATTAAACCAGGGGAGGGTTTGCTAACAGGCAAAGCTCTATTTGCTCTCAATCCCCCACACAGACGGGCAGAGCCGGGCAGGAAGGTCGAACACACTTGAGGCACGTGCTCAAAACGAGACCGAGTTGTTCAGCCTGTGTTGGAGTTTCATAACCGACCGTCTGGGTTGTTCTTTTTGTGGACCAACCCAGGTCAACGAGACCCACTCTTAATGAGGAAACAAGCATGTTTTCGACCTCACATGCAATTTACAACTAACAGAGTGTTTCCAAGAGAGATTAAAACTCAAAGCTGACTATTTAAATGTTTTACTGACCTTATTTTCTGAACAATCCAAAAATCTGTCGGGGAAAAATAATAAAAATCTGGCTCTGTTGCTTACATACTTTTGCTTCAGTTTGCAAAACTATTAGTGGTTTTCATGAGTCTCAGTGAGATGAGATCACACACACACACACACACACACACACACACACACACACACACACACACACACACACACACACACACACACACACACACACACACACACACACACACACACACACACACACACACACACACACACACACACACACACACACACACACACACACACGACGGGTTTCTGTTTCAAGCACCTGAAGCACCGCAGAACGAACAGGAACACCTGCGTCTGCCTCTTTCTTTCAACTACAGTCCATCTAATAAGCTTTGTTGACACATTAAAAACATATTAAACATATGACACAACAAACAAACAAACAAAAACAAATCGATACATTTCAATACAAATTGTTCGCAGTAATAATACACAAGTACTGGATGCGTTTCTTTGGTCTTCTCTCTGACTTGCTAGCTGGCCCACATAGCCCCACCACCTCCACAAGTATTAAAAATCTAACATTTTATGCCCAAAATGTTGTGTCAATTATTAGATATTTTTCAAAGTATTGTTTGTTAGAAAATTCCAGTATTGTGACAAGAGCCGTCTTTCCCATTACTAATGATGATTTGTCATTACTGAAACTCTGAACTGATCAAAACAGAGATGTTATCACGCACGCGATCGTAATGCGAAAAGCAAAAGTCAGTGAAGCGGCTCTTCTGAAGATGTCATCCATCGCCATGGAGACCGTACTTGTGTACGAGGCGAAACAATGAACACGTTTTGTTTTTGTTCACTCTTAAAATCGGACAGTCGTCAGCAGTCGGTGCTGACATGCATCGTCTCTACTATAATGACTTTGTGCCGGCCTGCCCTCCTTCTATCTCAGTGGACAAAGAGCATTTACATAATATCAGACACACTCAATAAATCCTTCTGGGTGACAAGCTATCAGCTGTTATATATATGTGTGTGTGTGTGTGTGTGTGTGTGTGTGTGTGGACATGCAGTGGATAAGCATGTATGCACACGTGAATTCATCCAAATCTTTTCGCATCAGCACGAGCTGAAACGTGAAGATGATCGGCGGAGTGCGCGTGTGCTCATGAGCACTGGTGTGTGCTTCCACATTCATGAGCCTCTGATTGTTCCTGTGTGTTGGTGTCTGTGTGCTGCTGGGTTAGCCACTTCCTTCTTTCCTGGCTGCCTGCCTGGTTGTGTGTGTGTGTGTGTGCTTGGCTGGCTGGCTGGCTGCCTGTTCAAGCATCAATCCTTATATAACTGCTCTGGCCTACATCTGTCAGGACACACACACACACACAGTACGGACTGCACTACAACACAATCGCTAAGCCCAGTAACCTCATTCTTGGCCACGTACACACACACACACACACACACACACACACACACACACACACACACACACACACACACACACACACACACACACACACACACACACACACACACACACACACACACACACACACACACACACACACACACACACACACACACTGAAGAGGACATATTGTACACATCGTCTCTCACTCTGCATCATCAGGAGAACAGAGAGGAACTGAAGCATTGAGTGTGAACGAGAGGCAGCGAAGCTTTTTTTCGACTTCTGTTTATGAAAACCTTGTTAAGACAACTTGGCTGTTACTTCGCTTTTTAATGTTATTTTAACCCCCATGAACCCCCGAACCTTTAATCACCAGCGGCCACAACTATTCTGAATGGGTCCATTTCATCGTTTGATGTATCATCAATAATGTCAATGTTATTGCTGCATAGACATATGCCGTAAGAAACACCAGCTGTAAACTGTTTGACTGCACTTCTTTGGCAGAAAGCATGTTATGCATTTTTTATTTTATGGACGACCTGTTCTGTACAGTTAGTACGTTTATCTTTGCACCTCTAGGGTTTTCCAGTGCGTTTCCGTTGGTTAAATGGCCACGCGCGAGCTGCCTTACCACAAGTAGGTCACGATCACATAACCACTCACAAGTTTCATGCAGTGGCACACTAACCTACATCTGTTGCACAGACTATTCTAACATCTTCCTCTAGACTGAAAATTGATTGATTATCTTTTCTTTTATTGGTCTTTTGCTCCAGCGCTGCATCTCTTCACCTCGAACTCCTACGTTAATATGAGTCACTATGACGGCGACACGGAGTAGTTTTTAATCTGTTCGCTCACTGCGGCTGCTGCAGTCATTAAAATGCACATTTAACTAGAATCTCTGGGGTGAAAACCTTTTTATATTCATCTTTAACATTTTGTGCCATTTAACGTGCTGACATCATGTTTTTGAGTTGTTAAAGCTCAATGTTTTGAGAGGACTGCCGTCTAGTTTTCAGCCCTGTGAGATCCTATCACCATATCGCACCTGAATCTATAGAAACATGTTGGCAACACATTATCACCAGTACAAGGCAGTGAACAAGTAGACAGTTCAAGGACAAAAGAGGTTAATATGCTTCATCTTCAAGAAGGCCTGATAAGTTTGCATGCGAATAAAGTGACGATGATTGCCTCCTTAAACAAAAACAGGAAGTTAATGTGTCCTGCGGTGAAGTTTATGACAAGGAGACAACACTGAAGCCTTGTTTTCTGACTTCAGTGATGCCATCAGTGGTGAAAGGTTAGACGTTGTTTTCCTGTCACGTAAACAGGACCTACATTTTCGAGAGCTCTTTCAGAATATTGTTTTTCAACATGGCCTTTTAATCGTATCTGGCTCAACAAGAAGATGCTTCAAACCAATGAGGAAATAGGTCAGGAATGATCAGGAAGGCGATAAATGAGCAAACAAGAGCGCGGGTCCACCCGATCCCAATGTCTGTGCCCGATATGAATTTTTACTTGGCCCCATACAAGTCATTTGATTTATTAGCAGATAATTGTCAGGTTTGATCTTATCCGCCTTGCTCTCAAATTTGCATACACACAGTACAGTACGTAGCTGGAGCTTCACCCGACTAAACTCCCCTTTCCAGGATAATTGAAATGTTCACTTGCGTGTGAAGACGGGACGATACGTGACGATTATCTTGGACAATATAATTGCACAATATTGTCCCAAAAAGCATTAAAATATGCTTGAAACTCTAAATTAAATTGTGCTAAAATAGACGAGAATAAAATACAAATATTACTATTGCATCGTTGATATTTATAATAATATGATAATATAATAAAAATGTAATATATATATGATATAATATAATATAATATAATTACGGGAAAGCTTGTCCAGCATCTTAGACAGCTAGCTACAGTAAGACCCCTGGGACAGGCGAGTTAATGATCATGATTACATTTGCTCATGATTGTTTTGAATGGTGGTGCGTGGTTGCCTTTCATAGCATAGCATATTTCTTTTATTTAATGGGGCTTGACTGACTTATAAGAACTGTACTGTCGATAAACAGTAACAGCTACAACTGCCCTGGTGTCTGAAATAATCTTTAATGTCTAAGATGGCTGTAGTCACAATCTCATCCCTACTTGTGCATCACCTCATAAAAGTCTTTACCCGTTGCAGTTTTTTCGCTACTCTTTTTTTACTGCTGTGAGTTGCTAGATTTACTAGCGATTGATTTTTCATTTTAGACGTGACGCTCCACCATCACCCACTCTATCTAGGATCAGAGGAGATGAGACTGAAGTGGTGACGCAGTATTTTGGTCTAATCATAGATCACAAACTCTCCTGGGACCAATGTGCTGATGCTATTATTATGAAGGGCCAACAGCTCATTTACTTTCTGACAAAAGCTGCTTTTTTTAACCTTGATAAAACAAAATCTTTCATCTAGAGTATTCTGTGTTATTGTATGTTGTATATTGTATTTACTTGAAGTCCTTATTGTTGAGTCCTGCCAACCTACTGTAGATTGCTGTTACTCACCGTTTCCCATTCATAAAATGAGCTAGTCCCTGGAGCATTTTAACCCTAGAAGACATTTTAAGTCCGAGTTAAAGGTAAAAATAACAGTTCTAATAGGATGATGACTGTCATACACAGAGCTGCAGGTGTCAGGGCAGCTAAACAGGTTTTAGTGTCACCGACTGAGCTTACGATGGCTACAAGTGCTGCAGACATCTGTTTGGGTCGACTTCACCTGCTTAACTATAAGTGTCTATATATGGGACACATCACATGACTTTCTAATGAATTTTAAAATGCTATTTTCTCACAGCGTGCACATTGGAGCAACCTAAAAATTTAACATATCCGTGCGTGTTTATGCAGAGATCAGTGACCTCGATTCTGTTAGATTTGTCTTAATTTAACCTCGGAGCATCATCTGGTGACCCGTTGTGCAGCGTTTTAGCTTCTGCAGATAAAAAAAAAAAAAAGGTGCTGCTGTAGCCTTGAGTGTGTACGTCACTGCCTCAGCACAGATAAGTGGGGCACATCCTGCAATTTTCTGCCCACTTCAATTGAAGCTGTGAGAAAAACAGCTACTTTTCTCCCAAGATGAGAAAGACTCCACATGAATCACCACATATTCCCTAAACTAAAGTCAAGGCTGTCTTTCACAGCAAAATGAACGAGATTCGTGTTGACTCATCTTTTTAAGAGCAGCTGAGTCACTTCAAGTTGCATTGAGAAATTTCGGCAAGTGGGAGTTAAATAGAATAATAATAAATAGCTTAAAGGGGAAAAAAATGTATATTGCTTTCATTTTGACAGCTATTACAACTTAGATTCGAGGGAATGATCATTTTTGCTCATTTGCTGCTCATTTTTCATGTGTCCTGTTGTGTTTTTATGTTGCGTTTTTAATGTACCTTTTTGCACACAAAATTTGATTCCATTTCACTTAAAATCATGACAATGGGACGTTTGTTGGGGTCTGTACCATGTGAACATGTTTTTTTGCACCTGGAGAACAAGATTTGCAGGCCTGGACATCTCAGCAGCACTACAGTACTCCACTTTTTAAAATCTTTAGATGAATTGTGCAGCCCTAATTGTAAGTGTAGCAATTAAAGACCAATAAATAGCAAAAATCTTATATGTAAAAGTTTCTCTTTCCACATCCTGTTGACATCTGCGTCAACAAATGCTGATGATGACCCATCAGCTCTGGCAGAGCTTGAGCTGACGTGTCAGTGAATACATTTAGCTTCAAGTCATCATTTCAACATTGACACAAGCTGACAAAAACAAATAAGTGTGTTTGTGACCTACAAATTATGTTTTGGAATCTGCGAGCTGCCACCAGGCGTACGCGTCACTGATGTGCGTTTCCTGCCTGGCCGCCAACCGCCGCCGCCATCGCCGATTTGTTTACAGTTTTAGCACCACAGTCAGCTGGATACCTCAGGGTCACTGACTTCAATATTGACTATTCCTGTACGGGGACTACAAATAGCACCTCAGAGCAAAAAACGGGCCATCGAGCAATGAACGCTGGAGTGATATCGACTCTCCTCCCCTGTAGAGCAGACACGACGGTTTATAAACAGCCTCAGCGCTCACGTGAACCGACACGCGTCTTCTCAACACTGGGTACAAGACACACACCCCCCCAGTCGGCGGTCACACACACAAAATCCCTTCTTACACACCATTTATCCCAACAGCTTTTACACCTTTCCTAATAAACCTACTTCTAAGACTCCCCTTCAAGTCTGCCATGTTTAGAGAGCTCCCGCTGTGGTCTATTCACCCAGCCACAAAGCCTTAAGACTACCTGCCGACTGACCTCTATAATGGGGATTACTGTATGTCAGCGAGGAATAAAAACAAAAGACCACCCTGTGTCTATTAAACCAGCTGAGCAGGTGTATCCAGGTCAAAGCTGTAAACCCTTATTTATGTCGCCTATTAAATCCACTTATAAGAAGGAGTCTTTTTTTAAAACAATCTTTTGTCCACTGTGGAGTATTTAAAACCACAAGAAATGGACAAAAATAGCTCTTAATGAGTCCAAATTCTGACTAGGTGCAAAGGACAATCCTTCAAAAAGCTTGCCAGACAATGAGAAGTCTCCCTTCAACAACCTGACTATTTAAAAAAAATCTCTATTCAGTACAACAAATAATGCTTCAAAAGCAGAGAAACACTGACATCATGTTGTGTGTTGAGGCACTGCAGCCCCCATTTCTCCTGTCAGCAAGCCTGCTCCTCTTTATGTATGAGTCATAGCTTCCAACACTTTCTACTGTGACTGTTTATTGTACAAAAGGAATGCAAGATGTGCAATTCACATCATTTTTTCCCTTGTTTTTTTCTTGCACTTACAAACAGAAATGGTAAGGTGTAGGAAAAAGCAGAAACAAGCTGTAAACACAAGGTGACCAGGTCAGCAAACAAGCACATTTCCAACAGCAACATTTATTTAGAGTCATGTTTGTGTCCACCTGAAGTCTACTTTCCAATATAACTCTCTTTTAGCTCTGTTTTGGGGTCTCTACCAACTCCTAAAAGATAATTATTTGGCTTTTAGATAGTTTCTACCTTTGTCTGTCTGCTATTTGGTGCAGAGCAGGTAGTGTGTAGTGGGTTTTAGAGCTGTTTAGCTGAAAACAGCTGGCTGCTGCAGCCGAAAGTTGTGGGCCGGACCAACAAACGAGCTGGACTTGCTAAAAATGTCCATAAAGCTGAGGGGAGCTCTGTTTTTCACATTAGTTATTATATAAAAAACATGACTATAACTTCCTTCAAAACTTAGGCAAACATGAAAATTTGACTTGTTGCTATGTTTTTCATTATAAAACACCCACTTAAGTATGAGTTGATTGATGGCCCTGGAACAGGAGCAAGAATACACATTTAAATATTCAGTTTGACGCCAAATTTACTACAAGGTTATGAAACTGGTTATGAAACAGTCTCAGGTTAACACTGATGCCTCTGTGTGACCTACATAAGCAAACAAGAATCAGCAAGAAGACGACGCTACTTCTTCATAGTTATTTTTTATGGATCCCCAATGAAATGCTAAGCCATACAAAATAAAGCAATCTTTTTTATGGTAGAGTGCTGAGGACGAATTGATCAACTGGCTTCTAACGTTACATTGCATGTTGGTCTTGTTATCGAGCTATACGTTGCTCGTCAGTGACGGCTCATATCGAACGACAACGAGTTCAGCCAAAGCCTGTTTATTACTTTATATACTTGAATAGTTTTAAATAATGAAGTAATTCAAAAGATGTGTTTTTTCTTTTGCTTTCCTCTGCTTCTGGAAAATGCACCAAATATAAATTTAAAAAAAAAAAAAATCATCTTACCGCCATCTGTTGACTCCGACGTTGGATGAGCCGGCGAACCACGGGTCCAGGAAGTAAACACAGCGCACCGTGCCTGCACCTTTGATCGCCTCACGTAGCGCCGGGTTGTCATGGAGACGGAGGCCCTTTCGGAACCAGTGGATGGAGTTTGGGGCCATTTTTTTATTCTGATGGGGAAGAAGAAGAAATCAGCGTGTTGGTCGGCGCTGAAAAATCACTGAATGGTGGTGAAACCCTGATTTTCTCCAGCTGAATGAAGAGGACAGCTCCGTATGTACAGAACAGAAAGCTGTCAGCTTCTCTTTTTCCCACACTTCAGTCACAGCTAACGCAAAACTGAATGTCTCCCAACAGGAGAGATAACTGAAGCATCCAAGTCCAACTGGTTGCCAACCGTGTGGGACGTGCCAGGAATAGAACCGAACAGGAACACCAACTCATCGCTGCGGCCAAAAGAGTTTCTTATGCTTTCTATTGTCAGCAGAGACATTTTTAGGGTGTTTGGCGCTCGTTGAAAAAGACCAACTGTAAAATAAAACTCAACTTTTTGGGCAAGGGTAAGAAAAAGTATGGAACAGAGACATTTTTGATTTATTTCTATGATTTTTAGACCCCATAATAACAAGTGATTTGTCCCTGTACTCACTTTCAAAGCTATCCTACTGTGTAAATAGTTCTTGGGTCTTGTGAAAAGTGCTATATAAATCCAAGCTATTATTATTATTATTATTATTATAGAACAGGTAGCCTATCTAAAGCCTGTGTGATACAAAGCCCCTGGATTACTGATTTAATTAGCTCATGGTCGGCGGGAGCATGGCCCTGAACACATTTAAGTAGCAACAAAGCTTGACCCCGGGCGAAAACATGAAGGCATTAAAACATTAAGGTCTTCACGCTCCACCAGCCAGTGTGACAGGTGACATTTAGGGATTTACCTGCCACAACTCTAACTGCCATTTGGTGCTAAACAGGTGTTAGCTTTAAACACCTATAATATCTGAGTAATCTCACTACTATGACCACTCCTTGTGTTTTTTTATACATATATTACACTCTTGTCAATGTGGCAAAGACATACTGTGACATGTGTGGATATAAGTAGCTGGTTGACAAACTGAACAGCTGATCGCAGCGGAAGAAAAGCAGAATGTACCCGACAGCCGCACAGGGGCTGACTGATTTAAATGGCTAATTAGCCGGGTGGCTAGCTGCCTTTTAGCTTCCCTGCAGGTTCATCCACTAGATCTACTATATCTCTTGACTGACTAAGATTCAAAAAGGTCAATAGAAAAAGCTCATTCCTGACACTTTTTCTCATTCAACTGTCTGTGAGAGCAAAATAAAAAATAAAAAATTGATATCACGCTATAATTCATTCATAATCAATCACTTGTTTAGAGACAGTTTAATGCTGGAAGTTGTGTAGTTTTTTTGAGAAATGTTAAGCTGGTTTGGTCTGAATTGATCTACGTTGGGTTGAATAAAAACATAACTATAATAAATCATATTTTTATTCTAAGCCACCTCTTTAAAATATTATGAATAATAAATGGCTATTAAGTAAAGGTGCTAACCTTTGTGAGTTCATGAGCATAGACTTTTACTATCTGCAGTAAAAAAGGGAAAATTTGCACACTTTTTAAATGTTACTTTCAGGTCAAAGGATGGAGAGTCATTTCTTAAAATAGTCTTGTTATCATGATGAACTGAGTGAGCCAGGAAACAGCTAATCTGACCAACAGACCAACATCACATTTTGGCCCATACACAATATTAAGAACTAACAGTATCATTAGGATTTCACAAAGACAGTGGTCGTGTTCATTGCATTTGTTAAAACTCATGTATAAGACTTCTTATCTTTAGCCTGCAGCCATAGCTTTCAGGTTGAGCACAAAACATGAGGGAAGGGTGCAACTTTGTGTTTGGGTTGACGATGCAAAAAACAACTATGGCAGCTGAACATGTCTGTCTCAGAGATGTACTGACAACAACAACAACTGTATGCACAGGCATGTTTAAGATGCAATGTCTTCTCATTGCAAATGTTTTTACTCTGGTCCAGGAAAAAAAAATCTGATTAGTATGTTCACCAGCGTTGGTATTTATGTTATGTGGACATTGTTAGAGGCTTTACAATGAACTACAGCTGGCGTCAATCCAAGCACAACAATCATCCTCCATGATATGCATCGTCTGCCCAGGGCTGATATAATTGTCTTACTTGCAATAAAAATAAAAATCTTGGTGTCAAAATGTAGAATAACCAGTGATGGAACATAACTAACTACAACTAACTCAATTACTGTTCAATTTGGGGATATATTTTATCATCTTATTTTTAATATTTCCATTTTTTTTTTGCTACTTTATACTTGCACTCAACTTTAGTTACAAGTTACTTCGGACTCAGTGTTGATTGGTTACTCCAGAGAGAAAAACGATGCTGCATCAGAGCCATATCATCATATTTTTAGGTCAATTAATTTGATCTGTAATCGGACACAAAAACCATCCCAATAATCGTAGTAATACTGAAATTCAGACCTGATAATCTGCCTATCCCTGGTACTACAGTGACAATCCACTGCTTGCTGTAGGGCTTAAGTACCGGTAATGTCCTGGTTGGACCTTTGGCTACAAACACTCTTAACCCAAGAGAGTTTGCACTGTACTGAGCACTGCTAAGGGGGTAACAGCGATATTAACAGTTGTACATTGATTTTTTAAAAAAGATGCATCATCAGCGCAGCAAAGACAACTTCTCGAGCTCCGGGGTTTGTTGATTGCACGTTGCATTTAATCTTTGGCGAGCCTGGTTAACTGCAGAATAACATAATTTCTCACACAGAACAGAAACACAACACATCTCATTCACCGCCACACTGCCGATATTCACAGTCTGGCACAGTAACATACAAACACATCACCCAACAGCCAGTGACCAGATATCTGGAGGAGCGTCTGTGACGTAAAATACTCTAGTCATCAGTGTTGAGAGCGCTCGTGTTTTATCTGCAATTCACACAAAAATACGACAACTCGAATTTAATAATTTAAAATGTTTGACATGGGATGGAAAAGAGGGAAAGAGGGAGGGATTTAACTGGAGTGACCCCGATGAGTGGTAAATATTTGGGACAATGGCAAAATTATTGTCATTTCACAGTAAATTATATTCCTAATTTGCAATCATAGCCATCTTATAGACAATTAGTGGATATTTTAAAAAGCCAACTCAGTGTGACCTTCAACAAACAGTGAAGTTACACAGGTCTTCTCCACTGTAAACACAACATCCTCTGTAATAAATGTAGAAAAAGGCTGGTGTTAACATCACTAATGCATCCACACACTTCACATCAAACCCACAGCCACATTTCAAGAAGGTTTATGATGTTTTATTGCTAAATTGTGAGTAAAAGGCAGTTATGGCTCCCAGGACTTCTCCAAATGGAAATTAGGTCACAATGTCTCTTCTGAATGGGAGGTTGATGTTTGTACATTGGTCAAATTTGCCTCCAAAAACGAAATAACGGCACAAATAAATCACTGCTGAACACGTCGAGTGTTATCTATGAGTTCACGCAGGTTTTAAAAAAACATATAATTGTCTGTAAGTTCAAGTGTTTGGCAAGGAAACAAGACCAGAACGGGGTCACCGGAGCAGTGCTTATGCAAGCGGTGGCGCTGTTTATTAAAGTACAGTAGGTCTACCGCTCAAATTAAAGCCCCAAAGATGGCTAAATGACCCGGCTTACCTGGTGCTGGCTCCCCGGGGGTGATATTTATGTCAAGCCCAAAGATTGAAGCATTTCTTCCCGTCGTGTCGATGTGCGGTGAAGTCTTGTGCGGGCTGGGATGTGCGGGTCCCTGTCGTTTGCTGCCACTGAACTACTTTGTTTCATAAGAGTTGGGCTTCACTGCGCATGCCTCAACTTTTATCCCATTCTCACGCTGCGTTCAGGGCACGGCGGTTAAAACACAACTTGCCGAAAGAAAGCGGTCTCGCGTGCAGAGTTATTGACGTTTCTGAAAAATACAACAGTATTGCGCACGTGGGATAGCATCTGTAAGAAGTGGGACTATGAATTGTTTTTTCAGATTGAGTCGTTTCGATTTGTTTACAATATCGCAGCGTTAAGTGTACTTTTGAGCTAAATGTGAGAGGTAACGGTTATAACAGAATCAGCGGCCAGATACACGATTAGAAAGAAGCGTGTTTGGTTGTATTTGACGCCCGAGAGCCTCCAAAAACCTTAATACAACGTTAAAAAAAAGTCTACTCAATCGTATTTCCCACTGTCTCAGAACGCACCATAAACCCTGGTAAACGTGAACGGCGACGTGACTCCAATCCAGCGCTCCCATTGGTCGGTTCGACAGCGCTTGTAATCTGCCGGGTCACGTTTTAGAGGCATGGTAACGCGGAAGTCCATCAAAGTGCAGCAGGCAAGTGGCCCCAGAGGCGGTGATGACGAGTCAGCGACAGATCATTTCAGTACAACGAACAATGGCGCTTATTATCTAGTTTGTGGTTTATTTAAAGCGAGAAAATGGCCTCTGAAAATGTTTTTTTATGGACATGGAGGGTGTCTAAAGGTAGGCTATATGCTAACCCCCTCCTGAGTGCACTAGCTTTATTCAGTCACAAACAGAGAAACAGCAGATTTTTCTCAATCCGTCAAAATAAAAATGGCAACAACCTTTCAAACTGTGATGGCCTTAAAATAATGCCTTATAAAGCAACAACTCCAGAAGCATGTGGCAGGGGATAAAGACCTGGATCGGCCCAACACGTATGTAAGAGTGCTGTTTGTGGACTTCAGCTCAGCGTTCAACACGGTCACCCCCCTACAAACTAATCCACAACCTGAGCAACCTGGGCTTAGGGCAGTTCACTGTGCACATGGATACTGGACTTTCTCAGCAACAGGCCACGACACGTCAGGATGGGAGGCCGCACATCATCCACTCTCATCCTGAACACTGGCACACCACAGGGGTGTGTCCTCAGCCCCCTCCTCTACTCCCTCTTCACCCATGACTGCTCCCCCACCCACCACCACCAACACCATCGTCAAATTTGCCGATGACACGACCATAACAGGACTGATGACAAATAACAACGAGTCAGCCTACAGGGAGGAGATTCAGCATCTGACAGAATGGCGTTCGGACAATAACCTGGACTTAAACACCTCGAAAACCAAGGGACCGATTGTGGATTCCCGGAAATCCAAAATCTCACTCTTCTATCGGTCAGCGATAGAAAGCCTCCTGACCTACTGCTGCACGGTGTGGTTCTCCAGCTGCACAACACAGGACAGGAAGGGCCTGCAGCGGGCGGTGAGGGCAGCGGAGCGTGTCATCGGGACGACACCACCCCCTCTCAGAGACATTTACACTGGCCGACTGCAAAAGACGGCCAGCTGTATTGTTAGGGACCCCACTCAGCCCGGACATTACCTGTTCTCCCCCCCCTGCCCTCTGGGAAGAGATACAGATCAGTCAGATCTAAAACAAACAGACTGAAGAGCACTTTCTTCCCACAGGCAGTGAAATGCACAACCCTCCGTCCCCTTCACCCCTCCCTCACTGAAGTGCAGTAACCCCTCCACTACCACCTCGTTTAAATAACTACCTGTGTAAATATCCACTTGAACCTCGTGCTATTTATCTTGTTGTATATATTTTAATACTATTTTTATTTATTTTTTTATACTTGTTTATATTTTATATTGTCAAACAAAGAGCTGCCATCCATGTTTCGTTGTTTTTGAGACAATGACAATAAAAATCTATTCTATTCTATAATAATAACATGTTTCTTTCTTACTGCCAGTATGTTGTTAATGACATTGTAATTGTCTATTTTTCATCTCTATATTTCTATTTTTTATTACATCTTTCAGTTATTTGTAGTATTGTTTGTTGTTTTGACCACAGCAAATTCCTCGTATGTGAAAACTCACCTGGCAATAAAAACGACTCTGATCCTGACGATGATAGATGGATGTGTTTTTGCATCTTACAGTAGTAATTTACACGTATGAATTATATAAATGTGGTTTGTGTGTGGCAGATTTATACCACCTCCACTTTGGCTTGATGTTAAAGAGTGAAATCTTATGTAGTAGTCAACCTTTCAGATGGAATTAAAATAATAACAATAATAATAATATAATTGGACTTTGTATCACCAGAACAGGTGTCATAGTTAGACAGAAAGAAAGTACATTAATAAACACTATCCAAAAATAATAATAACACATTTTTTCATGGCTGCTTGCCACATTTTGGCACAGCATCTGAGACATATTGATGGGTAGATAGGTGTAAGATCCAGAAGCCCATGAAAGGCTGGATGATAACACCACCGTCACGTGCTCTTGGCATCGCTCATTTATTTGCTTTCACTTGTTCTTACTGTCGCTCGGCCTGTCTGTCTCTCTACTGCCATCGCAGTCTTTCTCTGTTCACTGTTTCTTTTCTCTTTCCTCGTGTAAATCCAGTCCTCTCTGTTTGTCTCTCTCCGGCTCGTGTCCATGCATCTCACTAGGAATAAAGTATGTATGAACCTTTGATGCTATGCCATCATTTCTGTCTATTTCCAAAACTAAATCCAGTTAACTATTTCATTAGTCCTTCAACAAAAAAGCCCTGAATAAATGCTTTTCTCTCTAAATCCCTGTTTTCACCCTGTAGCTTTAAGTTATCATGCACGTACCCAGATTTTGTTACAGTTGCAAAGTTTCTTCCCGGCTCAAGGCTGATGTTAATGTTTGGAGCTCCACTTTGAAGGTCATAACATCAACAGTGTGTCACCAACATCTAATTAAGACGTCATGTGGGCTTCTTATCAGACATTGCTTTTCATAGCGTTCCCCTGACGTGGTGGCTGCTGTTTTAATTTAGAGGTTAGAGAATCAGCCTGTCAACTTTAACAGGCAAGAAAATTGAGACACGGGGAAGTGGAGTGTCCTGCAGTGCTCACAGAGGCTACTTAGCCTTCACAATTAATGCAGGAACAAATCCACAGGAAGACAGACTGTAATCATGCCAGATCTTACCCCAGCCACATCAGAGGGACTCAGCTGGGTTCCCCTTGATGAACACCTCCACCTTTCGAAAGCGTGAGTTTTCGACAAGTTGGAAATAAGGCTCAAAAATCAACTTTTCTCATAAACAGCACTTTTAAGCTAACAATTTCAACAATATACCGATATCTATTTAATTTATCCATTAGCCTACTTCAACTATCCATTAGGCTAGGCTACTTTAAGAACCATTTCAATAATATATCCATTACGTTTAGCTAACTATTTCATTTATCCAGTAGGCCTAGGATATCTTTAGCTAACTATGCTATTTCAACCACCATAACATCTAACTGTTTCAACCATTTATCCCGTACTTTAAGCTAACTATTTCAACTGATATAATCCACTAGGTTAGTTAGCTTACCCATTACTTTTAGATTTTTAAGTATTTTTTTTACTCTTCATACTTACTTTTTAACCTTTTCCATCATTCTTGGCTGACTGTTCAACATCTCACTCTACACTCAAGAAGTAGGCTAGCTCAACTGATTCAACTGTTTAAATAGATATAATCATAATTTATACATGTTTTTCAAATTGAGCTTGTCCATAATCATCCAAGCCGAGGCCTTCCTCCTGGCAACCGACATAGCAGATTATTTGAACCTGGTTATGACTGATGAATGAGTCAGTGACCAGGCTACTTGACCTGGACAGTGTTTTTTTTTCTTTTCTCTTGGTCTTTTTATCCTTTCCGTCTCCACCGTCTCTCTGCCCGCCTCCTTCTGTCTGTGACTCGCCATCAGCAGATGGTCGAGGATCTGCCGGGTTGAAGAATCCCCGACATGAACAATCCCCCAAAATGAATCTTCCTACATGCGATGGCACGGTGTCCCAGCGTCATCAAATGTGTTGTCACTGAGCCTGCTCATGAAACGTCAACCCCCGTGAATAATAATAAGGCATTCCTTAATCACAAGTGATGCATTTTTTATACTTCATACGAACCACCGACAAACAATCCCCCCAAAAATGAGGCTTTGCTGTCATTCAGCCCGCTCATGAAAAGTCAAACCCTGTGAATATTCATCAGACTTTTCTTAGTCACAACTGATGCATTTTATTCTTCGTTCGCACAAAAAGTGGCTTTAATTAACACTTATCTCCTTTTTTTTGTGCAACACTACTGAGGAAGTAAAATAAAATAAATCAAAATGAGCACATAAGAAGAATAAACACACACAAGGATAAAAAACAAAGCTTCCTTTGTGGAAACACAACAGCAGACTTGTCACTTTCGTCATGCAGCCTTCATCACAGCACACCTGCGGCTGATTCAGATAACGTGTGCTCTTCACTCATTATCAAATTCAGTTATAAAACAAACGTAATCCATGATGCAGTCGTCTGTTTGCTTGTGCTACTCTTAAGTAAAGGGTGAAACACCATCAGCCCCCGAGCGACTCCTTGAAGGTTAGGTTGCTGACGTCTTGTCTCAAGGCCCTCGAGTGCTCTTGCGTTAATTCTGCAAGGCAATGAAGCCAACATGTACAAACCATGCCTTTTAGGAGCAGCACATGTTGTAGTGTGAACGAGACACAGGACGAACAGTTCATGCTCAGAGCTGGAGACAGCTCTTATATGTGAGAGGCCACTCAGTCAGCATTCATGAGGTGGTAGGAGGCCTCCTACGCTGATGCTTCTGAAGTGTCAAGGTTGCTGAGCACTGAGGCTGAGAATAAGAGTTGATGTGTTGATGCCAGACTGCATTGTTATCGTCCACTCTGTTGACCAGGTAGAGAAATAAAGCTCTAAATAAATGTTTGATGCAGTGGAGAAACATTGATACAATCAGATGCATTTAAAAAAAAAGACAGTGTCGAGGTATTTTGTGATAAGATTGTCATGATTTCCATCTGTGGATTTTAAAGATTGTTTCTTTAAGATGTCGATGAAGGACAGTGTGAGCTCTGAGTTTCAGAGTCGTTAGGGCCACTTGAGGGTCGTTGGTTAAACCGGGCCTTCATGTGGGTTGCTAGGGCTAGGTGAGCCCAGGTGTGAATGGTTATTAAGCTGTCTGGGGAGAGAACTCAGTACAGCATTGTAGGTGGGTGATTAGTAAAGTCGTAGTCCACCTCCTCTGTTCAAAGACGGTCGCTCCAGCCTGACGTAAATCGATTATTTTACTCCTCTTTCAATCCATCACCAGCAACATTAAGCAAATCTGAACTGTCACGACTTTGAACGCTTCAGCTTCAGCGCATTTTTTTAGTTGTAACATTTATGCGACCACGTTATATGGAGAGCATCCACACAAACCTCAACTGACAGCCATCCTTAATACTTTGTGGGACAGTTTTGTCGATTGTGTGAAGATAGGATTTTGAAAGTACAAATTCTCAGTGTTCATCATTGAACAGGAGAAGCATAGCCTGGCGAGAATAGCAAATTATCACCATTTCTCACAGTATGAGATTTAAAACCGGCAGCAGAGAGATAAAAAGCTCTCCTTGACAATAAATGTGTCTATTTAGAGCTAACGAGTCCCGTTAAAGGGGCCATTGTAAGTGTTGACACGCTGTGAGTGAGGCACGATGACACACTCATTGGGCGATGGAAACTACATCCTGATAGTTGGCCACGATAACAAAAAGTCCAAAATCAGGTTGCTTTGTTGAAGTGTTCACCAGGACTGAAGCACGTATGGACGACTGAGTCACCGCCGAGAGCTTCTGCCTGCCTCCGACTCACTGATGAGAATAGATGCCCACACATACAGAGACAGAAAAACCCACACTGAGGTGCAACACACGCACAACCAAAATAATTCTCCTCAGACACACACATGCACGTAGGCTGCAAACTAGACCAAAACCTGATGGGACTGGGGTCGACCTTCTTGTCTTCATCTGTCTTTTCGTCCATCTGTAGAACATTTTTTTCTCCAGAGCGAAGGTTTGACCACGATGGACCTGTTGTGCAGCTTCGCTTCCTGTGGATGCTCATTTTCCCCTCCTGGCTCATCCCGACATTTCCTCTCGCATCAAGTTCACGTCAAAACCTGACATTACCTTTCAACACAAAATATCACAACCCAGCAGGCAGGTTGTAAAGAAATGTAACTCACACTCAGTGATGGAAGAAGTATTCAGATCAAAAAGAAAAGCAGCCGTTTTCAGCTTTGTGCCGATGCATTTTCCTGCTAATCCAAGAGGGTTTTAAAATATTTTATTTAGTGTAAGAAGGATAATTTGCTCAACACATACAGGAACAATTCAAATCATAAATCAAAATTCTTTGAGATACTTTCACTGGACAGGAAGGGCATGGAAAACTGCAATGTGAAAAGTAACCTCTCAGATGTAGTGCAGTAGAAGTCGGAAGTTACATAAAACAGAAATAAAGTAAGTAAAGTGTAAGTATCCCGAATTTGTATTTGAGTACAAAACCTGAGTAAATGTACTTAGTTACATTCCACCGCTGTTCACCTGACACTGTTCTGCTGTGAAGCTCCAGAAATGTTTTGTGGACTACGAAGCTTCATCTGAGTCTCCGTCGGATCACGATCAGTGCATCATTAATAGATTAATTAAAACACATTATTATACTTTATACATCTTTACACTTTGCACCTCTACAACAGATTGGTCTGACGGGTCGCTTTGTATTTTATTGCAATGATAATGTTGCTGATTGATGTATTTCTGTCAATAATAAAGATGTTTTATATTTATTTTTCAGATGATTATCGCTCTTTAAGCAGGAACAAACACTTTTCCAGAGCTTGTTTAGAAAAAGACTGCGTTTGACTTTAAAAGAGTGGATTCATGTTGACAAAGCGAAGGCAGAGCGTTGACAGGATGTGTGTGACGTCTCCAGGCACATGCACATTCATGTGCCTTCATCTGACAACACAGAAATACACATGAAACAAACACAACAGCACCCACACACCATTTGTCTAACTGGCATATACGCTCAAACACACAAACAGCTCGCTAGCACGGGGACGCCATGTGTCTGACTGACTCAGCCTGTTGGAGGAGGTGGCTTGGCGGCTGCGCTGAGCACGCTGCACACCTCGTTCTCACACCGAGAGGCCGTCCATTTAATAAGCATCACACACCTTCCCTCTGCTCCGTCTGCTCCTCTTCATGCCTCCCTCTCTCCTGCTTGTCATCACTGTCTGCCTCTCAACATCACCTAGACGACAGCAGTTAGTCAGCTGGGTCAGTTGGGTCAGTCGAACAGTGCGATGAGTTGCTCAGACGGTGATTCAGCAGCAGCTCTCTCCTCTGCTGTTGCACTCCGTGTCCAGTTGACAAACGCCGTCTTGAGGTCCGGGTGGTTGAAGCGGGTCCAGACTGGACTGAACAGACAGAATCTTCTGCACCAGCCTCCTGAAACACGACAGAAAGTCAATTCTATGAATCAAAATTGATTTTTTTATTTAGCAATCGATTTATCCGGCCTCTTAACGGATAAGTTCACCCAAAAGGGAAGATTCAGCCCCATGCTGATAGAAAAGTCAAGGGAAAGTTTCATAGTCGTAATTAATTAAATAATTAAATAAATGGCTCCATACAGCTTGTCCAGCATAATCCAAGTCTCCGGAGGCCCGTTACTTACGTCCACGACACATGGTTTCAAATTTTCAAATCAATTTGGGATCTTGGGGCTCTCAGAGACGTGAATAACACCAGACGATCTGCATGGAGCAATTTTAGGACAATGTTGCTACGCTGTTCTGCTGTGAAGCTCCAGAAAAGTCTTGTGGACTACAGGTCCGTGGGGTCGGTAGATCATGACTGAATTTTCATTTTGGGTGAGCTGTTCTTTTAAAGTGACTACGAGGAAGTTTTAAGTGTTCACGAAACATCCTGTGGTCTCTCTGTCGCTCGCTTCCAAAACAAAGATGGGATTTTAAACTCACTAAGCATTTAAGCTTATGTTTGTATTTATTTCGTGGACCGTCCGTCTATTATCTGAACATTTACTGTAACTTCAGCTGAACTGTGTCCTGGTTTTTTGATCTCCAGTTACCTCATAGCCTCTCCGATGTTCTTGTTGTCCTTAACTGAAGTCTCCATCCATGCGATGAAGCCGTTGGCCTGACTGAACCTGTCGATGCTGTCGGCTGACACCACCCGCTGAGACAGGTCACACTGCAGAGAGACAGACAGAGACAGAGACAGAGACAGAGATGGTCATTTATTTAGTCATCATAAGCAAAAAAGAAACCCCTGCTGCAGTCTTCCACATAATGCATGTATTGCTAAAGCCATTAGCGCACGAGTTGCCACAAGAATGACAGAGAAAGTGCATCTAAAATGTCCCGATGCTAACAGGCTATCCTTGACAGCGGTGGGTTCTAACAATAGCCGCGTTCCTCATTTACATTCATTATGATAATGTCAGGTGTTCTCTTACATGTGAATGAGAGACGAGGTAGTTGGACATGGTTAGCAATGACAGCGATGTGCTGCACAGACTGAGGCATGTTCAGGACATCTCTGTGACCTGCATTTATGATCGAGGCATTTAACAGCGTTGTTTATTTATCAGTACTACAAAAGCACAGCAAACTAGCTGCTAACACAAATCTCCCTGCTGGCCAGCGGGAGTCACAGGACAGTCGGTGTTCAGGCAGTGAGCTTCCATGTGTTTTGTGGCTTTGGAGGAAGGCCTGAATGGGATTCTTTTGGTCGGATACTTTCAAAATGTAGCTTGTTCTCCCTGGTTTCTCCAGTCTTACCAAGGCAAGGCAAGTTTTATTTGTACAGCACAATTCAGACACATGGCAACTCAAACAGGTGCATAAAATTGCATTTAAAAGACTTTAAAAACAAGTAGGAAGACATCAAGAAACAAAACATTAACACAGGTTAAGAAATTGGAAAGTAGGCTAAAATAGAAGAGGTTTAAAAGAGACAAGAATAGAAAAAAGAGGTGAGAGTTGGAGTGAACCTGCAGTTTTCTGGGAGTTTGTTCCAGATGTGTTGACGCATAATAACTAAACGCTGCTTCTCCATGTTTAGTTTTGACTCCAGGGACTAAACTAAAGCTTTAACTTTGTTTGATTGAATTCATTTGAGTTATAAATTGTGATCTTTCCGCCCGTCTGCATGAAATTATGTTTCCTCTATTCATTTATCTCCTCGTTTAGTTACCCTACTAAACAGAAAACATTCCTCTGCAGAACAATTCGAAAAAGCTCTTTATAAAATGTTTGGTTATCAAGGTTGTTTTTTAAAGACAGTCATAGAAACACAGTGACTTATAAAACCACAGCAATCTCACCTCCTTAATTACATTTAATTAGTTATTTATTCATTTGCTTCAACATAAATGCTGAGAAGCTTAGGCTGAAGTGTTGATCCATCAGGCAGCAGTACACTGATCCATTTATTAACACTGAGCCAGAAGGCCTTCAAGGTAAATCATTCATTAGTTACAGTAATTGCACTGAATCACCTTGTTGGCCAGCAGGATGCAGGGGATGGACTCTCCGTTGGGCAGCATGGCTTTGTTGTCCAGGTCCTGTTTCCAGTGGCGACAGCTGAGGAAACTGGATGAGCTGGTGACGTCAAACATCACCACGCAGCCCATCGCGCCTTTATAGTAGATCCTGGTCATGGAAATGAAACGCTCCTGGCCTGGAGGAGGGAGGACAAGTTACAGTGTCGTCCATCCATCTATACATCCCGACCCTCTCTCTCTGCTCATGTGAGCATCTACTGTGAAATGTTTTTGTACCTGCGATGTCCCACAGCTGCAGTCGCACCTTTTCTTTATCTGACCACTGCAGCACCTTCACAGAAAACTCCACTAGAGAGACAAAGAAATTTAAGAGATTAGAGAAAGAGGAATTGAAAAAGGGGAATCGAGGTTAATAAGGCAGAAGTGAGAGAACTGAAACAGGCGCAAGGTCAAAAATAAAAAAAACTCAACATGGGGAAAACTTTAGCTGTTAGATTTAAACCCCAAAACTCAGACTTTCATTCTTAAATGGAAAAAATTCTTCAATTGAACTGTTTAAAAAGCAAAAACATGACAGGATCAGGATATTTTGAACATTTTTAATCTCCTCTGCTGCTGAGAACAGACCAACAAATCCTCCATTTACTCCTGTTTGATCCACATGTGCAGCATCCAGCTGTTTTATGGGCATTGCAGAGCTACAGCCGTCCTCCAGCTCCGCGTGGCTGCACGCAGCTCATAGCACGATCAACAACCTGTTCACCTGGAAAACACTGGCCCGGATTACAAATTGGTCGCGTCAGTCACCTGACAGAGCATAAAAGAGGTGGAGAACAGAGAGGAGGAGTGAGAGCAAGAGGAAGAGGAGGAGGAAGGCGAGCCAATATTTCTAAAGAAATCTGCACAAATGTGGTTTGAACTCTAACAATGTTGCAGTACCAGAAGTTTACAGGCTGACTGCACTGCAGGAAGCTGGGCCGTGGGTTTTTAGTCCAGTTTGAGCAAAAATTCTGATACAATGATTCTGTCACTGTGATCGTAACAGTATTGTTTTACAATATGGCGACAGTCTGAGACACAAAACCCCCAAAAATCTGAGAAAAAAAGGAGAAAAAGGAAATGAAGTTGATGCTCTGTGAGAGATACTCATACGTTTTTCAGTTTTGTGTAAAGTGATTTGAGAAACTGAGCTGCAGTGTCAGGAGATGTGTTTAAACAGCTGGTGACACTGAAGCTTCAGTGAACACAAAGAATGTAAGAAAGGTCTCGCCTGTTTGACAAACAGGACAACTGATAGCATGAAAATCCAGAGAACCGGAGGAACAACGTTTTCAGCCGTTATGAAATATTAAGCCGTACCTCCAACTGTCATCTTGTACTCCTCGTTGAAGTGTCCGTTGACGTAGCGATGCACGAAGGAGGATTTGCCAACGTTTCCATCACCGACAACCAGGATTTTCAGCACGTGCTCGGTCATCATCCTCCTCTTGTCAGATGACAACACGTCATGACACGGCTCAAAGTCCATGTCAGGCGACGTGGTCTATGAGACAAAGTTATACTTCTACTATCCCCCACTCCTCTAGAGCCTGTCTGTGCATCTACTCACCCAACCTTTACTACCTTTGCTACCTTTGCTACCTTTTAGTCTCGATACACCCTGTTAAAATACAAAACTGTTAAACCTTCTTGTTTCTAAACCTGAAATGATAATCATACTGCTGTTTTCTCTTCACTGTGCCTCCTCATAACTGAACCAGAGCTCTTTAAACTGCTGACTGCCCGCTCTGTGATCTGCCAGTTTTGCTTCCTAGGGAAGTTGCCGAACGCCATAAATAGTTATATGTCATAATAAACCGCACCTTGATGCAACAGGAAACTAAAGCAGTTGATGAATCTGTGCAGATTAGTTCCTCTCTCCTGTTGTCTCTTGTGCCACATTGTTAGAAATGTGAAATACATTATTGTCCGTTCTGGCTCCACACGCCTATTTTCTGTAGGCTAACCTGGAAGTTAGCATTGCCCTGGTTCCATCGACAACAAGTCCATGTGTTTTTTTAATTATTGCAGAAAATAAGCTCTGAGAGTTTATGATACATGTTTTTTTCAAACAAGGCGATCTTCACCGATAAACAGTTCCTGATTTTTGAAGCGTAAACGCAAATGGCAGCAGTAAAAAGCTAACGTTAGGCTAAAAACGAACTACAACACGGTCATATGACTTAAACGTCACCACCGCTGAGCTTCCTACTACACTTTATTATAAATACATCGATCTACAAGTTAGCTTAACAAACCAGAGTCCACCTCTAAAGACAGACTAGTCAGGAGATGAGTCTCTGTTGTTCGGCGTGATGACGTTTTCATGTCCCTGACAACCTCTGGAGTCTCTTTTAGCACTTTAGCATCCATCTTTTTTAAGACATGTCAATGCTTTATAATTCAGTCCTGGGGTATTTACTGACATATTTTATGTCATTAAACCATCTCTTGTATGAACCACAAACCTTATTTGAGGCATTTTAGCAAAAGCCCAGTCAAAAAACCCCACTGACTTTGAGATGAGGGAAGTGGAAGTGAAGAAATGCTAACTGATTTCTGGGATTTAGGACATTTTCCTTTTACATTTGAAAACTCAGATGTCTTAAGCTACGGCTGTGTTCCAGTTTGCGATGGTAAAAACAAAGGGAATCTGACAAAATTATTATAATTTCACTACTTTGTGATTGAGCAACAACTGAAAAGACAACAGACAGCTAAAATCTGGAGGGACATCAGGACGTATTCAAAAGAAAAACAAGATATTTTATAACCCACTGACTAGCTAACCTAACAGGTTGATAATGTGACAAAATACAACAGGGAAGGCGTAAATCTTCTCCTGCACATATTTAAGCCTGGAAGTTAGTTAATTAAATGCAAACGTTAGCTAATTGGTTTATCAAATATGTAAATCTACCTTGAAATATGGCCCAGACTTACACTTTCCATCATCTTTTCAGCTGCTGATCGATCAGTAAGTGGTGATATTATACGTTTGTCAGATTTTCCCTGCGTTCATACGACTTGCAACCTGGAACACGGCAGCATCACATCGTCCCAGCATTTGAGCTTCCTGCCCTGATGTCAGAGGAAAATGACCGCCATGTGAGTACGGTCTACAAACACAAAACCACAAGTCAGGTGTGTTAATCATCGTTTAATATACGTGTATTTTTAAAAACAACACACTACTTCCTGCTGTGGCTCTGGATGCACATCGTGAGGTGTGAAATCATCCTGTATGGGTGTATTTGCTCCTCCTCTTCCTGTTCTTATGTAACACATCTTCTTTTTTCCTCTCCCGCCTTTTGCCACCTTCGCCTCTGCTCCATCACACCTACTCATTCTCCTCCACCTACTTCCGACTCCCTCCCTACTTCTGTCACATCCCGCCTCCTCATTCCCCTCTTCCGCTGTATTTTTGTCATTCTGCATTTGTTTTCCACACACACACACACACACACACACACACACACACACACACACACACACACACACACACACACTGAGACATGTGTTGTTGACCACAGTGTTTTGCTGCTCTGCCAACTAGGCCACTGTTACTGGCTACTGAACATGTTGCAGCCCTCCGACTGATGCTGAGTCATCGTCGTGACTCTTTTTGTGTGTGTGTTTTTCCTGTTCGTGTTTTGATCATTTTCCCAGTATCTCTGGCAGAACCACTTAAGGGATTCAAAATAACCCGGCCCATTGTTAATGTGGTGACAAACAGAACCATAATCTCTGTATGGGAGATGAAAAACCGTGCAGGTTTGGATCTATTCCAGCAGGGGGAGCCATGGACCATGAAAGTGGGTACTGCATTGGCCAAAAGATGCTTTTAGGTGTTTCTGGGCATGAAAAGTTGCCTCAAATGGTCAAACTAGGTCAGCAACATTTTTAGTTTCAGTAGTTTTACGACACAAAACAAAAAGTAATTAACTTCTGTGATTTTTAAACAAACAAATGCTGTTTATTTGAACAAAAATGAAATAAATCACTCTTAAACGAGGACTGTGCTACAACCTTTCTTTATGTTTCCCTGTTTTTTGTATATAAAAATGTGTATATTATTAGTTTCTTTTATTGCTCTGTATAATTAATGTTAAAAGCGCCGGTGTAATAAGCTCAGGCTTCAGCCTACACCTTTACGGTCCTGTTTTGTTTGTTTGTTTGTTTTTCTGAAGCTAGAAAGCATTAAGTTAATTTACTGTCTATCTACCAGTGTATTTGCATTTTTTATACGTTGGAAAATGACCGAAATAAACTAAACTAAACTAATAAAGTGAACAACTTTCATTAATTGAATGATCTTTTTCAGGTTTAGGCTACAAATATTAGTTTTTAAAGGTTTTAAATGCAGAGAAATGCATTCAAACTAAGCCATTGATTTAAAGACACTTAAAAAAACAAGCAGATAAAAAGTTTCAGATCAGACAGAAGGTATGAATGATGTGAGCCGCAGTAAACACGAATGTTTTAAACCCTGACAGTTTCAGTGGCACTCGTAGGGAAGCAGCTTGTTCACACAGCTGGGGAGCATTAAAAACTGAAAGCTGGAGATGATCCAACGCTCAAAAATACAATCTGATGGATTTATTTCTAAATATAAAAGGTAATCAATGAACTGAAGGCTGTATGCTGAGGTGGGTTTCTGTGCCGTCTCTCTGATATTCGTCTGACACCTAGTGGCCATGTGACAAAATGTAAAGCACACGCCCCCTTTTTTTTTTCTGGAGCGTCACAGGTTTGATCCACAAAATGAGTAAAATGTCCATCAACAGCTTTATTTATCCAACATTCATGACTTTATGTCCTGAAATTGACTCCAACTGTTACATTTAGTGCTCCAAGAAGATTCTGTAAATATACAAAACGTCAACATTTCCTGTATCTATTTGAAATCTGCATTTTTTAAGACATCATCTTGTTTTGTACGATGATTATTTATTTTTATTCAATCTTAAATTATTTCTTAAACATAATCAAAAACGTGTCTAACAGCTGATTTCAATGGATAAAGCAACAGGGAAATAAAGAGTACTGAAATGAATAATAACAGAGTGCTGCTCTTAGATATTAGTTTTGTGCATTTTGACCCACAGGAGAAGAGAAACCTGCAGCCTGGACCTCTGGTCGTCACGACACAACATTTGAATTAAAATAAATTAGATGGTCAGATGCAGCAGATTGGACACCATCTTGTATCTACTCTTTGTGTTTAACTTCAACTGGACCTTTGAACCCTGAAGGCAGCCGAGCGTCATATGAAGTATTGGATGTTGTGCAGGTAAGTGCAGCTGGAGGCTGATCCTTCTTTGTCTTAGTTTGTCATTTTTCAGCTGAGAGGATTTTAATACCCTTGTGTGAAAGCAGAATCGCTCTTCCATGTGTACTTACAATCAGATAACATCCCCGCTGGAAGACTGAGTGAACTGAACTGTGTGTTTTTAGTGCGATACGTTCAATTTCTGACAGAACAAACAGTCAAAATCGTCCTTATACTTTGTGCACTGAGTGGAAACTTTTACTTCCTGCAGATTTACCATCAGACATTGAAATGCAGCATGTGACTGTCAGGCTTCACCTCCTCCTCTTCCTCCTCCTCCTCCTCCATCCTCTGACCTCAGCTGACCTGGAGGAGGAAGATAAAGTGCCGGTGGAGGTGGTTGTTGACGCCTCCCCCTGCAGCGTCACCTGCGGGCTCGGCATGAAAACTCAAACCCTGTGTGTACTGAAGGACGGCAAGACAGCGATGGAGGAAGATAAAGCTGGAGCAGAGGTACCTCACACACGTCTTAATCATGAAGACTGAAAAAAGGAAAATAGCTCCGACTTATTGTTCATCTCTGGATTGATGGCAGGTGTCGGAGGAGTGTCGTGTCCGTAAGGTGAAGTGTGTGGAGTCGTGGCAGTGTGGACTCAGGACGATGACCGTGACTTCAGGACAGAAGGTGGACATCGACTGTCTGGGAGAAGTCATGAAGGCGATGGGGAGGTTCTCCTGGAGGTAAGGATGGAGGACACAACCTACAAAGCTAGATACCAAGTGCAGAATCAAATTAAAAGTTTAAAAGTATGTTTTTCTATTATCTCAGGGTGTCATGGCGTTACGCCCGAGGAGTAATCAGCTCTGACGACTCTCTGTTCACGCGCTGGGATGCTCCTCTGCTGGACCGGGTGGTTCTGGACCCGGTCAGGGAGGAGGACGCAGGTAAACACACCTGTATATGCGTGCACGCGGACTCTAAAAATTCTGGACATGGTTTAGATCATAATACTATTTTCCAGTCTCACTCAGCTGAAGTCTTATTTTATTTATCTTCTTCTTCAGAAGAAAAGTTAAACTGAACTGTCGTCATCAGAAATGAGGACATGGTGTGTCGCAGTTGTCCTGATGGACTGTGGTGCTGCTACACTCTCAGTCTCATCATGTTCCTCTTGGGAGCGTCTGGATCTCTTGTGACATCTAGTGTTGAAATGTAATCTTGTCATTTGTAGGTACGTATCGCTGTGATGTGCAGGACACCTCCTTCCGGAGAGTGAAGCGGGTTCACTGGGGGATCCGGGTTTTGCCCGTTGGAGTTCTCAATCTGGACTACGAAAGCTCTCAGGCCCAGTGGGACTCCGCCGGAAACCAGCAGAACCAGACTGTGTCAGACATCCATGAGCACACGGAGGCTCTTCTTCACATAGTATGGTTTGGGTTCAGAAGTGATGGGTTTGGGAATGTATTGTAAAAAAACTTCAAATCTTGTGCATATTATTAAAAATAATAATAAATAAGTCTACTCATCTGCAGTGTTTTTGTTCTCTCTGGACACACAGGTGCTGATGGGTTCGTTCATTGGAGGCGTCCTGGCTTTTCTGATCCTGCTGATCTTCTTCCTGCAGGCTAAAATAATCCTATACACATTTGTTAGAGATTAAAGAGAGACAGCAGCATTATAAACATGTCATTCTTGGTTTTATATGTGCAATATGTAAGAAATTCATACTCAAAAATTTAAGGTTAGCTACTTAGCTCAGTTAGCCGTGCAGCTAGTGGTCCGGACTGGGAGCTTGTAGCACCTGGAGGAGCTGTGGACCGGGATGGGCTAGCTGGTTAGCATGCTAAACATGCATTTAAACTGTTGTTCCCTCACACTCTGTTGATCATCTCAGTTCAGTTTTGAATGTTTTCAGCCAAAAATCTTATATGTTGCAGAACAAAAGGTTTTTTATTTGTCTTAGAAAGTCATTTTAGAAAGAACATAATTAGTATTTCTATTAAAACACCTGAATTTGCAGATTTTGTAACCCTCCCCACCGTTAAACAGCTCCAGGAGAAACTTGAGGAGATTACAGTGTCAGGAAGTCCATTTAGTGGTGTCTACCTCTCTGCCAGGAGATGGCAGCGTTGGTTTATAAAAAGGTTTTAAAGGGACAGTACGAGCTGTAAACATATTGGTTATTATTTCCTCTGTGTGACGGGACTCAGCTGCCACAGTGGAAACAACTCATGACCCTCAGATCCGTATCGCTCATATTACTCATGATTTATAGATGAGTTATCAGTTATGTGGCTGATGTTCATCCATTAAATGCCTTCCAATAAAAATAAAACAAATGTGTTTTCAGTCACATGCTCTGTGATTTAATATAAATGTTAATAAGTTGCAGATAAACAGACTTTTGGTCCAGATAGTCTGCATGAAGATAAGTTCAGTGTCCTGCTGGTGGAGAGTTAACAGCCAAAGAGGCTGTCTTATTGAGGACTTATAAAACATTTGTCTATAACATTTATTAAATGAATTATACGTTTTTAAAAAGAGGAATTTATTAGAAAGAGGTATGAAAGTCCAACACATTCTCACTCCCAGCACATGAAATGCAGCAGCCGGGTCAGAGGCCTCACACTTCGAGGTTTGACACTGTGGTTACTCCTCTACTGTCACTTCTTGAAGAGCTCCTCTGGTGGGCTGGTTGGACGGGTCACACACTGGACTTTCCCTCTGGAGACCCGAGTTTGTGTCCCGTTTGTGACCAAGAGTCAAGAGTGATTTGATTTTAAGTTATTTCAAGTATGTTACGAGTCTGAATGTAGGTATTTTAACCCGAGGTATGATCTTTCTCTGACTGTTTGACGTTAATAACTTTCCAAAAGTCAGTCAGCGAGCTTTATTTTGAAAGGTTGACTGCACGTTGCATATTACACATTAAAGCTAATTTAAACGTGGAGCCATTCACGTGCAAAACTGACTGAAGGCCGCTGACCGAGCTGTTGTTTTTGATAAGTTAGGAGTGAGAACGTGTCTCAAGGTCATATTAAGCAAAATCAAAAGGTTTTATTATTTATCATATTCAGAACTGTAGACTACATCTGAATCATCATGAAAACAGACACGTCAGAATATTCATTATGTTGAAAAGTTAAACAGTTGAAAGAAAGTGACCTTGAGTTAAGATTATTATATCAAGAAACGTCAAGAAATGTCATCGCTCAAGTCGTCTCACAAAGGCTGATTTCTCTGAGTGAACGGCAGCATACTGCTGAAAAAGAAATCCCTTTAGCGATGTGAAAACAGCGCTGTCATGTTAGATCACGGGTTTGCTTATTTACGACTGCATGTTCAAGGAGCTTTCGAGGTTGTGCTGATTTACAATTTCTGAAAAAACCTCATTTATTGACTTACTCTGCTCTGTTACATATACAGCTGACTCCTCGCTGCTTTTTAACCCATAGAATCATATTTCTCCTCGGGACACTCTACTTTTAAGGGTACCGAATGAATTATGGCGGCGCTACAAGTAGCTGATCAATCAATCAATGATTTCAGGACCTTGAGAGTGGGGTTGTGTTGTTAATTCAAGTGAATATCGATAAAATTCCCTCTGAGTTTGCTGGAAAGTCGACTCTCAGCATGTTTACCTCAGGACATACATGTTCAGGACATGACACTGGTGTGACGTGCTGCACGTCTGACAAACTGTTACAGAAACCTGGGATTTGTATTTACGACAGTTGTTTTGCATCACATCGCACAAAATATGACTTTATTACAACATGATAGAGAGATAACGTTCATGTTATAGTTTCCACCGCTGCTTTGTCGAGTCAAAATGTCTGATTTGAAACAGGTCTGTTGCTTTATTAAGGTTAGAGGAGCTTCAGTGCTCCTGTTCACCTCATGCATCAGTGATGCTACTCCACAACAACACAGTGCAACACTGCTCTGCACAATGAGATGACTGTTTTGCAGATTTTTTGCTGATCTGTGCATTCAGGCTGATCTTAGCACGTGCCACAATAACACCAGATGTTGACATCATCAGAGTTGTGAGACACAGAGTGAGAATCTCTGCTCGTGCGTGACATTTGTGTGAGGAGCAGGAGAACGAGGGACTCCGGGGAAATAACACAAATGTAATTAAGCCGACAATCTTACCACAATTCATTCATTCATTTCCCTCTGTAGAACCGGCCCCGCTAAACCTCCAAGGACGTCATTTCCCGCCATGTGCTTATTTACAACATCAGTCTGACAGATGTAACTGTTTTCCCAAATGTTCACTACACAAACAATTTAATTACCGCTCCGCCGCAGCATCACACAACACGCTATCGTCGAATCAGTAAACGGGTGATATCTCCAGAACGAGAGCGTCTGAAAGGAGGATTCAAATAACAATAAAGAGCTCTGATGTTTATTAAAACCATGTTGAGCCCTGGAGAGACGAGATTAACAAACGATGTTGTCACTCGGTTTTCTGCACTGAAGGTTTAATTAAAGTAAATGTCAAACAGAGTTACATTTGACCTTTACTTTAAAGAGATTTGTTTGGTTAAGAGGTGGAAGAAGTACTCTGATCTTGTACTATGCTGTAGTAAAACAAGATGAAGATACCACAGTGTAGAAATACTTCACGATAAAAGTCATGGATTTAAATTTTGAATTAAAGAAAAGTACAAAAGTACGAGTATCAAATATAATTAAAGTATCAAAATTAAAAGCACTCCTTTATGCAGGATGGCAGAATATGTCAGAATAAAGTTCATGACATTATTGAATTATAACAACTGATGGTTTCATCTGTTCTTTCTTTTTAAAGCTTGTAAAAGTAATGTAACTATAAAGTCTGTCTGGTGAGCAGCTTGTGAACATCCCCTCAAGATCATTACAGTTTTATGTTAATCTATAATATTACATCATTTTGATTGATTATATGTTGTATATTAAATCAAATCTACAAAGTAACTAGTAACTAAAGTAATAGTTTTTTAACGGACTGTACTTTAAGTCAGTGCTCGAGATAGATTGTCGACCTTTATTGTGACTTTCAGGTACTTTACAATAAATACAGATGCCTTCAGTGGCTCTGATGTTTAAATACCATCACACAACATCAGTTACAAAGTACAACTACTTTGTTACTGTGCTTTAGTGGATTTTTCAGGTATTTTACTGACAACTTTTGACTTTTCCTTCCTACATCTGAACACAAATATCTGAACTTTCTCCTCCTCACATTTTCAAAACAGACCCGTTACTTTAGTTTAGTAAGTTTACTTGAAGCTACTGGTCCAGACTACTAAAAAGCGAAACTCTAACTTTCTTTCTAGTACAAATAAGTACGAGTATTACAGCCTAATATCAAGTGCAGCGACTGCAGCTGAACACGTCACTAAAAAGTTATAAATAAATGTTGCAGAGCGGAGCCAGCAGCAGGTTTTGAAAGAGCAAGTCCTGCTGAGTTTAATTACATGAGTCTCACTTATATGACATCAAATGGGTCCCAGGTTATGAACCTGAGAGGAGGGAGTGGAAAAATAAAAACTTCAAATGGTTTTCATCAGGTTGAGCTGGTAAAAACACTTTTTTTCTGTCTGTCTTTTTTTCCTCCCTACATCTGAACACAAATATCTGAACTTTATACTTTTTGTTCAGAGCACATCACGCACGGCAGACGCAGCGAGACGAAACAAAGACGTAAAAGACGTGAACAGACAGAGAGGGAGGCTGGAATGGGGAGAAAAGTCGGTTAGTGTCTCGTATCTGCAGAGATTTTCTTATTTTCTCACTTTGTTGCTGCTCGGGACGCTTTACCAACCCAACATGTGGCTATTTGACGTCCTGGGAATGAGACTCAACAATCAACTGTCTTTGTGGTGCGTTCAGGAACAGCTGGGACAAACCCTACTGATTCTACCTTTAACTTTAATAGTCTTTGAATTATATTAATATGACGTGAGCTTCAGTTAGCTTTGACCACAAATGTCCTTCAGAGGGAGACTTTTTACTCTGATACTCTGATTACATTTCAGAGCCTGTACTCTATTACTTTTACTGGAGTAAACAAATTGAATCAGAGTATCTGTACTTTGAGTCGTGCAGGCTTCAGGCTGGAGCCTCCGTGGATTATAACTGACTTTGTTTGCACGTTGACCCACAGCTCGTGGTTTCTCTCTCTTTCTCCCTCTGCCTGTCAGCGCTGTATGAGATCTGCCCTCATGATTCACACTCAGTCCTTCTCCATCAGTCTTAATGTCACTCTGTCAGTCACTGTCACTGAACTGATCTGAACTCTCACTACATCCTTCCCACAGATTCCACCTCACAGCATCATTAGTTCACACTTCCTATCTCGCTCTTTGTCTTTGTCTTTCACTCACCCACTCAACTGTTCTCAGGCTGGATGAAAGCATGATGGGACAATGCTCAGACCCACAACGCCTTTCCCTTTCTGTCTGATTATGCGGTATGTCACGCAACTCTTCATACAGACCGACTGTGTCCTCGCTTTGCATCATCTCCACTAAAAATGATATACTGTTGCCATGGAAAGAAAGCCTCTAATCATCTTCATCTCCAGATTTCATTGTCCATATGATGGCACAGCTGATTAATAATGGAGCTTACGTGCAGAAATATGGCATTTAAGTAGGGCCATTATAATCAGGGACAAAGAGAGAATTTACAGGATTGTGAAGTCTCTGCAGAGTGTTTTTGTGGCTGCGTCATGGTGTTCATTTGCAGCCTGACTGGAAGCTACTGGTCCAGACTATTAAAAGTGAAACTCTAATTTAGTATTATAACCTAATATCAAGTGCAGCGACTGCGGCTGAACACGTCACTAAAAAGTTATAAATAAATGTTTGAGAGCGGAGCCAGAAGCATGTTTGGAAAGAGCAAAGTCCCCCCTGATTTTAATTATATGAATCTCATTTATATGACATTAAATGGGTCCCAGGTTATGGACCTGAGAGGAGAGAGTGGAATAAAAAAAAACTTAAAATGGTTTTCATCAGGTTGAGCTGGTAAAATGATCTTTTATTCAAGCCGAGGGCAGAGAGCACAGAGCACAAACACATTTTACTGTCTGTCTTTCTGTCCTCTGTGAAACTTGCAGGTCTGCAGGTTCAGCTTACCACTTGCATGTGCCCAACACAGTGAATACAGAGATGTAGCAACCTCTAATAGTAGAAGACACTTAATTACAGAGAACAAGACAAGGTGCTGCTCACATCGTCAATCTTCCATCTGTTTTGCGGCGAGCGTGAAGAAATTGCAGGCGCTTACGTCACCTCTCTAACAAGGACATTTCAGACATTTTGGCACCAGCGTGTCTGCAGGTACGCTAAACTTCATCTAAACTTCATGTGAAGGAGGGAAGTGTTTGAGAATGCCTCCATTTATGCATGAAGGAAATCTTTTTTTGATGTTGTTCTTCTGTTTCCTGTCGCCTAACCTTTATCTATCTGTCTGCCGTCTGCAAAAAGGTACAGTGGAAAAATAAGCTCCAGTGTTTTTAGTTTGGACCCTGAACATCTGCAGAGAATTCAGTCTGTGGACCAGGTTTTGAAAGGAAATACAATAGCCAAGCCAATAATCGCTCATCCATAGCTCCTCCATCTGAACTGTACGACCGCTCAGTGATCAGGAAAGCCACCCTGATCACAGAGGAAACTTATCACCGCATCCAGTTACTGCCATCGGGCAGACGGTACAAAGACCCACTGGTCCAGAGAAACAGCTACAAGAAATGTTTCATTTCCTCTGCAATATCCACCCTGAAGAACATAAAACAGATACAGCACGTTAAAATGTTTTTATCAGTCATCCATCCATCCATCCATCCATCCATCCACCCACCCACCCACCGGTAAGAACTGATGTTTTTCAGCAAGTAAAGTTCCTCATTGGTTTGGAGACTGCAGAGTAACTATTTCTGACAGGGGGGTGTGCTGGATTGGTCATCACAAAGTTAAAATATCTCATTTTACTACTTGCATTTTGGCCTTGAGCTTCTGAAATGTCAAACCATCAGCAAATATTATCTGAATTCTCTTTAGAGATGCACATAAAAGGCTCCATAGGCTTAACTACGGCCGGTCTACAGTCATTGCCAAGCAGCGTGTGTTGCAAGGATAAATTTCTATGAATCTTTCAGCGTCTTAATTTTAACTTTGGAGGATGAAAAATAAAGAAAAAGGAAAATTCACAGCCCATGAAATAAGAAAAATTAATAGAGCTGCACAGCCAGCACAAGAACACGTCGGCGGTCCAACTTGAGCCCTAATGACCCGAAACTGTCACCTTGGTGAGCAATAACGGCAGCGAGTCGAGCAGTCTGGAGCGTTACTGCTCCCGTCGCCGGTGATGTTATGGATGACTTCCAATGTCAATGTCACATAAACGAATCACTTATTTATTGAGTTTAATGATGGCTAAATAAACTTATACTAAAATGTGTCAATATAATAAAGCTTGTTTCTCTCTGGCATGTGCTAATGTTCGGTCTAAGTCTGAGAAATCGTCACTTTTATTTAATTCATTTTGACCATTTACACGACTAAACCTGCTGCCACTGCGACCCGACCCGACCCCGGATAAGCAGACTGGATGGATGGATAATGAGTTTACTATCTGATGTCATATTGACCAATGCCAGTCTAGAAATCCACCACCACCAACCAAACGGAGGAGATCATGATGATCGCGCTTGAAATTCAGTTTCTCCAACAACAGCTACAAAGGCCTTCCCCTCGTTGTTGATGAGGCCCGGCTGCAGTCGTGAACAGACACCATGCAGTGTGGCAAGCCTAAACATCAGGAGCAACCTGAGGTTCAGTGGATTATACAAGAACACTTTGAACCGCCAGCCCTGGTATCGGTGGGCGAGCTGCTCTAGCTCCTGAACCACAGCCGCCCTTTGTGGAGAAGAAACTGTTCTTGCGGTGCCGTAGCATCTGATTCTCTAACTGATATATATGATAAAATAAGTTGTTTGCATGCTCATACTGTTTGCTCAGTTCACCACTTGAACTTTATTCCAGACCAGAAATACTTTCAACAAACTACAATGATGTCAATTCTACATTTATACACAGTGAAACTAATTCTTAAAAAGGTATATATAAAGAAATTTTTTATAAGCCCCACGAGTCTCCACAGAATACCTGAAAATATCATCTTTAACTTACAAAAATAGAAGAAAATAAAACAAAGCCCATCTAGGTTTGCAGGCTCTTAACCTTTTCCCGCTGCAGCACTTCCACTGTTTGTTTTGGTGCCGTCCTCTTCTCTTCCCTTCCATCTGCCAAAGTAACATTGACCTTTCAGTGAAACACTCCAGCTCTTTTGTGCGTGAGTGCCTCATTTTTTTTTGTTAATGTCAATGTGATGTCCAAATGTAGCTCACCTGAACAAAACCCAGAGAGGATGTCTCCTGTGATCCAGAGCTGATGGTTGAGCATTTGTTCGGCGCTGGCAGGTGTTGAGGGGGAATTTTAATAATCTGTGTACAGAGGGAATGAAGGAGGGAATTAACTCAGTAATTTCATGTCGCCTCTCGACTAAAAAGCAGCTGTTTGTCTGCTGATAGCACTGCGTTTTGTAACTGACTAAACTAGTGTAGGCTCTGGTAATGTAACACTATTGATTTGATGTAATTAATTCAGTAACTTGCAGCCTGTCAGCACCAGAAACATGTCCGTACAGGTCGTCTGTGCAAACAGCTTCTTGCTACCCATTCTTACTTTTTATTTCTAGGTAGCGACCTCTAGTGGCCTTTGTCATTATGAGTGGAGCGAAGGAGGAAATCAGGTAGCGTAGTAGAAGAGTCAACACGAGGATGAGGGTGAGGTTGGTGGTGGGACGAACAAAAACAGGACTTTCACTCGGGAAAGGGGGAACCAAACTCATCAGTGTGTCACCATGACACTCCGCGACATCTCTTTTATGTTGCTCTTTTAACCCAAACCATGATCCTTTTCTCAACCTAACCAAACTACGACTGTTTCCTTATGTTAATCATGTGACAGTAACTAAACTGGTTTTCGTTGTCACTTGAAGGTCTGGTCCGCTTCCCATGTTACTGAACTCTCCGACTGTCATGTCTTTGTTTTTGTGTCGTTGAGGGAACAGCCGTATATATCGTTTGTGGAGTCACTGACAGTCGACCCATTCAGTCGTTAGGATCATTTGAAGGCATCTTTACACTAAATACTTAATAAACTTTGGATGATTCTCTCTTGTTGACTTGCAACAAAAACCTGTACCTTCATTTCCTACTGCCACATGAGGAAATGAACAAAGTCAGTTCTGTGGACAGTTTTGTAGTTTGAGGGCATCATTTATCTGCAAAAAGAGTTTGCCAGATACCTTTTGCACTCTCTATATAAGGGTTTCCTGTTCAGGATGAAGTTTAGGGTTGGACAAAAGGTAGAGTCGGGTTGTGCTATAAAAGTAGTAGTATGTCTGACTTGTTTTTCAGCTGTGTGGGAAGGCGAAAGTGTTCGAAATTATTCCTAATGGCCACACTTGAAGGTAGAGTGAAAAGCGGGATGTCATCGGCATGGTAATTGTTTGAATATGAGCATAACGGTGCATATTTTAAGTCCCTCTTTGAAGTCCGTTATAGCGTTGGACTCAGCGGCTCACATTAAAAACTGAAAGCCACAGAAATTGTTGAACACAGTTCTGCCGGTTCCAACACTGGAAAGTAGTGGAGCGGGTTTTACCAAGATATCCTACCATCTAACCAGCATCTCTAATGGAATATACCGACACCTTTAGAGTCCACAATGGAGAGATTTTAGACATGCTGTCAATTAATCTGTCAATGGCTGTCTACAAAAGGTCATGTCATGACCTAGCCCCCATTCAGGACTGGCTCATTCATACACAGAAGCATGAATCTCGCCTGTGGAAGTCACTCTGATCTGGTGTGTTTTGTGGACTTGCCCTTTTTATTCAAGTCTGTGGGATCGGGTCGGCTTGTTTTCGGTGCACAGATAAAGCTGTTCACCTCGAATGTCAGGAGATGTCTGCAGGCTTCTGTCTCTGGGATTTCGAAAAACCAGCATACGTGCCTTTCAGGGGCTTTAAGAATATAACATCTTCTGCTCACAGTGTTTCTTATCTGTTAGAAACATCAACAGAGTTTTTGCTAATTTTCTCTATAAAAAACAAAACATTTTCTAATGAGATGATGTCCTTAAATTATCTGCTGGAGTGAGTTTCTGTCCATCCGTGTCTATTCACTGGTTGATGTGCATCACTCCAGTGTTTGATATTCGTGACTCAACAGCCGCAGAGTTCATGGACAAACCCTGTGGGATATTGCATTAGTTTCAAGCACTCAGACCACCAGTTGACAAAAGAAAACAGCTGATCGTTGTGTGGGCAGTGTGACTTGCTGTGCAACCTCTCTCCTAACGATCACTCTGAGTCCTGAAGCCACTGATGTGTCAAGAGTCAGTGGGATGATGTAAGTAATACTGTCAGCATGCAATATGCCATAATTGTATTTTTTTTTCTTTGCTCAAAGAAAAAAAACAAATATTTGGAGATGTGCTGCTCATTTCCTCCAACTTTGGGACAAAATAAGAAATATTAAAAAAATGACACTTTTGGCCCAGAAAAAGTAGAAGGCATTTTACAAAATACTAATATTTATTTACATTTATTTTAGATTAAACAATTTTATTAATTGAAAGTTTTTAAACATTGTTTGTTGCAGCAGATGGAGTATCACTTCAACCCAACATGTCTCAGCCTCCATTTATCTGCTGACCACTGGGGCAGAAACTGACATATTGGATGTGACTGAGCGTTAAAGCAAGATCCCTCCTCAGGTTGTGTGTGTGTGTGTGTGTGTGTGTGTGTGTGTGTGTGTGTGTGTGTGTGTGTGGACACATGAGCATGTTATGCAAACGGACAAACCAAGCAGCTGAGCAACTATCATCAAGTATTTGCTTGACTTTGAGATAAATTAAAAGGAAACAAGATGGAAGATTGGTGCTGAAATTGAGGGCACGGTGGCTACACAACACACACACCCACACACACACACACACACACACACACACACGGATGACCTTTTTCTAAAAGACCTGCTCAGGTGCACCTGCTCAGTAATTGGAGACAGTCACAGGGGGGAGTGTGTGTGTGTGTGTGTGTGTGTGTTGTGTGTGTGTGTGTGTTGTGTGTGTGTGTGTGTGTTATGTGTGTGTGTGTGTGTGCTCTGCAGTGACGACAGAGCACATGAAATTAATTTCACTTGAGGTCTGACATTTATATATTGGAGCTGTTGGTGAGGGTTGACCACTCCGGTGTGTGTGTCTGTGTGTGTGTGTGTGTGTGCGCGCGCAGCATGATGCCAGCAGGCATGAAGGATTTCAGACGGGTAACATCATCTCTGTGGAAGCACTTTTATATATTTGTTGTTTCTTTAAAAAAAAATAAAAAACAGCCCAAATTTCTGCCGGAGGTGTTTTTCCGTCAGCAGCACACTGAGCCTTCACACGTCTGCAAAACTACGAGAAGACTAAAAATATCTGGCTTCAAAACTAAATTGTGACATTTGTTTATTCTTACAGTGACACACTGACATTTTTGATGCATTAAAACTTTAAAAATCCACTTAAAAATCTGTCTTAACTGCCTCATTCACACGGCTTTCTTCTAAGCATATACTGTACTACTGTAAACTACACTAAGTGACATTTAGTGTCGAGAAAAGATTCATACAATTATCTGTTTATTTATCTGTATTGACATTGAGATGAAAAGCAGAACTACAAAAAAACCCAAAAAACAAATCCAGTAAAATAAAATGAAATGATATTAAATGTTACAAACCAAAATAAGTATGATTAAAAAAATGTGAGCATAACTCAGAATAATCAAGTAAAATATTGTTTTATCTCAGTTCTTGTTGCCCATAAATTACTTCTAGACATAAATCACACAAGTTCTCCAACCGAAGCAGCAAATATTTGGCCACTGACCACAAAAACCCAGTCCAGTCGGCAGGATAAAATGCTGGCAGTTAATGTTTTTTCTGCAGAACCACTGATACGTTCACATTTATACGTCTCATAGGAGTACACTGACTGTCACATGACATGTGTATGACCTTATTTTTTATCCAGAGGAGGAAGTAATGATGGTGGAGTTTGAAACCAGTGGATATTGTTAATGAGACCTTGAGACAGTATCCAGCTGAGTTTGTGGCGACCTAAACAGGTATTTTAAGCCAAAACATGATCTTTTCCTAACCCGAACCAAGTGCTTTTTGTGCCTAAACCTAACCAGAGCATTTACACAATAAAAAATTGAACCTAAAGAAAGTTGCAACATATCACGTACGTTTGCAGAAACGTACATTGCCAATGTTTACTCTGGTGACTGGGTTGTAAGAGAGCAGCAGGACATTGATGTCTTTTTATATGAAGAATGATTCACAGCTTTCTGATCTGCCGAGAACCCAATATTTACTGTCAATATTTAACAGGATGCCGAAAGTGTTCTCTGCTGTCGGAGTCAGACACTTTGAACAACAAACCATCGACCTCCAGCACCTCCACACGGCACTGCAGCGGCTGAGACTCTATTGTCACGGCCACAAACTGGCTGCATATCAGAAAAAAACATGTTTGGATGAATAATCAATGCACCTTTTATACCTTTTATAATGAAAAACACTCAATGGTTTAACTGTTTATTGATTTCTCTTCTAACCGTAATCAGCACGTGGGTCAAACTTTTCTTCTTCTCTTCTCTGTCTGTCATCGAAACCTTCCTCTGACCTCATTCGCTGTAAACTGAGGTGTCTTCGGTGAAGACGGGTCGGGAGACACATCACACTTTGCACGAGAGACATCAAACTTTAGAGGAAATTGGTTTAAACTGAACTGAGCTGAAAGATTACAGTCGTATAAACTGTATGTAGTGTTTCATTAGCACTCTGCTTGAAAGAGGTAAAACATGTTCACGATTACACATTATGTTTGTAATTACTGTCTTGAGCTACACACACTCAGCTCATAATGAGGTTTATAATAACTGAGGTGCAGCTCGGGGACTCTTCACTTTTTCTCTTGTTTGTCTTTCTGTCCTTTAATCTATGCCGGTCCTGTTTTCCTGCTGTTTATCTCCCTTTGTCTTCGCCCGTCTCTGCCTTTATCTGGCAAAGGGTAATTAAAAGAGAGAGCTGCTCAGGGAGTGCGTCAGGAGAATTTTTGCGGTGCAACGACTTATTTGCATAATGTCTTTCAATAGCGAGGCAGTCGTCCCGTCGCTTTAATCACAGTATCTTTTTGATGTGATGTTCAAGAGCGGCTGTCATAATATCCACTTAATCCACACGACCACGTGTTATCTGATCGAGGAGAACATGCATTAACTCAATGATTCCAATTACAGCATCTTCATGCTCATTGTATTGTTATGACCTGCCGTGCTTAAGGTCTCCTGCAGGGTCAGCGTTATTCATATCCTGGTCACGAACACACTCGTAATACATGAATGAACTCAATGAAGATCATGAAATTCAAGAGCAGGCTCACGAGTGCGTGAGATGAATGATCTCGGATGCTGCCGAGTGTGAAACCTCATATCACTCACTCACAGACGTCCAACTTTCATGGTTTCTGGCTCAGCTCAGGCTTTATATTTGGTTTTCCTGTCAGTGTTTGTGCTTTCCAAGGGTAGCAAATGTCATATAAATATGATTAAATCTGATGTGTGAGAAATTAAGAAGTCTTTCCTGTTTCTCAGTCAGGTCTCGTCCAGAGTTAGAATGAAACTCTTTGTTTCACTCAAGGCATAATCATTATAGATGTAATTATGTTTTGTTTGTGCACATTTTTCTTGCCTCCAGTTTCAGCACATCGATCAGACGACAGCAGTGTCGCACACTCTGGCTCCATGTGACGTTCAGGCCCCTCAGGCCTTCCTGGAGATCAACACATATTGGCAGAGTTAGAATAAAAAGTATGAGTATGCCAAGTTTCTACTTGCGTCCCGTGGAGCTTGAACTGTATGTATAATAAAACTAAATGTTACCTCATACATCACACCGCCTCAGTTTGTTTTCAAGATCAATGATCAATGACAGCACCACTTCTGCATCTTACAGCCGTGTGTGTACTGTTGGTTCAACAGCAGCTCTGGCTTTTCTTTGTGCTCGGCTGAGACTGGCGTTTTAGGGTCATTTTACAAACATTTCCAGGAACGGCAACAGGTTGAATGTGAGTGTGAATGGTAGTCAGCGCGACGACTAGGGTTGTATTTGTCACTGCGACACTAAACTTATTAAACTTGAGAAGCAGCATGTCCCCTCGAGACAGCAGTGAATCTGTGTGCTGCTGCTCTTTTCTCTCTCTGCCTTCTTTGTCCTTTTTTCAGTCCTCCTACTCGAGTCCCGTAACTGTCCATCATCTCTTGTTATTTTCCGTCCATTAGGAAGCTCTCTCCCACCTTTAATGCTGCCCTTCTTTCTCGTCTCCAACTCTCTGCTGCGAGCACCCAGCCGAGTTGAGTGCACTGAATCATTTTAGTTTTCAAAGATGGGATAAAAAAGGGCAACGTATTACAACCATTACCCAAACTGTCACTTTTTCAAATATTTTATAATGCTGCAGTAACAGCAGGCACACATTTCAGCTTTTTCCTCCACAGACCTGTCTATCGCTTTCTGTTTTTTGCCTTCCTTTTATTCCCTCTGCCAGCTCTCGCAGCGAGTGTTTGACAGGCGGCAACATGCGGAGTGAAGCGAAAGTTAAAAAAATCAACCCAAATGATAGAGTTTAGGCGCTTTACACTGGCATCAGAAAGAAATCCAAGAAGTGAAAATGATGCAGGTGGGAGGAGCGGTGGGTGAGTGGTTTGTTTTGTCCTCTGTGTCTCTGTCCACAGGAGTTTCCTTCTTAAAGTCCGCCGGCTGTGAAATCAAAGTCTCTTCAATCTCAACAGGACATGAGTCTCTTCCTGTCCACAAATTACGAGCTGCTCTTTCTCTGTTTGCATCCACAAACAGATCAATAAGTAGCCCGCTTGCTCTTTGTTATTGGCTCTGTTCATCATGAATCATTGTCTTCATCCATCCTGTTCCACCCCTTGTCGTCCAGAATTATTTCAACAACATCTGTATTATTCCCTGATTGTCCTCTGACTTGAATAAATCTGCGCCACATGTCTCCTGGGGGCGTCTTTGTAGCTCACTTTGCAGTTTTTCCTCATTTTCTCTTAAAAAGCACAGACTCCTCTGGGTTCCCAGGAGTGGGGACAGCGAAGGAATAATAAGCGATATAAAAGTAGTGGCCGCATATAAACGACTACAAGACTTTAAATGAGCTTGTAATGGTTGCAGCCTCAGCGGTCCAGTCCTACAACAGTTTTTATCTGGCTGACATCTCATCTAGTAGAGTTAGAAAAGGGCTTATGGAGCTTTCTCAGACCTCAGCACTTATTTATCACTTGCTCTTTCAAGCCTCGGTGGCCTATTAGGAGGCTAGAAGTTGCTCAGTAGAGTGGAAACTTTAAAACAATTTGTAGCAGTCTGCAAAGCTGAAATGAAAACCTGGAAACTGACCTTAAGCCAGAAATGTCAGCGTGTCTCGATGGGGCGTGCCTCCATGTTTTTAATAAAAGTGAACATGAAGAGATTTCTCATTTTGAAGACTGAGGAAGGTCAAGGCTGGTGGGATTCTTCTGACTTTCTGACTTCTGGAGGTCTTCCAGTTTTGGAAATTTCTGACTTTCTTTCCAATTTTCGAGATTCCCCATAAGAATTAAAACAAGGGAGTTATGGAGAAAGTTGTGTGTGTGCAGCTCACTCTGCAGCCTCTGTCCATGTTTAACTCCATCACACTGTCTCTTCATCCTCCTCTCCTCCCGTCTGACAGCCTCTCAAAGTTCAAGGCTGTCAGAGACGCTCCCTCCATCAAAGGCCCTCGTGATGCTGAGTGTTTGTGGAGGGTTTCATCATTGTGATGAGTGCAGGCTCGATTGTAGAGCGTCAAACTCTTCAGCGTTTGGTCGTCAAGGGCTGCTGCTTTTAAAAAACACCAAAACAACTTTTTAATAATTGTGAGTCTGAGTGTGTTTGTGTGTGTACTCATGCATGTATACTGGAAAATGAAAAATACATGTCAACCACTCCAGCTTTTCTTTGTGAGCCCTGTGCTTGGTCCATCCACGTCACCCCAACTCTTGCTGCAGTAAACACATAATAACATAATAACAACTAATGGCTTCAGGTTTTAGGTCGTAAATATGAAAGAAATATTATTATCTACCACAAAAAAGCCAGGTCACTGAGTACGGGTGTTATTTCGGAGCTAGCTGCTCTACCTGCTGTGTGTGTGGAGTGTCAGTACATTGTCATAGCTGTGCCATTTATCATCGTTAACATTTATGTTTGTCAGCCCTGAATATCTTGTTATCCTCTGAATGGAGCATTGCATTATTGTATTACAACTTAAACCTCAGAGTCTTGCATATTTTGTCACAGTTAGAGACTCTGAGCAGACAAGGTTTTGTTACGCCTGTTAGCGTCTCATACAGATGCATAAGTTACTCTTATGTGTCCTATGACAACAACACAGTCTCTTCCGCGGTCAAGTTACCAATAACAGACTCTCAAAATAAAGGCATCAAAACTACGTGGTTAGGTTTAGGAAAAGATCGTGGATTCGCTGAAAATAACTCAAGACCGTCACCACCGGCTGTTTGCCTCAAACGGGACTCGAACCCTCATCGCATCGGTGAGGGTCCTTCAAATAAAACGCCGACCATCCACAACACCCTCCCAGCACAGACATTCTTGCTCTATGAATCCTGTCATTATCACCCCCTGCTGGCTCTGCATCTTCATACATGCATGTACTAAACCGCCAACCTCACATGCTGACCTCTGGTGGATTGGCGGGCTTATGAAATGCCTGAGATCGGGTTGGTACGTAACATTATGTATTTATTTTAACCCAAACCACGGTTCGGCCCGAATCGTGCCTAGACCCAGCCAAACTGCAACAGTTAATCATGTGTTGTAATGACTTTCTGGTATCTGGTGTATCCTCTTACACACTATGTGTTTCGTTGTTATGTAATTGTGTGAGCGGCTCAAAATAATAATTCAGTGTGGAGCCCCTCTTTAAATTTGAAACCCTTCATCTCCTTCAGTTCAGTCTCATGGCATCTGAGTTTTGTCGCACAAGTTTGATTTATTATTCACAGTTTCTTGCTCGACAGGACGCCCTTAACGCCATTAAAAGTTCTCACAGCGCGATCTAACTGAACTTCCGATGTATGCGTGCCTCTTTGAAGAGCCACAGTTCAATGTCACATGAATTCTTCAGGCTTTAGGGATGGATGTGCCAATTTGACATCTGCTATCATCTCTGATGAGGTTAGGACTGTCTGCCAGAAGGAAGATTGTCTGTCCTTGGAAGATCTCTTGGATAAAGAGATATTAGTTTTGGGGAGACTTTGAAAGCATCGATACGTCCAGTTCCAGTTATTAAACACTTACAATTTGACACGTGTGACGTGACCTGGACTTCCTGCTGCAGATTTGACACTCAGTTACTGTATCTGTTTCATTATGAGTGCGACAGAGACCCTGGGACACGTTCCGTCAGTGGAAAATAATCAAGAACCTCTGATCTCCATCAACCCCAGGCCTCAACCCTCTCCTCCCTCAATCTGCTATTTGAAGTCTGCTATGTGATGTGTCTCAATTGGAGCCCCGGGGTCCTTTGAAGCCGTGTCCCACCTCGATGAGTTTGGGGGTCGGGGTTTGTGACTTTCAGTGCATGTCACCTCATTTCCCTTCTCCGCTCTGCCGTGTCTCATCTCTTGCTTGCAGCTAAAGAAATAATAGAAACTGAGCTATCGGAGTAGAAGGGCAGAAACAAGAATGGTCTATTCAATCTAAAGAAATGAAGACTTCGAGTACTCCACTTCAATTTTCCTTCACCTGAAGTGAAATAACAACATGTCAAGGATTCCATGAGCCCCAAACCCTGCATAAGAATTTGTACTTCGGAGAGGATTTCAGATGGACAGCACGACATTATCTTTGACATGCGTGGAAATCTGATAGAGGGAGGTTGATTTTTCTTAGATGTGGGCTGGTTTTGACTTCTCAGCAGGTAGATTGATGGAGGAAGGGTGTTTTTTAAATTTTTTTTTAGCATACAAGACATTTCTGCCAGGTGCAAAAGGTAAAACTATTTCTATGATACAAGGGAAATGATATTTGTGGCCTTCGGGGTGATTCGACTTGGTCATCTGGTGGATTTGATAGAGACCGGCTGGTATTTCTGGCATGCAGGACAGTTCTGATGAGTTGGCAGAACAATTTGATAAGGCAGGGCAATATGTGTAGCTGTCTGGTCAGCAGTACAATTTGCCAGAGGCGGAGTATTATTTCTTGAATGCAAGGTGTTTCAGTCCGGTCAGAGGCTTGTCTGCCAGGGGCACAACCATATTTGTGACATCTAGGGCGGTTCTGTTCAGTCATCTTCCAGTTTTCAGAAAGACAGGGTGTTATGTCTGTCTGTCTGGCAGTACTGGCAGGATAGTATTTGTAGCACACAAAGGTAATTCTGCTTACAGCACACTACAATGTACTGTGAGCAACCTATTGTATTTAATGACACAGGGAAGCATGCTGCCTCTTCCAGTGGGCCCCATGGGACTTTATTTCAGGAAATAATTGTACAGCAGTCAGTGAAGTGTGATCTAAACAAAAGGCAAAGATCCCTCTGTGCACAGTTACCTTCTATGACGATGTAAGAAAAGCACTTTTTACTAAAATGTCCTCCATTTATGCTGATTTATTTTGGTTGGCTCATAATGAAAAACTTGAACAGTGCTTAGGGAGGGGAACCTTTCTGTAGCAGATTTTCTCTGTCAAGCTTGAGAGAGAAGGCAGAATATTGTGTTTCAGACTGAGCTGCAAAAGAAAATGAAATTAAATGAATTGTTTGACCGCGGCAACTGTACCTTTGGTGTCTTGTAAAGCCACGAGGGTTGGGTGCTCTATGTGCATGACATAATAAATGAATAAAAACCCCAAAGGGAGGGACTTCGCCAATTTGTAAGACAGTTGTTTACTGAGTACTGATGAGTTTGGAAACCGTGGCGTCAGTATTTGAGCTGCACACAAAGCGAAAAGTGTCAAATTTCGTTTCCTGTGTTATTTGAGGTCAGTCCAAGAGTACGGCACCGCCCTCCTGGAGAAATCAGGCCCTTAGTTGTTACTTGCCCCTCACTGCCGAGTGTTGCTGAGGCTGTCTGAAAGGATGTGTGGACAATCCTTTCCTCCCCACAGCCGCATGTGGAGCCTGGGGCGCTCTGCCCTGAGGCCTCAAAATGCTGGAGGGGTGTCTTTGAGAAGACAAGTCAGAATAAGAGAGACCGAGGTATTGAGGTACGGAGCGGGCCACACGAGGAAAAGGGTTTCATTGAGCTCCTGCTGCTGTTTGAACTTCAGTGGTGATACGAGGCAGCGGAGAGGGAGGCGGAAGGCTTTGCATTGTGTGCGGTGATACTTTTTCTTGCACTTGCTGAGCTCCATCCACGACCTGCCCCATGCAATACTCAAGAGCTGAATCAAAAAATAGATTAAAAAACTCACCTCGTATAGTTAGACGTCATCTGTGTCAGACCTAGAGTCCGGTATGACGTCTGCAACATGTTGAAAGCTGATATTTTTTATAGAGGCCAAGAAAGATCTGAGAGAAGAGAACTGATTGAATGGTCAGGGCGACCTACAATAAAAAAAAGAAAAGAGGAAAAACAAGTTGCAAGCCTCCACCGCAGGTCCAATGAGATTTGGATTATTTATTTGTACATCACATGTACAGGGGAGCAATTGATCGCTCATACGTGGCATTTCATCAACCGCTTTTATTATCGACGAGTTCGGCTGAAAGCAGAAACTCAGGGGAGTCTCCAAAATGATTTACGGTTATACGGGCTTTATTTTTATACTTAATTTTCAAAAACTCATCAACTGAGACGCTTACACTGAGACAAAATCACAGATGACAGCTGTAATTATGTCTTCACTCAGCATTGAATTATAGGGTTTCATGCTCAGCCTCAGCCCATGATTGCAACTCTGAAAAGGACGGTTATTGAATTAAACAGAGCCACCTCTGCTGCCGAACATCTTTCACTGTTGCAGTATCATACAAATAAGCAGTTTCTTTTGCCTAATATGAATTTCTTACCATTTGAAATAAGGGTTAACGAAGACAGAAACAATCCCCGAGCACACAAGCATCTGTTCAAACGTATCAGCAGTATTTGGACTAAATTTAGTTCAAACGTTGCGCAAAACCTGATCCCATACCTACGAGGGTAATGTGTTAAATCCAGCGTAGAGCATGAAAAGTTAATCTTCTGTCATCTCAGGTGAAAAATCCCCCCAGAGTGTGAAATTTAAATCTTTACCCAACCAAATCAAATTGTTCAAAGACATATTTAAAATGTCATTATCTGGATTGTTCTTCAAACATTTTACCGTAAATTTGATCTTTCATCTTTGATCCTTTAAGCCCATTTTCAGAATCAAGGCAACTGGCAACCAAAAGCAGTCAGAATTTCAGGGGTAAAGACTCAGAACAAAGCAGATCAGACCGTTTTAGCTCTTTAGAGAAGAAACATCCCTCTGAAGTATCAGATCAGTAAAGATGGCGATGGCAATGTTGGTTACCATGGGATTTTGTAAAGAAAAAGGAAAAATCCCAGTAGCTGATCCTCTCATTTATCTAGTGCCACCATGAGGTTTATCTTTTTCCTTTTGTTTTTGAAAATGTCTCGACAACATTAGAAGAACTGCTGTGAAATGTGATAGATACTTTTTGCTGTGAAGCCCCGGGAATTGTTTTTCGGACTACAAAACGTCACCCAAATAGTAGATGAATGAAGTAGAGTTTTTAATTATTCCAACATCTACGAGTTGCGTTTCTTTTGGTTGCCTTTTGCTATAACTTCCGGGAGTGAGTGAGGAAGGACGTCAGTGAATGAGACTAAATGTAAGGTGAATAAACATTAAAACATCACCCAGTCTGTGAACATTTGTGCGCGAGTCATGGCAGATAGATTTTCATCTGCAGTGGTTGTTGTTTCAAGGTGATATCATCAAACGTGAGCACCAACGCGCACGGCGTATGTCTGTCGGTTTTACTTCAGGTCAATCACTTAACTCAGCACTCACCAGAGACTCTGGTTCTCTCTCTACTTCTTCTTCCCCTCTCCTCTCTGTAACGTTACGTTCAAGTACATTTCCCCTCCAGCTCCAGTCAGCAGTCAACATTACAGAACATAAACATCCGACAATGGAGGTGACCTCCGCGGATCACTGCTGCAGTCAGGTTGATAAACAGGAGTGAGGATAAATCCACTTTTTAATCCCAAAAGTTAAAAAGTAATCTCTGAGCTCTCCTCCCGTCGGTAAATGACTCCGGATCAGAGCAGAATCTGATGTGACTCCGGATGTTTATTCCTCCAGAAAGTCTCTGCAATTGAGCTCTGCAATTTTCAGTCTTTAACGCGTTAAACGATCCATCATCTTTGAATGAGGCCACCGAACATGAAATTGTGTTTTCCGTAAGCTGCTTCTGAACTTTTTTACGTGATTGTGTCATGCTTTAAACCATATCAGCTGATAACGAAGGATTAGTTCAGTTAATTGTCCCTGGTTTACAAAACTGATGTAATCAGAGGAAACGTGTTGGGTTCTTTAATTACAGATAATTCCCTCTAATCACTAATCCACCCTCACACCCGTGGTTTACATCAAGTTGGATATTTTTACAGTCCGTACATTCGGTTGTTCCTGATACGCCGTTTGTCAGAGGACCTCGTCAATCTGAGAATTTAAATAATATGTCTGTCACACTGTGAGCATCATTGTCTCTCACTGAGACAGGATCACTGCTGACAGCTGTAATCAGGTCTTCACTCAGCACGTTGAATTGTAGGGTAAAGGTTTCATACTGTGGTTGGAGTTCAGCTCAACACAATATGGGAGCTCCAGTAAGATAATTACTGAATTGAAATAAAGCCACCTCTGCTGCTGATCCTCTCTAGTGTTCGCCATTTATCTACATTTTCAATTTTCATGTCGTAACACTCAATTTATGAGGCACAGGAGTGTGCAGTGGGGAGGATGCTGCCGTACTGATAGGATGATGCTGAGCTTTAATAGATTTTCAACGAGTTTGTGAGTAGACGCCTATTTCTGACAGATTGAAGTATGTTTTCATGGACAGATCACTTTGATGAAGCTGGACTGTTGTGCTTTTGAGTTGCCAACCTTTGACTCAATAGAAGGAACCTGTGGTATCATTTGTGTGTTCAGACGGGGATAATAGGACCAAAGAAAGCCAGTTGTCACATTTGGCTGCACTCAGTTGCAATATACGAAATGTCAGCCAGAGCTGGCCATATAGTGCAGTATATCATAGCTCCTGAAGGAGTGGACTTGGGCCAATTAGGGGCTGAGAGTCAGCCAGTTTGCAGCATCTGGGTCAATGGCTGCTTACAGAGGCAGCTCGACTTTGTTGCTGATGCTTTGTTATTAATTCTGAGTGTGAGAAGAGACAGCAGTTAGTCAAAGTTAGGCTGCTGTTAGGCCAGGACACCACACAGTGACAAGAATAAATAGCGCTATATAAGGCTATATGACTGCAACTTGAAAACAGGGCAGGAAGTTGGATGTAATGTGATGATATTATTATTATTCCCCGCTGAAGTTAATGTTAGTTAGTCTTTTGTTCTTAATGGATAATATACAACATCAGGCAACATCTTCCTGAGGAAGCTCAGATCTTTTAATGTGTCTGTCGTTGCCAGTGCAATTTTTCTTTGCAGCTGTCTGTTGGGGGAGCAGCATCAGGGCCAGCAACACCGAGAGACTGAACAAAGTCATTACGAAGGCTGGCTCTGTACTGGGGACGGCTCTGGAGCCCCTGGAGGTGGTCGTATCCTCTCCACGACCTGCTGATCAGGCAGCAGAGCTCCTCCAGCTCAAGGCTCCTCCAACTGCGCTGCAACAAGGACTTTTATTTAAAGTCTTTCTTCCCCACTGCCAGAAAACTTTACAATGACTCTATGGCCGGGGAGAGGAGACGGCAAAACCAGACCTGAATGCTCATATTATCACATCTATCATGTAGAAATCATAAATCGATTCAGTACTGTGGTCTATATTGGCAGACAACACAGGAGAGAAACACACCGATTGAAAATAAAGCATGATATATTTCACACACACACACACACACACACACACTACAGTAACTTGCTCGACATTTACAATTTCACTCTCATCATAAGGTAACGTTACGGACATTAAATCTATGATGATAATCAAGAGAAATTGTTGGCATTCTTGCAGACGACCTGATCGATTGAATTCCTTGTATCCGATCAAGACATGGATTGTGGATCCGTCCGTATTTTCTTTGCCGAGTGGAAAAATGTGAGAAGGCGTGCTGATAGAATAAAAGATGATGACTGATTACAGGATTCAAAATTCAAGATTAGCTGGATGTGCTTGAATAATAATAACATGTTGGCTGATTGTGTGGTTGATTAATCTGTTGATTTTCCTGACCTTCAGTTGTTGCGTGAAGACGAGCACTTCTCCTTGTCGACAACATGTTGAACTTGATAAGAATGAAATCAGCTGCTGCGTGGTGAAATGTGAAGTTAATCTTAATCACTTTGTTTTGATGTCAGATTTACAAACGCTACCTTTGAGTCAGCGTAGATAACTTTAATGCGACGTTTGCTGCAATCACCAACAACCTTGACTTACATCTCACTTAGAAACGTCCGTTAATTGGTAGCTAAGTGAATTTCTACGTTTACTTACCTTTTAAATGATGCCAGCCTCTTTTGCCCCCCTTTTTTATTAAAGCTGCTTACAGCCAGCTCACCTCCATCACTGCTACCCATAGGTGGAAGGTGAGATATCCCCAGGAGATATGAGAACATCTACTGTTCTGAAACTGGACTGCTCATCAGGAGCACTGGGAGCACTTCCTGATGACCTGGCCGGCTGATTGGTCCTGGGAGAAATAACACGGGGCAGCTGCAGTCACTGAAAACTGCCCCGACATCAGCCCCCTGCCTGCTTCTAACCTGATGGTGGGATCTCTGCCTATCATCACACACGTGGATGAACAGTGTGGAGAAAAAAAATGGACGATATGCTCTCAAGCCAAGGACAAGCAAAACAATACCCAAAACATGCCAGCAAACATGAGCTCGTCTTAATGTCACAACTACCCTCCTCGAGTTGATTCAACTGATTAAATGTCATCAACACTTAGGGAGGAGATGTGTCTGCATGGAAATAATGTGGAAAAAATGGAGCTGTATACTTTCTGTCTCGTGGAAAAGACCTCTGATTACTGAGAGCAACCGGAGCGTCATGATGATCAAAGCGAGTCCAGTCAGAGCTCTGAGGAAATGTCAGGTGCAAAACAAACACGGCACTTGCGTGTTGTAATAACACATAATGATATGTTGCTGGCATGAAATGTTTGAAATTGACTGCTCAAATTGCCTCCTCAACTTCTTTGTGTTACGACTCAGCAGAGAGGTGGGTTTGGTCCCTGATACACGTCTCAGAGACAGATTAGGATAAAATGTTCATGTTTCAAAGCCAGCCAGATGAGACAAACAGCAAAACAACAACAACAACAACAACAAGTGGGAGCAGGTGTGCAGGTAGGAGGGAAGGTGAGTTGATTGAGGAATGGTGGAAAAAGGGGTTACTGCAGGGTGGATGGTGGAAGGATCTGAAATGATGAGTGAGTTAGTAAATGACGGGGAAACAAAGAGTTGGGTGGCTTTGTGAAGTTGTCTTTCAACGCCCACCTCAGCCTATTTTAGTAATGCAATCCCAAAGTCATTCAATGAGACCAAAGTCAGTCTGATGTGTTTCTTTTGGTGATGACAACAAAAGAGCAAATTTCAACCAGGTTCTTCGTATCATGGGAATAGCTTCAAAATGAATGACAGCCACAAGGTTAATTATCCATAGCTGATAGCTGTTTGACTCCCTGCATTTTTGGAAACATTCAAGAGAATGACAGAGACCTGTCTAACCCGGTAATTCCACTGGTTGCATGTACGTTGTGGAACGGCTCCACTTCGGTTTTGCTCCGCCGCCCGTCAACCCCCAGCAGCTTGCAACACATCCGCATACCTAAACCACTGTACAGGTGGATTGCTAGTGACTCCCAAAACGAGGTATGTAACCGTTCCCAAAACAGCTCGACCATTGCAGCATACCAGCACCAGGCACACTGGTTAGGTTCAGGCAGGAAAACTACTCGGTTAGGTTTAGGGAAAGATTGTTGTAAGGGTGAAAATAAGTATGCTTTAAGTTGCGTACAATATGTTCGTTATGCAAGTCAATTAAGTTACATTTGTCCTCATCCTCGGTGCTGGTTTAACCCAACCATCCAGCCTGTCCTTCTCATCACGTGGACGTCGTTGCTCTTCTACGCATATGAACTGTATGTACTATCAGCTGTAGCTTCAGAGCAGAGATTTAAATTGCTAAAGAGCCAACTGTTGTATTGGATGCATGCGTATGTGAACAGCATGTGTGACAGTGTGCAGTGCGCAAATGCTTCAAGTGACCATCTGCCCGATCAACACTGTCACTGAATATCGACCGATTGCTTTTATTTTTATACCAACAGGACAACTGTTTTCCATTTTCACATCCTACATGTTGTTTGTTGAGTGGTTCAATGAGTCAACCTGTCTGATATCTCCAGGAATGCTGTTCATATTTGACAGTTGATTGTTTGCTTCTTGGTCCAAAGCATCGGTATCTGACATCCTGGGAATGAGACTCAACAATCGACTATCTTTCTCCAGAATCGCTGAATCTGTAACCATGACCTTGACTGAAACTCACAAACTCACAAAACTCTGCCTGCCCATGCAGCACCAGTACACTGACAACGTTAGTGACTGGCTGGTGTTTAAAGGTCAGTGCTGTGTCCAAAAATGACCCAAATAATCTATTTAACTGCTGTAAAAGGAGACACACTTTGCTTTTCCCCCCTTTCCTTCAGGGTTTTTTATTTAGGTTCTTTAACATGTAAAAGGTCTTAAAAGTTAGTCTGCACCAACTGAAAAGACCTCGTCTGTAGTCCCGCCTTTAATTCTGTGACTTTGTGACATCACACTACGTCACCTTGTCACACATTTTCCATAATTTACGCCTAGCGGCTAGTTTGGCACGTAAGAATTAATTTAGCACAGCTGCTCATAAAAGGGACAGGAGCTAAAACAGCGTCTCAGACGGAGGGGGAATACAGTCCTGCAGCAATGGACAAGATAAAGAAGTGATGTGTTTTTTGAGCATTAAAGGATGTCTATTCTAGTAGTAACCCAAAATAAAGTTATGGACCTGAAAATGAGCATAATATGTCTCCTCTACAGTATATCTTAAAATGACATTCACATCCTCCCTCATCCAGGATCCATGTACAAGCAAACACTTCATGTCCATCCTCACTGAATGTGTTCAGCAATTCACTTTGTTTACTGCATACAGTCACAAACTCGTGCTTGTTTGTTCGCTCCTTAAAGTCACATTTACAGAGAAAGCAGATGTGTGTGAAAAAAAGCTTTCTTTGTCAAACCCACATGCATCATTTCTGCACAGTGAAGGTCAAACATACAAGTGACAAGAAGCATAATACATTTTTGAGGGACGAGGGGGCTTCGAGAATGCCAAAGCACTAGAAACAGAAGAAGTGCGTCGACAACAACAAGAGAAAATGAAGCGTCCTTGAGTCAGAAAGCTCGTCAGCTGACCCCTGACCTACCTGTAGGTGGTAGCATCAGTGATTAAATCAAGTAACAGCACAAATACTTCGATGGAACTGTGAGTTTTGATTAATATTTATACGGCCTTCAGTTTGCCAGAATTGAAAACTATTGATTCAGAATTCCAATAATTAAAATGATTCAACTTTAAAGGGCAGAGCTGACGATCATGTTCAGAGTTCATCAGGTACTGGATGATAAAAGACTGCGTATATCGATTAAATATGAAGATTCACCAACCGAGGGATGGAGCGAACAGTGTGGAGAGAGTGTTCAAAGATTATTGTCAGACCTTCTGCAGTCCAATGACTTTACATTTAAACTAAAGTTGCATTAAATTGATTCTGTATCTCAGAAATGAAGAAGGTTCTGATAAACGTTACACACCCGCACGGCTTAAATGTCTGCTGACATTTAGCAAGTAACATCACATATTCCTTTTGTCACAACAGGTGTCACTTTGCAGATATTTCTCTCTCTGAAAAATTATATTTTCAACAAGAAGGGAGTCACTATTATAAAATATTTCACTGCTGAAACAAGTTATTTAACGGAAACAACTCAAAGTCCACTTACAAGCTTTTTCAGGAGCGTTTAACCTCGGCTTACAGTTGTCCTCAGGGGATGGAGTTTATTCATGTGAACTTGATAGACCGGACTGGGAGGTTGGCGCAGCAGGGGAGCGTTGGTGTTGTCACTCGCTAATTTCAATAGAAATCTCTGCAACTCAGCACCTCCTGTCTGTGAGGTCTCATCTTCTCCTGACAAAGCAGCATTTGTCTTTCCTCTACAGTCTGATAAGTTTTTCTAAATATTACACATTAAATCATGATTGCAAACACCCAGACAGACATTACCGATTTATTTGCCGTTCCGCCTGGAAGCACAGCGTCTTTTAAAAAGGTCTCACAAAATCATTAGTGTTCACAGTTTCCCCACATGTCACACAACCCTGAATGCTGTTTCTGATTTACCCCAACATGTTAATCACAAGCACTGATCGAACGGGGCTCGAGGCCTTCGTCTCTGTTTACAATGGAGGAGATGAAGTGTGTCGGTCTGTGAGGGGAGTTTCATGTGCGCTGTCCTCATGCACACACTCAGGATGCACACACACACACACACACATACCACGCACGCACACACACGCACACTCAGGAGGAGATACATGATATATGCAGAAGAGGATTATTGGCAAACATGTAAAGTCTTACACAAACACACACACGTGATAATGGAGGCAAACACTGCAGCAGGAACACAGGTATTGAACATGAAGGCAGACAATTGAATGCCTCTACACACACACACACACACACACACACACACACACACCCACACACACACACACACACACACACACACACACACACACACCCAGAGGCAAATGTAAATAAAGGAAAAGCGGGGAACAGGAGCTTTCAGGAGGCGTTTGCTCATTACCTTGACTGTAGCTGGAAGGGGAAATGGATCGAGGGCGTCTGACCTCCATCAAATAACGTGAGTTCATGTGTTTAACAAACAATGCAGATCGTGTTCAAGGTCACATGTTACGTTTAAACCATTCGTGTGAATTCAGTTGTGGGTCAGAAGCATTTTACAGTCCAAGGTTGCTGGATAGAGGAAGCGAGGCGCCATTCATTTATTTAATGTCAAAATACAGCAGCTATCTTTACAGTAAGGTCATCCATTACAGTTTGGTGGTCAACATATCGTAAATATATCCAATGCTGGGTGGGATAATTCCTTTTTCATGTATTTGGACTTTAGTAATTGTAAACTGTAGTAAACAGTCAACAGTAAAGTGTTAGTACACAGTTTTAACTACTTTATATACTGTTAGGATGTTTATTCTTCACGGTGCATCACACAGTTGTAGTGAGGCTGTTCTGTGAGAACCACATATCTCTAAAGAGTCGACTGTTCATGGTTTTAGCTTTGCGGCGATGCGTTTTCCAGCTCATCTGAGAGGGTTTTTAAAGAGTGTATTCAGTTTTCTCAATGCTTAAAAGGATCACTTCAGTTTATCACAAACATTCAAGAAACAGGGAGATCTACGGTTTCCACTTGACAGGAAGTGGATGAAAAATTGCAATCAGAAAAAAAACTAGTAACTAAAGCTGTCAGATTATAAAGTACAATATTTGCCTCTGAGATGTAGCGGAGTAGAAAGTCTTTAGTTTGAAGTTGCATGAAATTAAAATACTCAAGTATAAATTCAAAGTACTTGTACTTGAGTAAAGTAAATGTAGTAGTTAACAGTAAAATACAGGAACGCTACAGACAGAACTGTCCAGTCTGAGCCATCTTTTAACTTTCTAAGATCCTCCTTCCTCTCAAATCTTTAATAATATGTAGTACACTGTAACATGAAATACTTTGTGTAACAGATTCCCATTGCTTGCTTCGTTTTTGTAGCCCATCTCGTCTCAAAAACATTGTTTGGGATTGGAAAAATGTGTACAGAACAGCCCTCATGGATGAGTTTTATATAAATCACTAACTTGACGTGTGTTGCACAATATCCATAATCCTTATAGTGAAAATTATATGTTCGTCACAGACATATGCTTCAGAGATCTGAGACTCTGCACTTCGCCTGAACCCTGAGATCAGCTCCGGATATTATCTTCCTGTCTGTGAAGTGCAGCTGGAGTTGGTTGCGGTGACAGGTTTCCTTCAGTCAGAGTGACCTGCTCAACACTAACTGACAGGAGGCAGCAGACAGTGTGGGAGAAGGCTGCAGGGAGAAGGTTGTTTGAGACTGGAGGGAAGATCAGTATGCAGAGACAGAAACTGATGACGGGGAATTAATCTCAGGATTAAGCATTGTTGATTATCTGCTAAGATAGCCGTGTGAAGGCTAATAAAATGTTGTCGTCTACAATAATTAGAATATGAATGTCATCTGATGTGTCGTCTGTATGTGACCTGAGGGAGGCTTGTGATGTAGAGATCGGCAAGACAGTATGTTTTGGACTTGGTGGAGAACTTCTCCAGAACTTGGGTTCAGTCAGTTGTATTATGGGGTATTATGTGTTAAAGCTGGGGTTGGTAATTCTGTTCACAAGCATTTAGTTTATTATATATATTTGTATAAAATCTCTAAACATCCAGACAGCAATCAAAATATAAAATGCTTTGGAAAAAATAGGAAAAACAATCTATGGTCTCTGGCAGCGACAAGTATTTAGTAGATGAGCGATACGTGGCTGATACAGCCAGCAGCCCACTTTGTTGGCGTAAACAAGCACAACATGTCTGAGACGTTAACTCTCTTTCTTGCCACATGAAATATGAGCTTTCTTTGTGGTCTATTTTTAACACGCGGTTAAAAAGAAACTTTGACGTTTCCGGGGACGTCTGGTCCCCCTATCTTACAGACGACTTCTTTCCTCTTCCCTCTCAGACTGTTACACCACCAGTCTGTCTGATGAAACCTCCCTCATCAGGCCGTCACTCTCATTCTTCAAAGTTGCCCAGCGCCGATTTAAAAATGTTTTCATCTTATTTGGGGGAATCCCAAGTTGAAGTCTGTAACATTTTTTACTCTTGAAGAAGCTGCTTTTTACCAGCTGGTGATGACTCTGAATCCACTGCAGGCGCAGGACGAGTTATTTTTAAACAAGACAGAACAGATTCGGCTCTGTTCTCTGGGAACTGTCGAAACATTTCTGGGACGTGCAGGAGACCAAAAAATTTAATAACACTTCATCATAAAACAGATTGTGGAAAGCACTGAACTCCCCCGATTGATGTTTTAGTGTAAGAGTGTGAGAGATTGAATTTTTCCTTTAACTTTCTCCGAACTGAGCATGACCCCGGATCTTTGACTACAGGGACATCAATTTCAGAGAGCGCACATAGAGTCGCTCGAGTTTAAACGGGTTTCGTTGGGTCATTTGATCAATGCGGTCGTTTTTTGCTGAAGTCTGTCAGTACACAGCTGTTTAGAGAGATTTATTGGTTTTTCAGCAGTCCTTTCGGTCACCCACTGCCTTTACTCAGACAAAGTGTGAGACACACAAAATACAATATAGTGAAAAGTATCAATGGCAAAAAAAAAGACGTGAAAGTTAGTGATGTGTTTGTGCAAAATAAGTGAGATGAAAAATAACTTTGCACTCAATCTTATGTGCCTGCAGTCACAATATGAACACACCTTAAAAACACGACCTCATACCTACTGTAAGAAAATGAAATGGTGGAAAGGTCACCTGGTTAAAGTTGTGAAACACGGTCTGGTTCGGTTTAGGCACCAAAAATAGTTGGTCAGGTTTAGGAAATGATCAAAAGCTTGTACTTGATGTAAGTGTAATGAAAGTGAAGGTCACCCCGACCTCCTCAACGTGCAGACTTAGCTGCTCTTTAAACTACGCCACATGACCTTTTCCTTTGCTCCCACCATAATTTCTACGGCCACTAAAGGTCGCCACCTAACAACATCCGTAAAGATGGGTTTTAATGAGCATCCATGCACAGACGACCTATACAGCCGCTTGTCTAAGTCACTTCTAGAGGCTGGAGTTTGTCCTCGATGGCCAGGATATTAGGTTAGCAGTTAACGTTTCTGCAAACCACAGTAACGTCCGAGCTCGACATTTGTACCAAACGTGGCATATCACGTTAATAATATATGGTAATGGTAACCCTCCCCCTCCACTACCTGTTGCATCAGGTGGTGGAGGGGGAGGGTCGTGGCGTTATTACAAGCCAACGAGGCTGCCAAACCATGATGCTTTCCTAAACCCAATCAGAGCATAAGCACAGCGCTGTGACCAGAGGAAAAAACATACAGCAACGTGCAGAAACACACTAACTAACATTTATTCTGGCATATTTTTTTGTGTTTCTTCTATAAACTATGGACTTAGAGATAAAGTGAAGTAGAATAAATAATGTAGAATATAACTGATGGAGCAGCATACCTGAAAGCAGGCCAGTATTTACTGTTGGAGCCTGAAACCAGTCCTGCAGAAAAGGTTTGATAAGCTCCAGATCTCCCTGTGAGAGGCCACGTCTGATAAAATGACTTTTAAGATTTCTTTTTAATAAATAACCAGAACCAACCATTCTTTCACCTCCTCACACAGAGAGGATCTATGTCTATACTATGTTACAGCACCTGTGGTGGATATTAATGTATGCGTACACTGTACATTTATTTTATTCTGCTGCGATATTTACTCTGGGTTTCAGTGTTGATGGAGTCGAACAGAAAGTCTGTCAGGAAAAGTCTCAAGAGGGAGAGTAATCGATGTTTCTTTAACCTTGTCTGGCCCTAATCAACCTGCTCCACATGGTGGATTTCCAATTTTAGTCTCTCGTCCAATTTCCTTTTCTATGCATCTGTCTTTCTGCCAGTCTCTTTGTTTTCGTTTTCGAAGGTTCGTCTTTAATTCCCATAGATCTGTAACTCAAACTTTCTCAACTAACTTTTTTCATTATTATTTATTATAGTGGGATTCAGATTTATTACAGCTGTCAGTCAGACCAGTTCTACAACCAAGCTGCTCCTCCTGTTTAGCATCAGTGACCAGCAGCAGTAGAGACACATTTCCCATAAGGCCCCAGAATAAGTAAGCTGAAATCTTTTCAACCGTGTCTTTGCCTTATTTTTCTACCTGTCACGAACACGAGTCTGGACGAAGTGCTCTTATTGAAAAACAGGGTTTTGATGAATGTTGGTGAGGGAGTAGGGAGTCCAGAGCGGCTGGGATGAATGTTGGAGGGAGGCCGGTGTAAGCAGGGATGAATGAAGGAGCGTGGCAGGAAGGGAATAGCTGGCCAGCAGACTGATGAGCTGAGAGTGTACGAAAATAATCACAAAAGCAAAAACACACAGAGAGCAGGAGTAGGAGGGTGGAGTGTAGCTACCACTGGGGTGGGACAACAATGGATGGAAAGCCGGGGTAGATGAACTGCAGGTTGGTGATTTGATGAGAAGCAGGTGTGTTGGCTGGATGGAGTGATGAGCTGATCGCAGGAAGATGTACAGAACGAGCTGCAAAGTACACTCCTCTCAGGTGAGGCACCCTTTCGTGTAGACAATAGACAAATAGACAAAATGCCACATATTTATTCCCGCGTGGTACAAATAATGACAGTAACTAAACCATCTTACCCCCAAAATGCTATATTTGTGCCCACATGACGGAATAAGAGGATACATTGTGTTTTGGAACAAACATGCTGTCCAAAAAAACCCCTGTTACATGTGTTAATTCGATTTAATTTGAATGCCAGTGTTTTGCAATATCAGTAACTGAGGGAAGAACCGAATCAGATGACGAATGGTGAATGAAAAAATGTGACAAAAGAAGGGTGGGAGTGAGTTTTCAGCAAATAACTTCACTTTATTGAACAAAGGGCAGAAATTCAGTCAAGTTACAGTTACTTTGTCCAAGAATAGGAATGTAACGGCACAGAGAAATGATAAAATATATATATAAATACAGAAAAGACAATAAGATAAATACAATGAAATAGATAGTAATAGAAAACCATAAAAATATGTGCTTTATAACATATATAACCATACAGAGAGAATGTCAATAAACCGATTCACCATCTTTTTTAACGGTCTTTCTAAAGAAATTAAGTTTGCTGGGTTTAAATAAAGAAATACATTTTATTTCATGCTCAGTTTTTTAAGAAGAACGGCACCACAGATCCGTCAGATCATCTACATCCGTCACACTCACCGACATTCTCGTCTAAAGTAATTTCCGCCCGCAATTTTCTGGTATTACAGTTCTGATCTCTGCCGTCCTAAAACTTTTACAGAGTTTGATCCTTTCTGTCCTGCAGCGCACGGTCCTCTTTCCCAGATCGTCAGATAACACTTGATTAAAACAATTCATAGTGGCAGATCATTCTTCACCAACCTCTTGATCTCGTCTCAAAACTTTGTGACCGATGGACCGACGGAGGCCTGGGAGGAGAAACTTCTTTATGAGCCATCAAATATCTGGAGGACTCTCCGCATTGACTTAAAACTCACAGCAAAAAGATGTTTTTTAAGAAGACTGATGGTAAGAAAATGAACATTAAAGTGGTTGGTGGAGCAAAGGGGGAAACAAAGTTTGCAGTTCAGACCGAATGGGAAGACTTCAGATCATTTAAAAAGTCTTACATTAGCAATTTTCTCTGTATTGTACAAGAGACTCCTTACAGCAAAGACTTTATACTTTCTGATCATAATTAAACATCACAGCAATGACTATTAAAGCAAAATAGCCTGAAAGGAGGGAAACCAGATAATTGCTTAGAAACGCAGACCTCAAATAACCTTTTATTCTGACATTTTCCATAACTCGTTTAACAGCTTTCTCACAGGAGACACTCTCCCCCCACCCACCGATTTATTAGAGCAACATTCACATGTATTATTCCTGCTGTTATCGAGTAGCAGCATATTGGGCTGTGACAGCTTATTAAAAAGGAGAGGCTGGCCTTTGTTCACTGCGGGAACTCATTCATCAACAGGATATTGATCACGGTACAGAGCTCTGACATGTTTACCATCAGAGGGGTGGATGTGGCAGACGTTCTCCTGGATCCTGGTCAGAAAATAAGTGTTAGGACCATTTCACTGTTCAGAGACCTCCAATAATCTACCATGAATGAATATGGAGGTCACAATGGGAGGAGAAAGTTGAGTTTTTTTGCAATGTGTTGTCTTCTTTCCATTTCAACCTCTCAAACCCAGAGAAACACAGACTCTGCTTAAGGTAACAGTGCGTTTCATTTGGTTACCCACCCTATCATTTCCCGGGAGAGGTCAGATGGCGTTTTTCCACATCTGCCGGCCCTGCTCGACTCGGTTTGACTCGGTGCATCAGCCCAGCATGGCGGGGATTTGCATTTCCATTACCACAGGGCTGCCTGCTTGGTTGAGTTGTGTCTTTGACTGATGGTGCGTTTGTCTTGTCTGGTGGTTAGAGGAGCAACTGTAAACACCACAGGACTAATGAATAAAGCCGCTAAGAAAGCTCCATTTAATCGGTGGCAAACACATTTCATTTCCTCTAAATTTCCCACATAAAACTCTGTTATTTCGTTATTTAAAACCTTCTATTATGAAGCTGCAAAATCAGGAAATGTTGGGTTTTCACCTCCTGAAACTGCTGAAAGCGAACATGATGTGAAATACAGCAGGAGCAGGAGTCTTGCAACACAGGCTCGTTTGATGGAAAGAGAGGGATCGTCACGGGTTGGCCGCGGTCGTGAGAGTAAAGATTGAAGTCGGCGAACTTGACCAGACATAACATGAATAAAACTTTACAACACGACCTTGTTTGTGAACATTTCTGTCACTTAGACTTTCATCGGCAGTGGTGGTAGCAATGAATACACTAACCTCCACGATCCAATGCTTCTCTCGTTTTCGTCATCAGATATCACCCATTGACGATTTAGCTCCTGGATCGTGTCTTTGAACAGAGTGTGTGCCGATCTGCCTCTGATATGGTGCTTTTTGTCAGTGTTCTTTAAAAACTCAGGGCCTTGAGACGCATTTGAGCAATCGGCCCAGGTCTATGAAAAAGATGACAAGGACAATCAGCACATGATATTTTGAGATTCAAGTCCCTTCTGCCTGTTTCTGTAGCAGTTTGATCACAGTTTGAATGGACAAAATAAGACTAGACAAGCTACAAATAACACCGTATATCATCAGGCATACATGGAGTTCACTAAAGTCATGTAACTCCCAGCATAGTTCAACCTGAGTAGATGTATAATCAGCAAGAATAACTAACATCTTAGACATTTAGGCAGCTAAAACTACTTGGTTAAGGTGTTGATGCAATCCGAAATACTTCTACAGGTGCTGAGTCAGATAATGTAGTTCAGTCGTCTGATTAGGATGCCTCATGGGTGCCTCCCTCTGGAGGTTTTCTGGGTCCGACTAACTGGGAGGAGACCCCGGGGGACAGACTCAGAACTCGCTGGAGAGATTATACTGCATATCTCGTCTGGCCTGGGAACGCCTGGCCGTCCCCCCAGGAGGAGCTGGAAAGTGTTGCTGGAGAAAAGGACGTCTGTAATAACCTGCTACGCCTGCTGCGACCCGACCCTGGTTAAGTGGAAGGAGATGGATGGATGTGCCGGATCAAAGAGCAACTAAAAGGAAAGAATCAGAAAAAAGACTTCCAATCCTGCAGATCACAATCAGCTGAGTGATGAGTGTGTCTGCATCCATCTATTGCTTCCTCTGCTTTGTAGAGGTGATTCGACAATGTCTGACTAAGATCGAAAATTGCTCCGTTTAAATTGCTGGGAGCTATTATTGCAGTGTGCGGATGTTTTGTCTGATTCTTACTTAGAGAAAGGGCACCGTCGGGGTCCAAAGAAACCATTGATCGCTGTAAGTCGCAGACTGGATGTGAACCAAGGTGACACTTTGGACACCCAACCATCTTCAAGCTGGCAACAAATTGAAGCATACCTCCTACATGGTGGTTCAGTGTAATGCTGGTCTCTATATAAAAAAAGGAAGCCTTTTATTTTTACCGAGGCCTCTTCATCAGAGGAGCAGCAGGTCGATGTTTCTTTCTGTTGTGATTCTCATTTGAAGCCCACTAATCACCCTGCCACCAACAACCTGGACCCTGAATGATGTTTGTTTAATGCCAAACCCTTTGGCACACCTCGAGCCCCACGGCAGCTGCTCATCCATCAACCGAAAATCAATTGAGGGTTCAATTAGCAGAAAGACTGGTTTGAATGTATAGGGGCTGGAGAGGATTATATTGAAGGACAGCATGTTAATAAATCCATTTCAAATTAGGATGCTCTTGCATCGCTTCAAAAAAATCAGAAGTTTGCTTCTTGTGTCGCCGCAAAGGCAATTTACTCGGGGCTTTGGGGCAGTCTGGGTTTGTCAGTTAATACAGACATCACAGGTCTGACCTCGATGTATATTGACACAGCACTAAGGTGTGTGAATGCGGTATAACTGATACATTTTTGACCAGAGGTTTTAGGTTTCAGTCACCGTAGAAATAAGCTTATATAAGGAAGACTAATTTTATATCATGGCAAACAAGAAACGGATGTGGTGAAGCTTTTTGGTTATTTTGTTGAATCACCTCGGAGTAGCCGACTTAATCTCGTAGGAATCACATTGACAGACAATTATTCCTCATTATTGATTCTGCCTTGTGGTACCACAGTGTCGGCCGGAGTGCTAATGACAGAAATAAAATTGCTTCTTCCAAGACTAAGATGTGTGTTATTAGTATGGAGTTACATGGCATTAATACTTTTAATTTTTTTCCCTTTGAGCAGGACTAGTTACACAGTCAGTCACTAATACAAGCTCTGGCCTCATTTCTTTGAATATTTCATATTTCATTCTGCTGCTATTAGCAACCAGAAGTGGCCCAGTTCCGTAGCAGTTGCAGTTTTAACTTACATTGTTACATCCAAGGGTAGTTATAATTGAAAAAAAAAAAAAGTTTTGTTGTATTGTATTTGTGGCAATAGGAAAACTAGACAGTTTTATAATGAACATCATTGCTCTCAAGTAAAACCCATGAAACTGCAATTTGGGGTTTTTTATGCTAATAATGGTTTTACCTGGGAGCTGCAATGAGTCACCTGCTTTTAAATCATGCATATGGTGCAGCAGCAGCCTTAATAATGGCTTTTATGGCACTAAATATTCATCTTCTCATTATTAAAACACTTGATTATTACTTATTATAGTCTAGTAAATTATTTCAAAGATTTACATTCATTTTTGAAACCATGTCCTCCAGTGAATATAACGCACCCAATATTATTAACTTTATTTGACTTCATATGAAGCCCTGAAGATCAAAACATTAACACTGATAGATCCAGTAATATCTGAGGAGAGCAAGGCAGAATCTACTTTCTTTCCACTTTGACTTTATGGAAGCTTCGGTCTGAAGTTTCTATCGATTTCACTTTTATGAACTCACGGTTTACTTGGCGAAACTCCCTCCATAAAAAGAAAAGAGACTTTCATTTCACCATGAGAGGACTGAAGATGTCACCTTTGATTTACAATCATCTTCTGGCTTCTTTATGGGTTTTCATCACTTCGCTGGCATCAGCTTAACTTCCTCTGATATACAGTGTAATGTAGTGTGTCAGAAGACAGCCCAGATATTTCGCAGATATCAAAGAAACTGAATATCTCTGAACAAACTTGTCAAAACACATTGATCAAATGAAAGGGAGAATTTATTTTGGATTCAAATTATGTAGGGATGTAATCCAGTCATCATATCCACTAAATAAGGCAGAAATAATAATTTGTGTTGACCTATAAACATTAAATATGCAGTTCATCTGATGCACACATTAAAAGCCTCCTCCTGGCCATCACTTCACCCTTACACTATAATTCAACCTGTAGAAAAGTGGGGCGCTAACAACATAAGACCAGGAAGTTGTTGAGCGCTCAAAGAACACTTTCATTCCACCCGTAAAGCTACTTTTGGTAAGTTATTATTATTTAGTAGTAGTGTATAAGAACCATTTTTTGTTCACATATAACATCGATTCGCTGGGCTCACAGTACACAGCCCCTGAGTCTGCTGTTCAGCAGCTAACCCAGTAGCACTAAGCACACAGCCCCTGAGTCTGTTGTTCAGCAGCTAACTCAATAGCACTAAGCATACAGCCCCTGACCTGAAGAATGAGTGAGTGGCAGCAGCAATGACAGACTGTCGTTCAGCAGCTAACAGAGTAGCTCAAAGTACATAGCCCCTGAGCCAAAGAGCAGCTAACCCAGTAATGCTAGCACAAAGCACACAGGCCCTCAGCCAAATAACTGAATCACAGCGGCAGCAACAGACTCGTTCAGCAGCTAACCAAGTAACATTAGCACAAAGCACACAGCCCCTGAGCCGAAGAAGAGAGCTACGGCGGCAGCAACAAACTGGTTCAACAGCTAACCAAGTAACATTAGCACAAAGCACACAGCCCCTGAGCCAAAGAACATTGCAGCAGAAGCAGCAACAGACTTGTTCAGCAGCTAACTCAATAATGTTAGCACAAAGCACACAGGCCCTCAGCCATAGACTGAGTCACGGCGGCAGCAACAGACTTGTTCAGTAGCTAACCAAGTGACATTAGCACAAAGCACACAACTACAGCAGTAAGAAGCAACTGTTGCGCGGGGTAGCCTTAAAACTTTTTCAACTCTTTTGGAACTCGTGTTGTACAAATGAGTGTACCATATTTTCAGGTAAAATAGTTGCATAACATACTTTAAGGAATTATGTCTATTACTATGAAAACGTCTTCAATCAGTTGCAGACAAAGCCTGTACTACAACAGAGTGTGTATGTATGCTCTGAAGGGTTTTATAACATCAAGGTCCATTTAAGCCTGAATCTTTTTTTAATTTGAGACACAAAAACACCCTCTCTTCAAACTCTCAGTTATGTAAAAAGGTAGTAAAAAAGTAACATCCAGATAAAGAAACATTGCAGGGTGGCTCACAATGCCTGAAGACATAAAACAGCAGTGAAAATGTGAAAATGGCAGACATAAAAAGTGAAGCAAAGAAAGTATTAAGGAAATAAAAGTAAAGAAGTGATAGTTTGTCGCAAACATAAAAAAAAAAAATCAACCCAAAAAGTATTACAAAGCAATAAACATCACACAAAATATATGTATGATTGAAAAGTTAAGGCTTCACAATCTCCCACGTAGTTATGTAAGAGCCTACATAGATTTTAGTCTGATACTAAAATCCATGTTTTGGGTGGATTATCATTTTAAATTTCAATTTACACATCCCTCAATGTAGCCTTTGCAAATACGGCTTATGTCTAACTACTCTACCTGTTTTTCTGTGTGTGCAAGGACATCAGGAATATATCATTTGTAACTTTGTGCAGAAAACAAAAGCTTTCTATTCATCTCTATTAAAGAAGCTGACAGCACAAAAGAATCACTGCCTCATCTATTATTGAATGGCTTTGAACATTTGGAACATTTAATTAATCTTTTGGTTGTTATATTGATGATCTTGATGATAACTGAAGACACAGACGGACACTATTAATTTAAACCAACCTTTAAAGCAATGATCCAACGTTGAATCAATAATAAATGTTGACCTTAACGGGATTAGATTGTGCTGAATGTCAGGTCGTGATGACTGAAACATGAACCAGATTAGTAGAAAATCTCAAAGAGGTAAGACGGCTGTTAAAAAACATTTAAGTTGTGTTGCATTTTTAACTTGGTGGGTAGACAAAGTGTTGCTCCTTTAACAGAGACTGATTGTCCAAATGAGGTTTTGACAATTGAAATGCAACAATTACCATTCATAGAGGCATCCAAATGTCTCGAAAACAAATTTGTCAAACAGGAAAGGTAAAAAAATAAGTTTCTGAAGTAGAACTGATCACGTCTGGTAGTTGACTGTGATCGCTCTTGCTGATGGGAATGCTGTTGGTTTCACAGTATTTGGTGAAAAACCAAAATAATTGGACAAAGTTTTGGAGAAAGTTCGATTTTTAACCTGGTGATGAAAAGTTAACGGGATCGGCAAGTTTCCCGAGGGGAAGATGAATGTGTGTGGAAAATTAAAGACAGAAACTGAAGCTGAAAAAAGCTTTGAATCTTCTTCTTCTTTGTTTTTACCAGATAGTGTTTTAAAATTATTTTGTTGGAATTTCTCATCAGAACAGATCAAGATTCATCTGATGTATTTCCAAGTTGGAAAAGTCTGTGAACTTTAGAAAAGCAAACTTTTTCACAGACGCGGAGGATCAGCAGGGTTCTGTTGTAATGAACTCATTAGGTTAAGATAGACTGTTCGAGCTCACCCCTGATGTTAATTGCTGGCCTTTGAATGAGCACCTTAATGACATTATAACAGCGTGTGGGCAAAAGAGAAGCTAATGAAGGATGTTTGAAAAAGAAAAAGGAAGATTAAGAAGTGAGACGTATTAAGAGATAGATGTGGACATGAATACATTTAAACACAACTGTTAAATTGGACCAGTTATCCATGATGTACTTTGGCAATTATGGAGTTTATAGAAACCCCTGCTGTGAAACTAATATTGAGTTCAGAAGGCTCAGTGAATGATAACAGGATCATAATTTGTGTAATCTGTTGTATTTGTATAAAATATGCCAAAACACTATTAACATTACATTAAAGGACAGGAGCCTTTAATGACTGAGTCTGTCAGGAATAAAAAAAGTTTAATCAACTTATTTATTATTGCTGAGTGAAGAGTTACTTTTTGAAAGGAGCTTGAAAGTGAATAAAGCGAGGCGTTGGTCTTTATAAAATGAACAGAATGCCAAGGACGTGCAGCTGAATGGTCGTCTGGCACACCAAACAATATCAGAGTACCTTGTCGTGATATTTCAGTAAATTGGTTACGTCAAATAAGCAAAATCTGCAGCTGCGCAGCCTTTGTCTTTATTCAGAAAGGGATTTTGGAGGTTAAAAAAATGGATGGACTTACAGAGAGAAATTAGTTCAGCAGCTAACCCAGTAGCACTAAGCACACAGCCCCTGAGCCTGTTGTTCAGCAGCTAACTCAATAGCACTAAGCACACAGCCCCTGACCTGAAGAATGAGTGAGTGGCAGCAGCAATGACAGACTGTCGTTCAGCAGCTAACAGAGTAGCTCAAAGTACACAGCCCCTGAGCCAAAGAGCAGCTAACCCAGTAATGTTAGCACAAAGCACACAGGCCCTCAGCCAAAGAACTGAGTCACAGCGGCAGCAACAGACTTGTTCAGCAGCGAACCAAGTAACATTAGCACAATTCTTGTCAGACATCAGTGGGTTAGGTGAACCCTGAGGAAGTCTTTTTGGAAAAAAACTAAAGCTGATGTACGATACATGACAGTAACACAAGTCTACTCTGGAAACAGCCTCCTCATCTGTCCCTGTCAATGTTCCTGAAGGTAAAAACACTGAACCTGCTCCTGTGAGGTGACGGATTAGGGCTGTTAGTCAGGGTGGGACATATAAATCTCAGCTTCAGTCTCACATACTGATTTCTACTTATAGTAGATTTAAACCCCTATAGCCTGGCTTTAAATCAAGTCCAGTATTTATGTCCAAAACACGATTTATAGCCGACTTTTCATCCTCTGGCGGTTTAAACACGTAAAAGAAAGAACCACACCCAAGTCACAGTGAACAGAAACAGAAGAAACATGCATGCAGAGTTTTTGTCTCCTAACGTGGAAACAATTTGACCTTTTATCCAAATATTAAAATTTTCATTAGGCACAGTTGATTTATTGTCACTGTTGGCGCTCTCATCATTTGAATGTATGTTTTGGGATGTGTGTGTGTGTGTGTGTGTGTGTGTGTCCTCTCTCATCATGTGCATCCTCTTCTGTCTGGACTCTCTTTCAGTCTGACTGATTAGTGCGAGTGTGTCAGTTCCTGTGACTTTGTTCACCGTGCGGAGCAATCAGCCGTGTCTCTTGTCTCCTCGGTGGAGTCACACTGTCTCCTAAGCACTGCTGACAGGTACAGGTTGGCCGTCCTCATCAAAGAGCCCAGAAGGCATGAATAAGAAAAGCCAAAGAAAGAGGACAGAGGAAAATTGGTGTTAAGATCTGTGAATGAAGCCGGAGGTTTGCTCGTTCTTCCTGCGTGATATTTCTCACTTATTTTTACCATTCCGTCTTTCTTCCCCCCTTTCTTCTGCACAGCGTCATTATTTCTCATGTGGCTTGTTACTCTTCTCTTTCTCGCTTTCTTTCTTCCCCTTTCTGCCTGCAGCTTTTTGCTTATTCCATTCTCTCCTGTTCTGCCTCAGTAACGAATCTCAATTCATGTCTGTGCGTTAAAACGACATTCAGGAGATTCTGCTGGCATTCATCAGCAGAGACTTTCATGGCATTCAAGTTATGCCAAACACGTTATTGTTCCATTCCAGTTTCCCTGGCACACAAAGCGCTTGCTAATCACACCAGCACAATTAAAACTCATCTACTTTGCTTGTTTAGAGGAAACCGTCACTTTCAGGTTTTTACAGTTGATGGTCTCAGTCAGAACTGTGGGTACCAGAGTAACCCTACACTCATTAAAAGGGATGTAAATATGTTATTTCTTTTGTCTGTATACTCGAAAAACAAAAAGCTTTGTATGTGCAGCCTGTTCTCACTCCCAAGAGGTCAAATACAGCAGCAGCCTGGTCACTGGCCCTCCATGACGCTGTAATTACCCCCCTGGTGTCATCTGTGGAAGTGGAGGTGCACATAAGACCATGTCAGGGGATGGTCGGGGTGGTTGGATAGGTTGCACCAAGAAGCACAATCTCTGTCCTAAACCTGATCAAACTGTTTCACAGTCCATAAATCATAATATGTCATAATAAATTAAACAGGCAAGAGTACATTCATGAACCTTTTACACTTTGCACATTCTCAGTAGTTCCTCTGGTACGACCTTCAGGACAAAATAGGGATTTTCTCTTCACCTGCAGATGTACATGACATTTACTGAGCATCTGAAGGCTCCCTCGAGGAAAAACTATCTGATATTAATGACCCAGTAACCTTTTCTAGTTCCACCACCTACAGGATGAGCTTGACATTTTTCACCCCTCTTACCGTTGAAGGCTCGAAATATAAAGCAAAACCACCAGCACTCTTCATACTTTAAGACCTTAAAGCCCCGCTTGAGACTTCAGTCTCATTTTCTGATTTTATCTCTTGTTCTTTCCTCTTCTCGTTCCCCTCAACTCATCACGTCTCGTCTCATCTGATCACTATTTCCCCCTATCTACCTGTCGATCAGTCAAACCATGTTAATCCCTCTGAGCTCTCAGTGAAACAAACTCATTTTCTTGGTTCTGATTTTCTCGCAGCAGTGCTGAGTTTTAATCTAATTTGACCCGTTCTCCAGAGAGTTTAATTAAAATGGCCCTGACACACTCAGTACATACAGTTCATGAGTATACAATACGCATACTAACATGATGCCACTGCATGCATGCACAGCCACACAGCACAACAACACAGTGGAGCATACACATTCTGGATGTACCCACAGTCAGTCACATCGGTCCGTATGTCCTTGACTTTATAGGATTAGGTCTGGAATACCAATTCACTGCTGTGGCTCTGTATGTGCGTGTTGTCGTATTACCTGTGAAGATTAAATGTCCCCACAAGGGCATGATGATGAGGACAGATCAAAAGTGAGGTCGTGTTGCTGTAGTTACTAAATAAAATACTTATTTTTAAGGGTTAAGACCTGGATTTAGTGCAACGCTTATATCAGGATTAAGGATCAGAATTTCTGATTTGTAGACAGCTGATGAGCGTTGGACAAGACTTCTCGGGGAGGTTTAACTTGTGACGAAGAGGTTAACCATTTAGACTTTTTGTAGATATGTGAATTATTTCAAGGAAATCACCAGAAACAAGAGGTTTTCTTTCAGATGTCAAAAGCCCTCTACGTGACGTTATTTTTGTCAAGCGACAAAGTTTACAGAGTGAGTAGTTTGTGTGGCTGAATGGGTCGACAAAATGTCAGTCAGCTGTTTGTTTTCCATTTCTAACCAACAGTCAGTGACGGTTTATTGAGCTCTGATTGCTTTTATGTCAGGACCACGTTGTGCAGCGTAAGGTCTGGTTAGGTTTAGGCATAAAAACCACTTGGTTAGGGCAAGAAAGGATCAGGTTTTAGCTTAAAATACCTGGTTTTGTCACCACAAACACAACATCCGGTGTTTACATGCTTACAATCTTGAAACGGCATATATATATATATATATATATATATATATATATATATATATATATATATATATATATTTATATTTAACATATGTTTGCATTTTAGCATTTCAGAGGCTGCATATATTTGTAAAGATATTCGCCAAAACACTTTTTAACTTTCCAAAAGTAATGCTACAATGCCCGTAACATAAAAGTAAATAAATAAATAAATGAAAATGAGCCGAGGAGTTAACTGAAAGCAGCATCCCTCAGCTCAGGATGTGGTCGGCCGAGGAGACATTAAGCAGGGATGAAATTCAGCTTCTTTTATTTAGCCTCAACCACATTCGTTCATTACAGCGCGAGTGAGTTTCTTATTAGTTCCTCGGAGAATCTCTGAAGATAATTAACGAGGTGTGCGAGACTCTGTGGTGAAGCGTCTTATTACATTTATTCATTATTCTAAGTGTGTTTTTGCAGAAACTGATGTAGGAACAAGGTCCAACAATGATCAAGGTTACAGTAATGACTGTGGCGGAGGAGTCTCCTCGTGTTTACGGTGCTTCGTTGTGTATTTGTGTCTGTTTTCACTGTGAGTGTGAGTCTGCATTTTGTGTGTGCCTTCGTGTTCTTGGCGGTTTGTCAATGCATGTCAGTTTATCGGTGTTTGTGCATTTAAGCAGGCATGTACTGTCCCCCAGTGTGTGTGTATGTGTGTGTGTGTGTGTCTCCAGGTGTGTGTAAGCGCTTGTGTTAGCGTGCATCCGCCTCCACGGAGGAAGATAAAGTAGCGCCCGGCCTGCCTGCATTCACCGGGAACAAAAGGAGGATTTCATGTCCCGCTGCACTCCATCTCCCGTCTTTTCTGTCGCGTTTACTCTTTAAAAAGGAAAGGAAATTAATTCAGGACACATCGGCTGATAAACGCAGCCGTCTAATTACAAAATGAAAAACACTGATTTTTTTTGTTGTGGTGGGACAAACAGGATGTCGAGATGAAAGGGAAAAAAACACCTTTTTCTCGACTGTGTAGCATTATCTGGCTCAAGAGCCAAATTCAAACGGAGCAGGTAGTTCGATAATTCATCTTGTTTAACGTTAAAGAAAGAGTACAAAAGACTATTATGTTTTGGTATAAAGCATTTCCCCTGTGCCAGCATGGTATTATGTTTATTTTACAGTAGCGGGAAGGATTTTGGTGAAGGGAAAAACACACAATAAATGTCACGATAATCTCCCTGTGACATGGTGAGATACTGTAGCCTGGAAGCATAGTTGGTCAGTAGGTTGAAGGTCAGAAGTGAAGCTCTTCAAAAAAGTGTGGCATAAGAGGGACGTTCAGGAGATCCAAATCTTTTATTCTTTAGCGTTTTTAACAAACTTCACAACAATCTGTGATGACATTTAGGATTTTTGCTATTACAGACACGTGTTTCCAAACTGCTTTAAAGGTCCAACTTGTAAGATAGTTGATTTTTGAGTCTCTGACAGGAGTAAGACTCAAAAATCAACCATCCCCTGAAGAAAATCTACTTTCCTGTCTTTTCTTAGAATAGGATTTTAGCACCTGACTTTCACCCTGACTGAAGAATTAATTATGTTAGCCAAAAAACAGCAGCACCACTGTGAGGTCTGTATGGGGAACGACGTGAAAACCAAAACATTACTCAAACCATAAATGTTGGAGGAGCTGAAGCTGTTGTTAGCCTGTCCGCTGACACATCGAAGCTTAAATTGTAGGCTCATATTTTCCTTTTGCATTACAGCGAGTTAATTTACCAGTGACAAGTGAAGGCATAGGACACAGCCATGAGATTAAAAATTGCTTCTGTAATAGGAAGATTAGGATCAGGGTAAAGGTAGGACAAGCAGTTAGGACATTTTCCTGCACTGAGGCCTCTGGACTGTAGCTGTGGAGCATCTTCCTCCAGACAACAACTTGAACAGTTTTTATACCACTGAAGACTGCCAAGACAAAGTGGGTGTCATCTTCTGCTGTTAGGTGTAATAATATGTGTCTGTGATAACGTGTGTGGGCTCTCAGCACTTTTGTGATAATTGCAGGTCTAATTGCTTCTCTGTGTGTGTTCGTATCCATCTTGTGTACAAGATGAGGAAGGTTGGCTGTGATGCATAACGACTGTGAGCTGCTTCAGGATGAACAGCTGGGTGCGGTGACTTCACCCCCAGAGTGTTGTCGCCACAGTGAGGTTACCAGGCAACCAGCGGAGATGCTGCACAGATGTGCTGGAGCGATGGATAATCGTTTTTATCATGGAAACCCACAAATTGCCGTCTTTACATCGCTGTTTGTGTGTGGATCTAAACAAGTGTTCAGAGTGTAGTAAGAGTTGACGCTAGCTGTTTCCCTGTGCTTCTAATCTTTATAACAATTAATGAAAACACAACAATCACTACGTGGTTATTTGTTAGAGCTTGTTCAGTCCCTGCACTGTGTCTAATTAATTGGTCAAAGCATGTATGTAAAAACAAAACCTTGGCCCCAACAAGTCAACTCAGATTACATTTATTATCTTAACCTCGTACTGTCGAGGATGAAACTGAAGGTCAGCTGATTAGAACAAGACGGCCGTCACTTCAAGAGTTTAAGGGTCACGGTCTCTTGAGCCTTTAGCCTTTAGCCCTGTAGACATGTCTCAGACTGTCATTTGTCTTGTTTTTATTGAACTGTGACTTTGAGACATCCTTATAGATAATTTTTTTAATGTAGTCCTTAATACGCTCTTTCTTTTCATGATAATATATTTCCATTGCCAAGTTTGCATATCAGATGCACAATACAGATATGAATATTCATCTTCTCATTATGTAAATGTGGACACTTGGCGAACAGACCAAAGAAACAACAGATCAATAGCCTGCAGGTTCTTGTTCTCAACGCTCTCTGGAGGGTATAGAGATGCAAAGAGGCAGCAGCTGTTTCAGACATCAACAAGTTCGATTCTTTGCCTCCACAGAAAGTGTGAGGCGGTTGGAGTTCTTCCATTTGGATCCGAGGAACCGGAATAATAGGAACTTTATGACTTTCCTCCAAATGTAGCTGAACTCTGATGATTCATCCCACATTCTGCTTCAGCGCTGAAAGTACTATACAGTTGGGATGAATATGGTTGGGCAAAGCTGAATCCATTTACTCTCTCTTCATTCAGCATGTTTTTTTCTGTTAATAGCTGGTCCTTTTGTTGCAACGTCAGCTTTTAGAGAACAAAATTTGAAGCTAGTTTTGTTTCCTGAGGTTTACACATCATGGTAACACCTGCCTGTTTATTAGAAACTAAAGCCCGATGAGAGACGAGGCGAACACGCATCACATTAACGCATGAATCATCCCCCAACGCAGCATCTCATTGAGCTATCTGTCATAAACTCTTTATGAGTTCACTTGTGTTTAACGGCTTCCTGCTGCTTTAATACATTTTAATAAACACTGCGGCAATACAAATCATCCTTCAGATTGTCTTCCTGTTTCTTTCCCTGAAGATATAATATGCGAGATGAATGCATTAAAAAGTCTAAAAACGACCAGACCTTCGTTATAGATTCAGTTGAGTTGTGTACTGAAATGTACATGTTTACTCAAGGTAACGATGTGTTTTAAATTGGTTTCCTGTTGCTATAACTTCCTGGAGAGAGTGAGTAATAGTAAGGAAGAGTGAGACCTAAAGTAACGTGAACAAAACTTTAATACAATACCTCCCCTGTGAATGAGTTTATGTGCCGAAAACAGCCAGATTACTTTACTGTATATTAGCCATGAGCTAGCAAACGACAAGTACCATGGATGTGTGTGTGTGTGTGTGTGTTTGAATTCAGGTCAACTCTGACAGAACTCAGCACTCACCAGAGACTCGTTCTCTCCGTAACGTTACGTTCGTGAAGTAAAGTACATTTCTCTTCCAGCTCCAGTCAGTAGTCAACATCACAGAACAGAAACACCCGACAAGGTCACCTCTGCGGATCACTGCTGCAGTCGGGTTGATAAACAGAAGTGAAGATAAATCCACTTTTTAATCCCAAAAGTTAAAAAGTTATCTCTGAGCTCTCCTCCCGTCGGTAAACAGCATCAGGTACTGGGCTGTTTATTCCTCCAGAAGGTCTCGATCTGCACCTGACTCTCTCCTTTGTCCGTGGTTTTGTTTTGATAGAGAGACCCCTAGTGGCAGAAATTAAATATACATATTCACTCGATTTACAGCAGTGAAATCTGGCATTCTGCGGGATCAAGCAGTGCTAAAATGAGTTTTACATCCAGGTTTCAGATGATTAGTAGAGTTTACAGAAGCCTGGTGACCATGAGAGGGTCTATTAGAGCCAGCAGGACAGGACATGATTATTAATGAGGCTTAATTACGCTCCATCCTTCACTGACTTTAATGTGTTTCCATGGTGCAACCTACATGATCATTTGAATGCATCACAGGCAGCCGTGCAAGAGAAAACTAACAACATGTGTAATAATATTTACATTTTAATCAAGATCAAGTGCCTCAAATACATTTTTAAAAAATTAATGTCTTTTCTTTTCAGGCCTGAGGGTCGAGAAATGCAAAACGGAGCCAGAGTGCTAAACACTTTCTATTATTTTCCAGCCATCGATCATCAATGAAACAAACATCTTGGTAACAAACTGATAATTAAAATGTCACATTAAACTTCTTCTAGTTTTTATTTAATATACATTTTTAAAACTGTTAGAAACAATACGTCGTGGAGGTGCGGAGAACATCAAGTCCAGGCTATCTGGCAACATTCAGGTGTGGTTACAACAAGCTGACGTTTTTTCCAAAGCTTGACCTGTTAGTGAGCATGTGTGCGGACGCTAATGTGTTTTTATCATTGAAGTGTATGTGCAGGGCAGCTGACCAAACAGGTCGGCGCAAAGCCTCTGTGCCTCAGGTTACCAAGGACGTGGCAGGTAGCTAGGTCTCGACTGTTTGCTCGACGACTGCTGCCGGCTTTGCGTTCATTCGTGAAGGCTGATTAGAAACAGTGACTAGGCAAAAGGACCCGGCTCAACCTCTGTTCTGATGACTAATGAGGCTCATACAGAAGAACGGCAGATCATTTCAGGCCTACTGGTCCGACTATTATGACCCGTCTTTAAACACAGCGTCACGTTATTCGACCCGTATGTTTTTGGGTATGTATTCATCCTGAATCACTTGACTCGCCTGGATCCCTCACACAACAGCAACAATACAAAGTGATAAGACGTCGCTTTGTGTGGTTTTTATTGTTTTAAATTGCGGCTCTGGGCTGCTCTTTGTCACGCAGAGGCACACTCATCAAAAAGGAATAAAAGTTTGAGTGATGGGTTGATTTAATTTGGTTTTCTACATTGGTGCAGCTCAACCAAAGAGACCAGATTGGATGTTGATCTGGCAGGTTTAGCCCGGCCTTCTGCTCGTCACTGAGGTCAATTTAAGGGTTACGCTGAGAAAACCTTTGTAGGAAAGTTTGATGTGTTTGAAAGTTTTGGTGGGAGTAGAGCTCTCAGATCATATTTTGGATTTTAAAGCTGTGTAAGTCACTTGGACATCTCTGTCCTCACAAACTGTGCCGTCTGTCCATCTGTCACATGTACAAACACACACACACACACACATGCACACACAGAGGCTGTCAGGTTCACCTCCTGCTGCATCCTGACCGACGATGACAGATCCTCTGTACCATCTGCCAATCTGCAACCTTGAGACTAATGTGGGTGTATGTGCTTGTGTGTGTGTGTGTGTGTGTGTTTATGTGTGAGTGGGGAGAAGTGTGACTTGTGTGTGTTTGAGTGAATGGAAAAGCTACAAGGTGTGAAGAACAAGATGACCTGATTGGTCCAGGAAAAAACAAAAACATGGAGTTTCAGCTCGCAGAAGGACTTTCCGATATTTGTCTCTTCTTCCCTTCACGCTCCCTCACAAAGTACCCGCCACCGTTTATCCTGCAGTGTCACCGCTCTCTCTTTCTGCCACGCCTTCCTTCCATCCTTCCTTCCTTCCTTCCTTCCTTCTCATCTTTTTCTTCCATCCATCCTTCCTTCCATCCTTCCTTCCTTCCTTCCTTCCTTCCTTCCTTCCTTCCTTCCTTCCTTCCTTCCTTCCTTCCTTCTCATCTTTTTCTTCCATCCTTCCTTCCTTCTCATCTTGTTCTTCCATCCTTCCTTCACTTCCTTCCAACCTCTTACTTGTTTCCTTACTTGTTTCCTTCTATTCTTCAACCTTTTTGTCTTCCGTCCATCCATCCATCCTTCCTTCCTTCCTTCCTTCTCATCTTGTCTTTCTATCCATCCTTCCCTTCCTTCCAACCTCTTCCTTACTTCTTTCCTTCTATCCTTCTCATCTTGTTCTTCCATCCATCCTTCCTTCACTTCCTTCCAACACCTTCCTTGTTCCCTCACTTCTTACCTTTCATCCTTCAAACCTTTTTGTCTTCCATCCATCCATCATCATCCATTCATCCATCCACCCACCCATCCATCCTTCCTTCCTTCCTTCTCATCTTGTTCTTCCATCCATCCTTCCCTTCCCCCAACCACTTCCTTCCTTCTCATCTTGTTCTTCCATCCATCCTTCCCTTCCCCCAACCACTTCCTTACTTCCTTACTTCTTTCCATCCTTCCTTCCTTCTCATCTTATTCTTCCATCCATTCTTCCTTCCTTCCAAACCCTCCCTCCTTCTTTCTTGCTCTTGCTTCCTTTTGTGTTTCGCAGTTCTGATGGTCAAAAAAATCAAGTATATTGCTGAATATAAAGTATTTTTGTAGACTTGCTGTGGATTTAGCTGTTAAAGATATGTTATCTTACAGTAAGTGCTTCTGAAGGATGGCGCCGGCACTACAACAGGATTTTTGATGTGCTGACTTTGATTTGAACAAGCTGTTCTGAACCGCGAGGCCGTAACTGACAATTTCAGTAGTAGTTTCTGAATGATGCTAAAACAGCCTTTTTTATTAGCTCTGCATGAGTAGTGCTGGGAAGAAACTGTGGAGAAACTGAACATTCAGGGGGAAGAAAATATTACCAATGTACTTCACAGATATGCAGTCATCATTCTGGTTACTCACAGCTCTTTTACAGATGGCAAGCTGGAGCTATTTCTGCTTAAGGGTTCCCAGATACTGTATAATACGTACTAAAAAGACAGTAATGTGATGATGAGTTATCCAAAAACTGACATATAGACTGACTCATGTAAGTGGATACAGGAGGACAACAGCTCTAAAGTGCACACAGCGACAAGTTCAAACCGAATGAGCTTCCTCCCATGGCAGGTTATAAGATGGCTGGGAGTATGTGTGTTTGTGTGTTTGTGTGTTTGTGTGTGTTTGTTTGTGTGTGTCTGGTAATGCTCAGGTAATTTGTTCCACAGAGAGTTGACAGAGGCGACGGCTCGAGGGAAAAACTTGAAAGACGGACAGACGGGAAGAAAAATGGAGCCAGAGGCGAGCGGGGTTGCTTTTATTTTCTCGCCTCTCCGCCTCCTCTTTTGTCACAGATGGCGATGCTGGCCAAGTTAGATTTATCTGTGGTCTGTGTGCGTTGGTAAGGCTGGAAGTGGGGACTAGTGTACATTAAGAAGTGGCTGGAGCGTCGTGAAGAGTGAGAACACCTCTGCACAGCTTTGTTGGTCGTCCTTCTTATAAAAGCGCTTCACAGGAAGGATCGGGTTGAAATTTGAGAATCCCTTTTCTCTTTTACGCTTCTTTTTTCGCCTGCCACAAGTCATCAGCCATTCCAGCATAAAGCATCGAGCACTAGGCCTACATAAATCGGTTCATTTATCAGCTAATGAGCAGAAATATACATATTAAAACAATGGAAACATTCATGAATTCAGAATTAGTTAGGCAATCATCACATGCAGTTCAACCAGCAACAACACACTCAGACTGATGAGTCAGCAACAGCCTTATTAAAAAGAGATAATGGCCAAAGAGTGATGATGGACGACACTTTGGGTATTAAAACATACACTTCAACTATGAGTTTGACTAATAGTTGGAACAATAACCCGTATGGTCCTCATGCAATGGAAACGTGTTTCTACTGCAGTAAATAGGACGAACCTTAGACACGACTTGGCAACGGGAGATCAACTAATCTCGGCTCATTGAACCCTTTGGCTCAGCTGTTAGCATCAAGGCTAACGTTTTGCTACCAAGTAACATCCACCGTTCATCCTGCAGTGTAACCTCTCTCTTTTTCTGCCAGGACTTCCATACTTCCTTCCATACTTCCTTCCTTCTTTCCTTCTCATCTTGTTCTTTCTTCAGAAACTGACTAATCACCTTGCTTTAATGTGAAAAGGATAAAGTTCACAAACATAAATGCTCTTCAAGTCTTTGCCGTTAAAGCTGAAAGACGAGATTTTACTCTCCAGTTATATTCTCTGTGAATAAGATGATCCTGGTGAGCAGGTCAGACGCCACCAGAACAGCGTTTTTTAGTACAAAAACCTCTGCAAAGGTTTTTTTTTTTACTAATTCAATGGAAAAATATGGGGCTTGGATGAATTGAAGGTTTTGAATCAAGCTCCTCATGAAGATAGAAGAGAGTTTCATGTTGCTGAGCTGTTAGCAGGGTAAAAGCCTGAACCAAGACCAATCAATTTAATGGCATCGAACAAGCATGTGTTTGTGCTGTGTGCACAGCGTGGATACTGTACCTTTAAGTGTGTTGACACAGGCAGATTATGAGCTGTGACAATCACTTCTAATGATAAACTAAGACAGCATGTGTGTGAGTGTGTGGGGTTGTGTGTTGGTCATGCTGTATTGACCATAATCTTGTTAACACAGCCAGACTCTGTGACTCACTTCTCTCCTAAGGAGACACAGTTAATCCTTCAGGGTGAAGACTTGGTATTAGTTTGAAGAAAGTTTGAGGGAATTTACTCTTCCTGTCAGCCGGGATTTAACTTTTCTCTGCAGTTTTCTTTCTTTATTCTTCATATGTTGTACAAAGAAGCGCATCACTACGAATGCCTCCAAGGCGAGACTACGTGTGTGATCCCAAGTTTGTATAATTCATTGTGTCTCGCCTCTGTCTATGACGGCAGGCTTGTTCAATCCACCGCCGAGTGTGGCCATTCGTCAACAGGCATCTGCCTTTAGATAGGATCAGAGGACAGGCCGTAACCGTATTCAGTGGGAGGGTACTGAGTCCTGAAGCTTCCAGGGAACAGGTGTGAGTCAATACATTGTTGCCGCACACCAGGAAAAAAACAGGTGAGAGCGACTGAAGATAAGGAGCGTCTGCAGTCCTGACAGCTATAGAAGCAAAGCCCTGGAAACACCGGCATTTTTTCTATTCAGGGGAGATGTGTGTGTGTGTGTGTGTGTGTGTGTGTGTGTGTGTGTGTGTGTGTGTGTGTGCATTTGTGTGTGTGTGTTTCTGCTTGCTAGACGCGGCAGGTGTGACTGTGCATGATTGGACAGCAGTGTATGACTGAATAAAAGTCGAAAATCATTCTGGTATGAAGTGATGCTCTCTTGATACCAGTGCAGCGGCCGGCCTTATCCAGTCCTGTTTAATGACATTGATTTCCACAGAGACTGTTTGAACAGGTCCAATTGTGGAACCCTATAGAGAACATGTTCTCTGTTTTAATAGGGCTCAGTAAATGAACAGAGCGATTGTGCTAAGTGACTTGTGAGGACATGAGAAGCTCTCTAATAGAGACGAGGGAGCTGTCTGCCTTGTCACTTCACTCCTAATTGCCTGTTTTTGCTGCAACAGAGAGTTTGAAGCAAGTATCTGACATTTTATTGGATAAACAGGGTCGTACCAGTGCTGTTTATATGTGTTTATATGTGCTGAATTGGTATTTCGAGTAAATAAATTCATGAGCCCTGGTGAGGTACGAGAATCACACAGTTCAGTCATGAGCTTCAAAGCCCCCTTAGAAGCGTTCATGTCACATGAGAAGTCAATAGTATGATGAGTGTTTAAAGGAAGTTGTTATCTCAAGTGAACTGTAATCTTTCATAAACAGGAACCTTTATTTTGAAAGTGTAACTGGATGTAGCATATTCATATTTATAATTTGATCAGGGAATGAGACGTGATGTTTGAACGTGTGAAACGGTGGACTGATACTGAGTTGGAGAAGCTCAAACTTAAATCCTTAACAAAAGGTTCTTGTGACTAAGGTTCAACCATGAAGAAGCATGTGCAGTCTTTGGTCTTGGCCTAAACTTCATGCAAAAGCAGCTTTTTTAACTTTGGGTAAAGCCAGGCTAGCTTTTTCCACATCTGATAGGCTAAGGGCCGGTGTCCACGTAGCGTTTTTTTTTTCCTGAGCAACATCTTCTTTTTTCAATTGTTCCCCATGAGGAGCATCTGTGGCAGCAGGCGGCGGCCCAGAGGAAAGGTGAGCCTGTTTTGTGCAGCTGCTCCGGGCCCGTATATTTATATTTATCATATTGTCCAAAATTTTGATCAGTTGTCGTAACAATTAAGATTAAGATCACATAACATTAGAGAGGCAATTACTTCAACCAACAACTAAATGTTTCATTTTCCCTATTCAGTTCGTTTCTGTGCCTTAATCTAACCAACTGGAATTGGAAGTCATTGACAAATAATGCAGATAGGGACATTAGAACAGAAAACGCTGAGACGTATGTGTCCTTCCAGATGGCGTTTACAATCAGCGTAACTTAGATGTGAAGCACTTGTTTTTGATGAGGGATGTTCCTGACAGTTAATGTCCAAAACATTTAAATGGAATTTTAAACTAGACTTGTTCAAACCGAGGGTTAGCAACATTTAACTGACTCGTCAACTAATCACGAATCAACACCAACTTTATTGGCTATGGAAAGTGACGGGATGGACCCCGACCTTGTCTGCATATATGAGCAAGTCTGTGTGGGATTCAGAGGCTTAAATAATACGTTTCATTAACAGACATCATGTGACAACTCTGTAACAGATGGTGAGTAATTTAAATGTTACAGTCTGACAGTACATCGTCTCCTGCTACTTCATTTTCACTGTCGGTATTGATTTTTCATCTTAAGCAGTTTCTTTTCATCCCCCTCTTTTCTTTTCTTCTCCTGATCTTCTGTCATCTCTCTCCGTTAGTGTATGAAGCTGCTGGACCATTAGCCAGGACTGATGTGCTATTTAAACACAGTAATGAGGCTTCAGTTTAGATATGGCTGGCCTTGTATCTCCGCTCCACACTAGCTTACTTAGTTCTTAACACAAATTGGCATCGATAGCAGTATTTTTATCTCGACTTCACCATCACAATGGGGGCAGAAGGTTTGTATTTGAATAGGCCTGAACGGTTCATTCTTGATCCTTGAAATGCAATTCTTCTCACAAGGTCTTACTTATTGTGATGTTTTTCAAAAGTTTTGACTACCTTTAACATTTCATGGCCTTCATCAGGGAATGGATTTGTTCAGTTGGCATGGAGATGGCGTTGTCATGCAACCTCATGTAAGTACTAAAATGCGACCCAGTGACACGGCAGTTCGTGAAATAGTGATGATATTAAATCTATAGAAATCGTGCTCGCAGATACCAACTGACCATTTTTTGCGACTATCAAGAGAGGTTAAAAATGGAAAATGTGTTTCCATGAACACCAGTCCTAAAGGTTAAAACTGGTCGGTATTTTATGAACAGATTTTATTTGTAGGAACATCCTGATCACAGTCACGCAATTACACATTCACACTTTGAAGCTGCTCAGTACAACAACAGTCTGACCTGCCTGGCACTGTGGGGGTTAGGGGCCTTGCTCAAGGTGCACCTCAGTGGGGCAAGTGCTGCTTTTCACTTTCCCCACCCAGATTTATCCTGCTGGTCCAGGGATTTGAACCAGCACATGGTGGTCACGAGCTCACTTCTCTAACCTTTAGATCACCACTGCCCCACTTGTTGCCTAAACAGCAAAGCCAGTGACCACTGTCGGAGACTGTGTTTCAACATATAAAGTATGAATAATTCTTACGGAGACCTAGAGACAATTTCAAGCCCTGTTTGTGTTGATAATAAATGGATATTTTGGATGGAAAGCTTGGAGATCTCCAGCCGTGTGTGGGGTGACCAAAGGAGGTATATTGTAAGCTGAGACATGATCATCCAAACCTGAACCAAGTGGGTTTTGGTACTCAACCTAACTGAGCATAAGCATTGAAAATTTAACCTAAAGAAAAAATGCAACATTTAAGTTGTTTGCAGCAGTGATGTTGTTGGGTTGGAATGAAGCGTTACGCAAAGTTGTGGTTGTTTGGGTGTTTGTGTTCGACCATATGCAGTCGACTCACCCTAGTTCACCCCTGAGTCTTCCCGCTGAGCCGCGACCTTGTATGGGAACTAAATGTAGTCCTACGTTCCTCGAGTCAAAATGCAGATCAAGTTCCTGAATTCTGAGTCATAACCAGCTGATGGTTTGATTTATTTACGCAACAGTAAACATAGTGATGCTGTCCTGTCACTGGAGGGCACAAGATTTATTTTTTCTCATTTCAAGAAGACAAATATCAGTGTTTCTAAGTACATGACTGAATAACAAACATCCAATTAGATTTATTTTAATGAGGTGTAAGAGGTCAAGAAGTGTTGCAGTATTAAAGATCGTTCATTAAGTCTAGTTTGTGGTTTAACTCCTGACCTGAAGTGATCTCGAGCCCTCGAGTACCATCTCTGTCGTCTGACCTCCGGCCGGCTGGATAAGGAAACCTTCTGAATCAGTATCTCATCGCATCATAATTACCTGAGACAACGTTTGTTACGGGAGTCTCTTCAAATACACAGGTGTCATATCTCCGACTAGCAGGAGGCTGGTGTGGGTGACTTATCTCTCACTGCAAGCAGCTCTGTGACAAATCAGTTACAATATGTATATAAAAAATGTGTCTGAATTTTTACCATCTTTCTTCTCCCTCATTTTGTTCACCTGTTCTCTGTTTATTCCTCCTACAAGCTTGTTTTTATACCTCTGCATGGTCGAGTCATGTTAAGGTGAGTTTAAGACTCAATTAAGAGCATCAAACATTAAACTACTGGCACTTTCTGTCCTTATATTGTGAAAACCATGAATACATGCACCCAACGTTTTGGAAAATGTAACACAATAGCCTCCTAAAAGAGTTGTAGCAGATATGTGGAGGGGAAATAACTGACAGTTAAAGATAATTTGCTTAAAACTGTGAAACGGCTGCATCATGTTGCTTGTCATTTAGTCAGCGCTAAGCTAAGATGTCACATTAAGACGCTTAAACATTAAATGAGTTCAGGATGAGATTGCAAACGTCTCTGACAATCTCAAAATTAAATGCCTGCAAACTTAAATGGGCTCATGAGCTTAAGAATCCATCACGAAACTGTCCAAACCTTTGCTCTCTCGCTTTTTAATGCCGTCTACTCTGCTGAAAAACGAGCTGGTCACGACCTATTGTGTGATTGCAAATGCCTCTCTACAGCAGGTGCTCCGGGTCGCTGTCGGCAATGCGTGACAGACTTGAAAATTTTGATTATTTTTAACAAGACACCCCGCTGAGTTCCAAGTAGCGTCAACAGCTTGACCTTTACTGCCTCTGTCTAAGCTGAAAAAAAAAACAATATTCCAACTGAGAATTCAAATTAAAGCCTTAAAATTATAGACACTATTAAAGCATTTTAAAAAATATTGTAACACAATAACAGCCGGACTTACAAGTACATGTAGTTGTTAGGATCACTCACACATCATTTAATATTTCATTGAATACATTTTGTGATGCACAGGCTTCCTTGCTTGCTCTGCAGGGTGCTCGTTTTCTCTCATCTTGGTGTCACTTCAATTTCCTTCATCTTGAAAGCGATTTCTACTCATTGAGTTCCCACATTCACTGACACATTCGCGTTCATGATCATTGATGACTTTAAAATCAGCCACAGTCAAACTAGAGCAGATATTCAATGTTTCTGATCAAGACAGTACGATTTATTCATGATCGTACTGTAATAACAGTATATATGGTTTGCACGTGGTTTCAGACTCGTGACAGCCTGTGCTTGGAGGGAACATGTACTGTGTGCAGGCAGGGTTAGGAGGGAAGCGGCTCCTGTATGTGCACAGACAGTAATGAGGTGATTCTGTGCAGCTGTGGAGGAAGCTCAGGTGAATGTCTAATGAGGGGACGAGCTACAGGTGTGCAGAGGAACAAACTGCATGGTGCTTTAAAATATAGTTAGACCAAAGCTGTTGGCTACTTTTAATAATGAGAGTAACTAACTACACTTCATTAAATTCTGCTTTCGTATAGTTTTGATGCTTCACTCCACTTCTCAGAGGGAAGGGTTAAACAACAAACAATTAAACAACAAAAGGCTTAATTTACAACTGCACTCCAGAACCACATATTAAAGCATTTCCTGGTTTGAAGCCACTATCAGCAGTGTCACCCAGCTGTGGTTGAGGTCAGACCTGGTTTAGGCCGGCTCGTCCTCGTCAAATAAACGGCCATATAAGTCGACTATGATAGCGGCTTATTACGGCCCATATTTACGCTTCTTCTTCCAGTGGCTGTAGTAATTATTAAGACAGCAAAGGAGGAAGTCTGATGCTTTTAATGCTACCGCATCTATATCCACGTTGGATCTACACCCAGGAGTGTGCTGTTCATGTCCACAGTGACACTAAAAGGCAATGGTGAGTTGTTTTAACATGCCAACATAGTTAAGTGACATTGCATATATAACATAATTGAACATAGGTACAAAAGATACACAAGTACGGCACTTTAAACCCAAAGCAAGATGTTTCTCTAAACCTAACGAGGTGGTTTTGTTGCCTAATCCCAACCAAACCTTTACCGTACTGTGACCATACACAGGTTTCACTCCACCAGTAGCTTGTACGCTGTATAGGTCATATTCAGTTGTTTATGTATGAGGATGTGTTGGCACATAAATCACTTAGTTAATGTGAGGAAAACACTGCGGTGAGGTTTTTAAAGATGTATATCTTCAGTAGAAGCTTGTGGGCTTGCAGCTGGGTGCTACATACAGGTCAGTTATAAAGTCCTGAGACATGAACTGTTTGTTGACAGTAAGAAAAATATGGAAAAACAACAAACTAATGGCGTCAGACAGTTTTTGTTTGTAGGATTATTTTACATGGTGCTAGTCCTACTTTAATAAGAGATCTTAAAACATCCTCCACCTCTGTCAGTCAGCATCCTCTCATCTAGTTTTCTCTTTGTCACAGAAGTGTTTTTCCATCTGATCTATTTTTCCTTCCTCTTCTTTCTCTTCCTCAGTTCTCTTCGTTTGTCGCTCTCAGCCTCCACTCTCCATCCTTTACACCAGCACACCTCTCTTTCTCCATCTCAGGATACCTCTCTTGCCTCGTGCTCTCATCTCGCACACCGACTTCATCAACTCGCGATCCTTTTATCCTCCCGTCTAGTCCCTCGTTTATCCTCCCACACATTCCCCTTCTTCTCTCTCCCCTCTTTCTTCAGCTGTCACTTCCTGCCTCCATAACAAGAGTTTAAAGAATGATGTGACAACCTCAATAACTAGGTTTTTTTTAAGGTTATTCAGTTTGTTATATACTTATCTTATCTCATTCACGTAATTTTAACAGGAGCAATATTGGGTTCATTTTACTGAGTACCAATGGGGAGAAAACCACCGGAAAGGTGTTTTGATCCAACAACCCCCGACAGCAGCCTTGTAAAGACTAATACCAGCACTGCATCAAAATAACCCGGTATTGCGTCAGTGCTACATTAATGGGTAATTCCATCAAGTGTGTTTACAGGTCTTGGTACTACTGCATGAGAAAAAAATAGCATTTCAATGCTGCTTCCTCTGCTGGCAACGAGGCTGCCAAGTGGGCGACCGCAGTTCGAGTCTGTGTTTTGGCATCTGTCAGAGTGAAACTTCTGGATATTTTTAAGGAGGACAGTTGTGTTTGTTGACACCAAAACAGGATAATTTTTCAAGGGAAGTCGGGACATCTCCAGCCGTGTTTGTGGTGACAAAATCGGATGCTTTTTACGGAGACCTCGGGACATTTCCAGCTGCGTTTGTGGAGACCAAAACAGGTATTTTAAGCCAAAATGTGATGTTTTTCAAACCCGACCCAATGGTTTTTTTCTTTGTGCCTAAACCTAACCAGAGAATAAGCACAGCGCTGTGACGAGAGAAACAGAAAGTTTACCTCAACAGCTTTAACTTATCTGTGGTTTTGCAGTTATGTACATTTTGGTGTTGTTTTTATATTTACAGTTTGAGAGAGTTTTTTGTTGGTTGACTTCAAAAAAGTTTAGAGGAATATCCGGTGAAAGAAAAACTATACAAATGCATTAAATCGGCAGACTGTCTGCAAACTATTTAATGAAACAAGGTCACACAACAATGTGTAGCATTCAGCATTGGGCTGCTCTTCACCAGAACCTGTTGAATCCTCATTACTACATCTCAAAACTTCATGTCGCAAATGAGAATGCAGATTTTTAACTTTCTAAAATTAAATATCCCACGCTGCTCTTTCTCCTTAAACATCCATCATCATCGTCATCATCATCATCATCATCCTCACATCCTTCTCTCCACCTCTCAGCACTGGTTAAATAATCTGATCACTTCGCTTCTGGACACCAAAAGGCTTTTCATTAAATCGGCCTCGGCGTTGCTTCCAGATATCCTCGGCTGCTTTCTAATGAAAGAGACATTATGAATATGAAAAGGGGGGTTTTTCAGGCTTCAGCGCAAATCTGACCGTAATGATATCAGATGGAGGTATTGTCTTTGAGTTATGAATCCGCTCTGCAGGAAGTGTGTATTTTGCCGTTTTGGCAGGATAATATGTTAATGCGAGTTCATGCGGCTCTCTGCGTGAGTGGACACATCTCGTGTTTTGTGTTTGTTGGTGTGTTTGCAGGCTCCTGCAGTGCTGCAGCCAGCAAAGAACCTTCCACCATCATTTTTGCATTATTGGAAAATGGAATAATGTTCATCATTAATATAATAGTCACTGCAATACCTGCAGCAATAATCTGCTTGCTGTGTTATCATCAGTTGATGCCATAAAACAGGAATTCCATCTGGGGCCGGTTAATGAACGTTTTTACATTCGTTGTGCTAAACAGGAAACACCATCCCTTTATACCAAAAGCTCATCAGAGCAGCAGCAGTTTAGACGTGCATTGCACGAGCAACAGCTGCCGACGAGGCTTAAGAGACACGAGAGAACACCACTCGTGAAACCACAAAGTTAAACAGATCATCTGAGGAAAATTAGACAGATCGAGGAAAAAGATGAGTGGACAGCAGCTGTGCCTCTACAGATGAAAAGCACGTCAGAGTGAGAAGAGATGGTAAAGAGTGCTGCAGATGTGGCTCACTTATTGTTGTTTTTTGTATAATATCAAGAGTATATGATGTCGTACTACTAAGGGTTTATGAACAAGTGTCGATGGAGATCCAATGCAGCGACTTTAATGTTTATTTTCACCATGGATGCTGTTGAGGAGAGCTCAGCTTGCTCACTTGGCTGGACTTCTAAGAGAAGCTCAGCTCTAATTAAAAGGAAAGTCAAAGCTCAACTTCTCCGGCTGCATACAAATCCTACCTACTTTGCTGGACTGACAGGCTGGGCACACTGGATACCTGTGTACTGCGCTGCTGGTGCGCCGCTGCTGCAGTGCTGCCCCTGCCTGCCTGGAGTTTGCCTTTGATAATTATCAATAAATATGATGACGTGATTTTTACTGAATGAGCGAAAAAGCACGAGGGATGAAGAGAGGGAGACAGGGAGGGAGAGAAAGCGAAAGAAGGAATGGGCGAGCCTCCAAATCTCCAGATGAAGCGACGCAGCAGCCACTTGACATGCACATGAGAAGCAGGTCTCATGCATCAAGTGTGAACTGTTGAAGCTGTTAACATGGACGCCAAAATGAAAAGCGAAGCAGTGCTGCACACGCATCCAGTGTGTCCAGCCTGTAAGAAGACCCCGACCAAAATCCTGGCCCAGAGACCTGTTGCAGACTCTTAATGCAACTCCTGTGACATCATGTATATGTCACGTGAAGGAGAATATTCCAGGATTTCCAGCCCGTAATCTATCAGCTATAGGTCCAAGTCCGGATAGGCCAGCATGGGTCTGGACCTGGACAGCCGTCCGCCTATTTGTGATCTCAGGGGGTATGGAGAGGTTTAAAGAGGATGCATTTTGGTAATTGTGCTAACAGAGGGGGTGGTCTCACCCCTCCTCCCTTCTCAAATCACCTGCTGGCTATAGGTATCAAAAGATTTGAATGCTTCTGGTGTGTTTTCGTCCTTAAACTACTCATCCAGAGAAACTACAAGACTACATGACTGAGATGAAAATTCACAGACGAGCAAATGAGTCACAAAAGTCACTCAATTATAAATATTCACATGTATATCAGGATACTGCATGAGAGGATAATGCTATGCAAACGTGTCAATGCCTCCTGTCACTTGTGCGCGCACCTGGTTTTCAACCAGGCGTTAAAGCCTCCAGGAACCACGTGAATCATTAAAGCAAATGTGCATTTAATTTGTTACTCTGAGTGGGTTTTTGGACCGAGAGCCGCAGCTGGAGCCGGACTGATAATGCTTCTAATTGGCTCTTTTCATTGACAGGCCGGTAAGAGCTCAACGAGCACACCGTCGTATTTAAGGCTCACACTGGCAGACACATTCGAAACATAAACACATGAGCGAAGAACACGTTTCCAAGCGTACAGGAAGAGGAAGAGGAAGAGGAAGAGGAAGGCCACTGGCAGAAATAAAAGAACAAATATGTTCAGATCACAAGCAAAAAACCTCAAGCATCTTCAAGTTCCTGCTGTGACGCTTTCAAACTTCACTCGAAAACTGTGTGATCACAAACAAATCCACAGCCTGCTGTTTTCAGCAGCAGGCCACAACCTTTATCACACATGCTTAAACACATTACACTATGTGACGGCAGCTGCGTGTTGTTGTTTAAAGTTTCCCCCGATGACAGTCAGTTCTCATCTCGCCTCAGCTCTCTCACCGTTTAGATCTGCAGCTTCTCACTTTTTTCTCGCTGCACGCTTCTTTTTTTCCTCTTGAAAAACAAATTAATTCATGCTGATGAGTATTCATGAATACAAAACAAAACACAGAGGCATTTAGTAGATACTCTGAAACAAGTAACATTCTCCCAGAAGAGAAAAAAAGCATCAGCTTCCAGAGGAAAATCAATCAAACTCGTGAGCCTGGTAACTTTTTGCTTCACTTCATCTGAATTATAAGAACTGACAGCTCTGAAGAAAGCAGCAGTTTAGTTAACATTTAGCTACAAAGTGCTGTTGATTGTCATGCTTCTGCTTCAATCCCTATGTGTCTTTATTTCTTCTTATTTGATCGACAGCATTTGTCATGATTTTAATAAAAATAGCTGTTTTTGTTTTGAGTGCTGGGTGGAAGGAAAAATTTGGAAGGAGATTTGAAAGACAGGTGAATTTAACAGACAGGGAATGTTGACCAAGAAGATCATCACATGTTTGATTGTCATCATTCTCAGTCGCCACAATAAATACTAGCTAAATACATTTCTGCAAAACCACACGTGAAGTAAAACTGAATGTTTCTTTATGTTGCCACTTTACGTTTGTTAAGGTTATACAACATCGTGCTTATGCTCTGGTTAGGTTTATGCACTTGGTTAGGGTTAGGAAAACACCATGGTTTGGCTTAAAATGCATGTTTTGTCGCCACTATCACGCACGTAGATGGTCCGACTTCTCTTCTTGGTTTTGGTCGCCACAAAAACGGCTGGAAATGTCCCCAAGTGTCCTTTAAAAATATGGCTAATAAGCATGTAATGTACTTTGGATGTAACTGCTAACATATCCTAGTGACTGGGCTGCATCATTCTTCTTTAAATGTGTCTCTTTTTTCACCCTAATTTGTTGAAAGACAACTTGTCGAACTTGTTTTTTTTTATTACATAATAAAAGTTTTTTGCGAGGTTGGACCTCAGGATTTATTTTCCTGTGATTTGTCAAGTAAGCTCCTGTTCCTGTTATTCTGATGGAAAAACAAGTCGTCCTTTAGCTGTGACGGGACTTTTGTCAGCTTGAACCCACAAAAAACGAGATAAAAGACATCGAGGCAGCCGAAAGGGCATCTTACTCTCAAATACTGAAGGAAATCAAACCAAATTTTTGATTTTCACTCATTAACAGTATGTTGTCTCTCCTTGAACCATCAACATGATCCCCAGACAACCTTTAATCAGGACATGACCAAACATGAGCTTTCCGTTTAAGCAGAATCTGACGTGGAAAACGAAAAAAAGTCTATTGAAGGGTGGTGTTGCTGCACACACGTTCAAAGCTGAATGCCCACATTGCAGCTGATAACCCAGGCTTAGCGGTGATAACACAATGTTGCTGATAAAATGTCTGACAGGCTGAGTCGTCTCAGACATGCAAGATAAAATGAACAAAACTCTTAAAAGGAAAAACCCTCAGAGTCTGTTTGACAAACAGCGAGCAGAGGCTGTGATCTCCATGAACCCCCGTGAATGTTTTTGTAGTTCACTTGTCGGAAGTTCACTGTTGATGTCAGAAAGTAGAGCTCAGAACAGCGTCTAACTTCATGCAGGCTTTTAGTGAGTCTGAACTGAAGAGAGGGTAGATGAGACATGTTTTTATTGTTCACACTGTCTTGCATTTTAAAGGCAATGCAATACTAAACTGGAAAAAAGTGAGGCAGTATTAATATCTGCTTTGTTTGGAAGCTGTATTTATGGTCTTGCTTAGGTGAATCTGCAGGATCATGTGTCTGGAGCCCCTCCTGTTCCTGACCGATTTGCAGCTGACCCGGTTTTCCCGGTGCCAATCACAACCGTTTATCTGATATTGGACAGATCTGATAAATTCAGTCTGTGGTTTGATACGCCGTTATGTGAGCCAATGGAGTCTGAGCATGAGAAGTAGGCTAGCGGTTATTTCACCTGAGCAGTTCACCAAAATCAGTTCCTGAACAAATTCGAGGCGAGAAAGAAGCTGAATCTTCACTCATGTGGATCAACGAGGCCTCATTTAAAAGTTTTCTTCAACTTTTGTAAGGTTGGGCACTCCTACACTGCCAGTGATTTGGCAGAAGCAAGCTTGCAACACCAATACAAACACCACAGCAAGTGATAGACACGAGAAAATATCAGTCACTGAATATGCTTACTTGAATCAACTTTTCAGAAAGAACCTCAGAAACTGAATTGCTGTGCAAGGAGGAGACAAGTGAGAGAGGCTACCAGAGACCTGTGAAATGGGCTTCAGAGAGATTGGAGAGACTGCACATAACAACAGCTGGCTGTTTGCATCACCAGTGCACAGAAATCTTGGACAAAAATCTGATACGGTCTGCAAGAAACCTGCCACTTGGGAGATCATTTGTTTTCCTGCCAGAGACAATGATCCCAGCTTAAAGCTCAAGCTTCACAACAATGTTAGTGTCCTGGAGGGGCCGAGTCACAATCCAAATCTCAATGCAATCCAGACTCTGTGGCTGGACTTGAAACAGGCTGTTGACTCACAATCCCTGTGCGACCCAGCAGAACTCGAGCGCTGTTCCAAATTGCAGAGTGCTGATGTGCAAAGCTGATAGAAACCCATCCACAAAGACTCCCTGCTGCATTTATAGACACTAACTCGGAGGTTTTGAATACTTAGGCAAACAGCTGTGTTGTGTTTTATGTTTGTAATTAATTTATCACTTTGTTTAGCTGTTTCCACTAGATAATACGGTCATTTTTCTGTTGAGCAGCCACATTAAATCTACTTTGATTCAATGTTGTAAAACAAAAAACTCTCATGGAGGGGTGACTACTAATAAAGTATGCGATGTATACACCAGGCAGTATAAAAGGTAACCACTGGAGGTGATATACATTGCTGGCCATGCAAAACAGTGGACTAGGGGTTCGGATATGGATCTCCATCACAGTTGATGGAGTGATATTTCACTGCAAAATCAAGATGACCTTACCTAGATACATTGGGACTAGATGGCACCCATCTTGTGGCGCTCAATGACGCGAACCCCTCATGTGACAGCTTAGCCGAGGTTGCCATCGATGGTGAAATGATAAACGGATTTGCATTTCTAAAGCGCCTTTCCTACTGGTCGCTATTCACCAATTCAGACACACATTCATGCAGTACACTGATGGCAGAGGCTGCCATGCAAGGTGCCGACCTGCTCAATCAGCAATTTGGAGTTCAGTATCTCGCACAAGGATACTTCGACATGCAGCCAAAGGCGCCGGGGAATCGAATCAGTGACCCTCCGATTACTAGACGACCCGCTCTACCTCTCCGCCATGATAAGATGCTTCTTATAGCACAACAGGTGAGAGTATTTTATACGTATGTTTGTAAAACTTTCCCCGTCTCTCACATGTTTTGACGGCCACTAAAAGATCATTTTACCTGAAATTGGTTGGTTCCAGTCTAGAAATAATCAGGCTCTGATAAGTGCTCAAAGGTTTGAAATAAGTAGTAAAAATGTTTACATACACTTACACAAGAACATGTGTATCATGGAGCCAGGGAATTGAACCGACACCTTTTCCAAGTACTGTACGACCCGATCTACATCCTGAACTTCAGCCAGTTAATGTTTACATTCTGCGCTGTCGTGAGCATGAGCCTCTCCTCCATGATTAAATGATTCCTGCAGCACTTCAGGCAAGAGGATGTATTTTTGGTTTGTGGTGAACTATAGAACAATATATATGTATTTTTTTCAGATGTCCAGTAGAATCCTCTGAGGATTTCTCCTCCACACGTCAGCTCTTTGTTCCATTATTCCCCCAGACATCATCACTCATGAATTTGAAATGCACATCTATTATACAGAGAATCACCTTATCGCATCTCGTACGTACGCAGGAAGTGACGCCTGCACGTGTTGCCCGATGACACGTTCACTATTCTCGCTATCTCTTCACTTTAGAGCCATTATCATCTTTAACACATCAACTATCTGCTGGGATTAAATCCCAGAGTGGGGAATGATTCTGCCAGAAATACCACCACCACCTCCTCTGGGAGATAACAGCTGGTTCAGTTATCTCCACCAACACAGCAGCGAAGCAGGTGGTCGTTAATGAATTAAACTACGTTCTCTGCACTTTTTCCGCCCTCCGAGGAGCGGAGAGCAGTTTATTGTCACACACTCTGCCTGGAAGAGCGCCTCCTTGTTTGGGCGATAATAGTTTTAATAGTCTTATCTTTAATGGAGCGTCCGAACAGCCGCTGCTCCGACACCCAATCACATGCTCGTCTGCAGAGCAGCCTGTTGGCGCGGATGGAGGTCTGTCGATGCCTCATTATAGCTGTCGCCAGGGAGACGCAGGTGTGTGTGTGTATGTGTGTGTATGTGTGTGTGGGGGTCCATTAAAGCCGGCTGAGTTGGACAACATCAGTGATTTTAGTGACACAAAAGGTGTGTGTATGTGTGATGAAACATAAAAGGTGAAAAGCTTGAGGCACAAATGGTTCTGGGTGAAAATGGATGAATTGTATCCGTGTGTGTGTGTGTGTGTATGTGTGTGTGTGTGTGTGTGTGTGTGTGGTGTGTGTGTTGACTTGCCCTTTGTCTCCACAGTGTCCAAGGTTGTTAAAATCAACTATGCAGACCCATATAAGCTAAGAGTTTCCTCATCGATCCGTCCCTCCTCTCTGCTTCTTCACTCTGTTCCACTTCACCTTCCTCTCTGTCATTTCCATCATTTGTCTTCATGTATTATTGGTTTATTATAAAAAGGTTCAACACACATCAGTGAATATCTTTGCCAGTGTTAGCCAGAAATGCTAATCATAAGTCCTTCCTCCCTCCTGTCTTTCTCCTTCCTTTTCATCTGTGCTGCTCCATTTCCTTATCCCCCATCAGCCCGTCCTGACACACATCCAGATTTATCTTTTTCTTCTTCTTCTTCTTCTTCTTCTTCTTCTTCTTCTCATCTCTATCCCTCTTTCTTCTTCGTTCTTCACCCTTATCTCCCAGTCCCAGCCTCACTCAGCTAATGATCCTCTCAGTGCCACAACGCCACAGGGAAAAAAACTTCGGGGCTGCAAGAACATTTCGTATTTTTAGCCCAAAAACTTTCTCTTCTCGCTCATACGAATGTTTCATGCCAGATTCACCAACAAGTCTGTTATCCGCTCAGAGTTTTCCATGTGTTAAATGCCATCTTTTCGTGTGTATGTACACGTTGGTGAGATTTAAACATTTGCAGAATTAACGCCTCTGAATTTCTTCAGTGTATAAAACTATTGAAGCTGTCACAGAGCTGTCATCAGAGCAGCACAATACTGTGACAAGAATAAAGAGTTATTTGAGAAGAAGCTTTCAGAATGATGAGTGAACCGGAAGTTTGAAAAATGCGAACTTATGTCTGAGTTTCAGGACTCATTCCTGTAGCGCTCCAGTCTCTTTCCTCTGCCAAAACCATTTTAAACAGCTGACAGCTTGTAACTGACTTGATTAACAGACTTTGGCATTAGAAACACATGATGTGCCCTACATTTTAAAACCAGCCACAGGCCACTTGACAAAGCTGGTGGGGGTCAGGGGACGCCATCAGCCAGCTCAAGTCGGGCTGAGACTGACCGATTCACGCCACTGTGTTTTTTTCCACACTTTACCATCACTATAAAATACATTTAATGTTTGCAATACTTTCCCAAAGCCACTATACAGGAGTATTTACTGAGACCATTAGGTGTACATATGGAGATGAGACTATTACACTGCAGAAAAGGAAAAAAAAGACATAAACACTGAATTTGACTACTTAATATTAGTGAAATTATCTGTCCATGCGGCAAGATCATTTTACTTGAATTTGGGTGGTTCCAGTCTAGAAATAAGTAGGATCTGATAAGTGCTCAAATATTGTGCTATAGAAAATTGAAATAGGTAGAAAATTGTGGTTTTCAGATCAAATGACTTGAGATCAGACTTGTGAAATACCAGGGCTAGGTGAGCCCAGGTGTGAACGATCAACGACCCACAAGTGGCCCCAACGACTCTGTAAGGACACTCCCACACAGTTTAAAGCCCTGCGACTCCCGTCCAGTTAGTTAGAACTGAAGAAGCCTCTTGGATGAGAAGTTAAACGTCTTCAAGAGACTGAAACAAGTCCAGTTGCCCACGATACAGCACCTAGATTATAATAATGCTGTTACTTGAAACGTTGAATGTTACGTAAGATTTACTGACTAATTGAGGCATATTTCTGATCAGTTTTAGAATATATACCAATTTATGAATTTAAAGATAAGAAACTAACTTTTAAAACAAAATGATAAATATCCTCCGAAGATTTTAAATCTTGGCACGCGCACAACTTTTTGCAGAACTTGAAAAAAGCTGAACTTATCCTTTAAAGTCCCCTGTTCATCAGCGTGAGACGGACAGAGAGCTCACATTAAAGCAGCTTAAAGCATCAGACCGGCATCTGTCTATAAAATCTCCGATGCCCTGTGATCATGTTTGATTTCTGATGAAAGTTAAGGCTCATTTGCTGTTAAAGCATTACTTCGCCCTTTAAAACCGGCGACAGCTCACATCCCGAAGCTCTGCAGGTAACCCCATTTCAAAGTTTTAATGGCTCTCTTATCGCCACCCGGGCCGTGACTCTGGTTCATCTCCTCTCCGGTTGGATGCAGCTACTTTGCCCACTAAGCCTCACTTCAACCCCATTAGTGCCGCTTCCTTCCTCCCTCCTTTCATCTCCTCCAGTCTGACACTCTCTCTATCATTTATCTCCATCCCTTCTTCTCCGGACTTCTAGATGAAGGAAGATGGCGAGGAGATGACAAGGGGAAAAAAAGCAACAGTGACACAATCTGAGTGGCCATTTGAGATCACTTTGGCATCCGTCTGTCTGTCTGTCTTTCAGTTCACACTCTGGTCATTTGTCCCTGTAATGTCAAGAGCAACCACTTCACTAGTTTTTTCTTTCTCCTCACCCTTTTTCCTCACATCTGACAAATAAGCTTTTACTGTGCGGTCCAGAGGAAAGAGGGAAAAATCATTAAATAAAAACACCTGGGTGCAACCTTTCCTTGAGAGGCTATATGTGTGTGTGTGTGTGTGTGTGTGTGTGTGTGTGTGTGTGGACAGAGACTATTTCATGCTTGACATTTTGCTTTGTCCTTCACAAGGATGCTAATTGCCTTCATGACAGAGAAAGACTCACTCACTCACACTCTCTCTCTCTCTCTCTCTCTCTCTCTCTCTCACAGACACAGACACACACACACACACACACACACACACACACACACACACACACACACACACACACACACACACACACACACACCTGTAGCCCCTCTGTACTTATTTCAGTATTTTGAGCTTGGCAGTCCATTCTTGATGTTGGAAACAGGCGTAGACAGAAATATCTCGACTCTTGAAGGTTCTGCTTACTCGCTTGTTTTGAAGGAGGTCTGCCTCTGATCCGGGGCTTTTTGTGGCTGATCTCCAAAAAGGACCTTTCAGTGACCTGAAAATCAGGGTTAACATCCTGATGTGCGAATTTAGCTTCATCTGACCCGACCCTGCAGTGCTCATCGAACTGTTGAACTGATGTCAACCCTTCGATTATTCTCCTGCAGGTCTTCTTGTACATGACGTTGAGCTTCACTTATTATTTCAACAATAACAATACCATCGTGAGTCTGTGGTGGGCGAACTAGACCTGCTGGATCCATAAAACATGAGGTGCTTACTGTTTGGATCATCCTCAGTCAGTCAGCATCCAATCACAGCTAAACAAATGTGTCAATAACAACGTGAAACATGAGCCGAGTGTCTTAATTACACTTGTGGATCTGCTGTTCTGTCTTTACTGGTCTATTTTTTACCCAGATGTGCTTGTTGTTTTTTTTTTAAAGCACACAATTCACTTGGAAATCTATGTATTTTTATAAAAGGACATAATCCCACAGCATGTATGTGTATGTTGTGACTATGAAAGTAAACTCCTGCAGTCTGGAGAGGTGGCTTGAACAGCTTGGTCTTCTGCAGACGACAGCAGCTGTTCATTTTCAATTCACTGCAGTCACAACAGATCAGGTTGTGTCTTGCTTCTACACCCTCGAACCCTGGTCTCTAATAACAATAAAAGGCTTTATAGTCAATAAAGTGCATTGTTTATCATCATTTTTCTTCCGTTCTAAGTTTCTGTTAAATTAACTGAATCGAACCATATATAGCTTGTCCATAATGACAAAAATTTATACCACATTTACATAGTTATGAGGCCCTTTGAACAATCCTTAACGGGTTGCCGACTACATGGTGGGTCTGACCAGGTATAAAAACATCTATAAACACATTACTCCCTTACTGCTTCGAGTAATTGTCACTGTAACATGTTACCCCCAACACAACCCAGCGAACAGCTGAGAAGCTCATGAATATCAGGGTTATTTGAAGGTTACTTGCAGATTGGTCATTAAAACCGCATCTGGACGGAGTCACGTGCTGTCAGAAGCAGAAGGCAGCGCGTCGGCTACACACAGATGCAGCAAACTGGGTCCATAACAATTACCGATATACATTTTGTGTTACTGTCAGAAGTGTTTCTCAGCGAAGGCGTACCTGCAGCCTGTTTCCTAATGTGAATACAGCTGACGGTTGAGTAAATGTTGAGCAAATTAAAGACGTGATATGCCTAATAGCTTGTTGAGAAATCACATCTAATTATGTTCTTTGCATTTGGCATTAAACAAGACCATATGCCTGGCATTTAGTTAACACCTCCGTGTGTTTTTTCTTTCTCAGTCAGTTCAGTAATTCTGTCACACACACACACACACACACACACTGACGCTGAGGACTTGTTCCCCCACAGATTATAACCAATTACCTCCGTCTTTGAACACATTTCTTAAACTGTAAGAAGCCAATTAATGTGTGCATGTGGGGTTTCTTTTGTGCAATTAATCTCAGAGCCGTTGCCAGTGTAACCCTCCTGCCAAGTGTAAACTGTCAACCGTAAAGGAGACATTTTGATCAGTAAAGGCACTCCAAGGTATCAGAGCAGTAAATCATTTTAGTTCGGTCAACCAAGAGATTTACTGCACGTCTGCGGAAGTTTATGGCGATATTTCTGTTTTGTTGTCAGAGGTATGACATGTTTAGTATTTCTTGTCCAGGTAGCAGTTGAAGATAAAGCTGCTCAGTATCTTTGACGATCACTTTGGTTCAACTTTTATTGATTTATGAACTCTTAGTGGAGATCAAACTGTCTCCAAAGATACTGATTGTATGAGGAACTGTGTGAAAAAACAATAAAGAGTCACAAGTATATGTCTGTGTGATGTACTGATGGACGCAAAACCAATTTTGGTTTTAAATAGTTTACTTAAGGGTTAGTGAGAACTTAGGCGTGCTTATATAGGTCTGCACAGGTGATTGGATTGGAAAAGCACAGGTGTTGCGTTAATGAGACCCAGGTGGTTTTATTAGATAGGCTCAGGTGGCAAATTAGCAATGGAGAGTGGCGTCATCAAGGTCCTGAACTATAATAACGTCATTAAAACTGGCCTTCTGCAGGCATATCAGAGTATCTGGGCCATCAGTATTCGTGGGACTGATTATAGTATCAAAATGGCCAGAAAATATAACTTTCTTCGAAGACTCATTAGTCCATTCTTGAAGAAAGTACAGATCTCATAAAACGTGTATACTACTACCTTCAAAGAACCGCCCAAACTGGCTCGAACCAGAATAGAAAGAGAAGCTGGAGGCCATGGTGCACAACTGAGCAAGAAGACAAGTACATAAGAGTCTCTAGTTTGAGAAATACTCCTCACAAGTCTTCAACTAGCAGCTTCCTTAAATGGTACCTGCAAAACACTGGTCTTCATGTCAACAGCGAAGAGGTGACTCCTGGATGCTGGCCTCTAGGCAGAGTAGCAAGATTGGCAAAAGAACACAGACATTGAACAGAAGAAGACTGAAAAAAGTGTTATAGACAGATTAATCGAAGTTCGAGGTGTTTGGATCACATCGAACCTTTTTTTTTTTAGATGTAGAACAAATTAAAAGATGCTGGAGGAGTGCTTGACGTCATCTGGTGGAAAAAATACAAAGCAAATGTCACTTCTCATGTAATATGAGTATTTTTCTGAACATATTGAAGGCATATTTCTATATTTCCTGTATCACATGCAAGAGTCTGTCCTCTGCAGAAGTCATTGCTGTAGGGCCCCCTCTCTCTACCCCCATGGGCCTCATTGCAACTGCACTGTCTATATTTGCAGCCCTGCAAAAAACAATGCAACACTGGAAAATCATTTTCCAGCTAACAGGCAGCGGTTATATTTCCTCCAGATCACCTTAGGGGAAAAGCATCTTCAGAAGACATGGTTAAATAACACTTCACCCTGTAAAAGTATTTGATGAATGGATGTTACAGGTCAAAGGTTTGTGAACTTTAGGAAGTTAACGATCTGTGTCGGGGAAATCAATGCGTTATTCAACCGAATGTCATAAAGGATTACAGAGCTGACCTCCACCCTTAGCATAGCACCTTTTCATTCATCTTCCGTCTTTTTGTTTGGATGTACGTCGCCTGTCGTCTTCAGTCACAGCAGTTGTCTCACACCCCTCCTGATTTTTTTCCTTCCCTGCTAACAGCCATGACACACGAGGATGTGAGACAAAGGTCTATTGATTTTCTCCTGATTTATGTGCACACCCTGTCCCTGTTCTGTTTCATTTATTATAAGTTTTGTCATAAAAATAATTCATCGGATCGTTAAAATGAACACGGTGTATTAATTATCCCCACACACCTGCATAATCGATGTGGAAAACGATCGAAATTAGCAATAAACTCAGCAGCGCCTCGTTGCTTTCTCCCTCCCTGTAATTTTTTTTATTGCTCTTCTCAAAACTCATGCAGTGTTCATGGCTGCAGACCTGGTATAAGGTCGTCTACTTAACACCTACTTAAATAAAATGACTGACAGCGTAAAATGAATAATAGATGGTGTTATGTGTTCGGTTGGCAGCAGTAATTTCTGGCTGCAAACTTTAAAGAAGGATCCTCGGAGACAGAAACAGATGTCCTGGAGCTGTTTACAACATTAAAGTTAAAGAAAGTCTAATGGGGAAAAACACTGGTGTTGAAATGCCCCTTGTGACGCTCTCCTTCCCACCAGTGTGACACTTCTGTCAGGAATGAAGCAACATCGCTGAAATAAATGCTTTTTTTTAACATTTACACACACAGAGCTTCCATTATTTCCTGTCATTTAATCTTTGTTTTGTTATTCAGGGATATTATCCGGTGCACTGATGTTTATTCTGTGTAACCCTTTCTATACATGCAAGGTGTACGTAGCGCCGTGTGTCTGAAAATGTGCAGTATGCTATCGATTTTAAAGTCTTGTTAATTAGTTGCCTTACAGTCCAACACGCCTATGCTACGGTCAACTCAATCAGCCGACTGAAAGCATTTCCCCTTTTCACTGCAACCAATCTCATTTTGCCTTGACCTCTGTCGGCCGATCATTTTGTTACTGAGTTTCAACTGTTTCTTTCAAACCTGTCGTCAGCTGTTATTTCACTGTGAATGACACGACCCACCTCCACTGATGAGAGGGAGCTGTGATGGAGATTATGTATCAGTAGTGTATCACTTTGCTAGATGAAACGGAGAGGCTGATTTTACTGTAATTTTTAATAGATTTAGAAATCTGAAATTTTACTTTCACTCAAGAAAAACACAACTTTTCACCCCAGTGTCTCCCGGTGGTATAACTGTGGTGCAGCTGTTGCAAAAACAGCGTGAGCAACATGACAGAAGGGTGTTAAAACACTTCTTGGTTGTATTAACTTGGCAGATTTTGTTGTTGATCTTGTAGAAAGAAGTCGCTGTGGTACGGAGAAACACGTATCAGCAGGGGAACAGACTTGAACACAACACCAGAGCGCTCTCCATCAAGTGAACGCCCTTCCGTTCAGTCTTGTTTTACCTCGTTTTTTGTTTACCACTCTCCCTCCTCTTTGCCTCCTCCATCAGCGAGTTCTTCTTCTTTTGTTTGCTGTGTAGTTTCCAGTTATTTCTAGTCGTTCCATTGTTACCTGAGGATAACGACCGTGTAGAAACAATGCCCAGGATGAAAATTAGACAATAAACCATGAAATAAGAAACAATGGAGGAGAATTAAAAGAAAAATTAGATGATGTTTTCTCCTGTATTGCTGTTGTCTCATATCTGTTTGTGGTGCACACACACACACACACATGGAAACATTCACAAACGCACGGCAGTAGATGAGTAGCTAATTAGTATTGATCCAACAGGGCTTATAAATCTACATCAGTGTCTCTGCCAGAGAGACAGCAAACAACCGTGTGAGATGAGAAACATCGATTAGCTGGATAATAAGCACCTGTGTTCAGGTCTTTTCACAACAAGAGCTGGCACGGTGAGCGTCTTCCAGCAGACATCAAAACTCACTGAGTGTCAAGTCGCTGCTTTGTCTGTGAAGACGGGCTCCTTTTGAAACGATGCATGCGTCATTTGTTGTTAAAGTCGTGACGTGACACATGAGAGTGAGAGATGAGTTGATACAGTTCACCAACCTACTACAAAGTCTGTATTTACCACGTCAGTGACCGTGTTTTCAGGCAGTTCTCATATTGTTACAGAAAATTGTTCCTCCCTCCCTCTCCCTTTCATTCCTCTTCTTCTTTTCTATGAGCTTCTCTCCATTGTCTCTGTTGTCTGTATTCATTTATAAATGTACAGCTTGTGTCGATTTTCTGCTCACTCACAGATCTCATGTTATCATCTGCAATTCATGTTTCATTCTGTATTGTACAGTACGAACTAATCGATTGTTGGATGCTGGTCATTATATATCATTATGATGACTCAAAGTATCTCGGGCCATTAGTCTGAGGTTGTCTATTATCCTCCAGCTGAAGAATAGTCGGCCATGTCAGCAGAAAAACGGCTGGAAATGTCCCCAGGTTTCCTTTAAAAAAGAACATTTGGCAGCCTTGTTGGCTTGTGATAAGTCCTCCTTAATTATAGAATAGGAAACATTATGTTTCCGTCAAAACACATTTGCTGTTGCAAATTCATAGTACACCGTATAGAGGGGATTTCTGGTTTGCCTGGAGGACATCAGGAGAATTTGCCTTCTTCCCTAGCGATGCAGCCCAGGCAGTCATCCAGATGCTTGTCGTTTCCAACCTGGACAACTCCAACTCCCTCCTCACCAGAGGCTCTGCGTCTGCCACCAGACCTCAGCAACTCATCCAGGAGCCAGCGTTCCCATCTGGCATTGCTCAAACTTTCACAGCGCTGGCTCCCTGTTGTCTGCTGCTGGCCTTCAGGGCAGTGAACTGCTCCTTCCTACCTCTTACTTACATGGTCGAGCAGGAGAGCGGAGACATCGTCCATCCTCCGCAGTTTAATCCTTTCCTTTCGAGACTGAACCTTAAAAAGCCTTTCAATGTCTCATCTCAGTACACTTATACTGTTTTCAGTTGATCGTATCATGTGTGTCTGGAAAACATCTTGTTCTGGCTCTATTTTGTTGATGCAAACCATTTAAAACAGTTAAGAGCAGTTTTGTTGTAGCATTCACAAAAATATGCTCATAATAATAAACCACAGCGGTCTGAGGACAGACTCCTTAAATCACTTCAGTTTAAATACTGTTTTTCACATGTTATGCTAACAATTAAAAGGCGTCTGCCAGAAGAAGGCAATAAAATGTAGAAGAAAGACGAACGACTTCGAGTTCATCTGCTGTTGTTTCAGTCAACAAGTGGAACAATATCCTGAAATAACATGTTTAGATTCAAAGGAAGCATAAATGATTAAATGACAGGAGAAAAGCAGGCAACTTTCTGTGTCAACTGATGATCACGTCCTACATGTCTGATGACAGAGAATAAAACATGTGAGCGACAGCTTTAATTATGTCCTGTGACACTTGCTTTATGTCAAGTGATTCATCTCTGTCATCGGGGCATTAATTAACACATCACTGAAGATGTTTACATGAGCTGGTTAAGTGGCTACTTTATTAATATTCATGTTTCCAGTCACGACTGAAGATGCCCCACAATGAACCGTGTTACGACATCAGAGTTTTTCCTCCGGGGTTTTTAACTTGACACTCGATCTGACCATTGTGAACATGTCACGTTAAACATCATCTCACATGTTTTTGAGCGACCAATGTTTTGATGAATTTCCATGCAGTATTTTTTTATTTAACATGTCAGTATATATAAAGTTAAATAATCATTGTCATGATGCTGCTGGGGTGTTGTGCTGTGGTATCCTTACAGCCATCTTTGTGTGAATACTGCAATCAAACTTTTCGCACAACACCCACAACAAGTTGAGTTGAGCAGTGGAGTTGTTGGTGAATGACAAAGTAATGGCAGAGATAGGACAGGTAAGTATTTTAACTGTAGCGCTCAATTTCCCTAATTTATTTCTGAGATGTTTCCTGGATATTTGGTATTTATTATAAGGAAACTAGAAGTGGTTCATTTCCGTTTAATTAATTCCCAGTGTCACAGCCTGGCTCCGGGGATATAAGACCGGAGAGATTTATTAAAAACAAACTTACTGAGTCTAAAGTTAACAAAAAATAACAATCAGCATTGCAAGCACATGTGGATTTGTGGATCTGTAGCATTTGTGGTGAAGGTGCGAACACAAAGGAAGTGACACATGGTAGATGTGCCAGGTTGTCCAGCCCCGACAGGCCGGGTGAGAGTTATCAGCTGACGACCTTCCGCTGTCAGCCAGTCGTGTGAGGGTTGCTAGAGCGGCAGTAGGACGACAAGTTCATGCTAATTAGTGAACAGCACGGCAGCTGAACATGAGGTTCAATGACAAAATGAAACATTTGTGGTTCCTTCATGCTACACAGTATACAGTTATTTATATACAGAATGAAGCAACACAGCAACAATGATGTTTACGATAATAAATGAATAGTTAAGCAATATTTATGCCAGAATAAACGTTACCTAAGTACGTTTCTGCAAAACCACGACAGTTAAAACTGAACATTTCTTTATGTTGCAACTTTGAGTTCGTTTAGGTTGAATTTTTCTGCTCCGGTTGAGTTTTCTGACACAAAAACCACTTGGTTATGGTTAGGAAAAAAGTCATGATCTGGCCTGAAATACCTGTTTTGATAGATCAACTTCACGTGAAAAATATCTGGTTTTGTCGCATCGGAAGCTGCTGGAAATATTAAAAATATCCAGGAATGTGTCTCAAACTGCGGTCCAACAAGTCGGTCAATTACAGTTGCATGAAGGTTACAAAATGTAATTCATGTCATTTACATACGTTAACCTACTTACTTAACTTAAAAACACATCACTCTTGATTCTTGGTCATGAACTGGATGCAAAGTCTGGTGTCTGGAGGGAAAGTCCAGACCCGTCCAACCACCCCGACCACCCTGTGACCCTTTTCCCGCTCTTCATACTGCTGCATCAGGAAGTGACGCTGCAGGTGTTTGTATGTACACCTGTAACTGCCTTTAATGTTATTAAATCACTGTAAAAACATGTTTGTTCGGTACAAAGTCACAATTTCAATATCACTTTTCAAACACAATCAAATGCTCCCAAATTAGGCTGCAGCTTGGAAGCATATGGTCAAATCTGATTTTGAAGATCCAAAGTTAATGACCACAATATTCATTATTCAGTGATTCATATTTCATGCAAGCATCATTAAGTATTTACAATAACCCAGATAAGCTAACACACTGCTCTCTTTCACTCTCTCTGAACGAGCATCAAACATCAGTGAGTGGAGAAATCTGTCAAAACAAAGAAATTCAAAGCCGGAAAATTCTTTTATTTCGTTTTAATTCATTCATGTTGTCGATTGTTTTTTATATCTCACAACTGTCGGCTGGTTTTATCTCATCTTACATGTCTGTTTCTCTCAATTGTCATCAAGCAGAATAAAATAAAACAGGATGTATCACATACTGAAGCACTTGATGAATCAGAAGCCTAGAGACATTAAAGAACTGACAACATCGAACACTTTCCATTTACTTGATTGAGGAACAGCAGTTTCAGCAGCTGCCTGAGTTCAGAGACGATTTCCTCAAAGTTTCTCACTGTGTCTCTGACTGCAGAGGAAATCACATCATCTCTTGAATGAGAGCAAGAACAGAAACAGAGTGATCAAATACTCAGGCTGTGAGATGTTGAAAACTCAGCAGGACCAGAAAATATTGCCCGAGACTTTTTTTTAAATCAACATTTCTACAATATCTTAGGAACCTCTAAAAGTACGGGTGTTGTTTAATGAAACCTTCAGGTATCGTTCTGAGAGGAAGACCAAGATAGCTCCTGGCTTTGTTTCAATTTTAAAAGCATTCTTCATGAGCCAGCACTTTGTCCACTTTGTTGAACTCCTTTACTTTTTCAGTCATTATATTTTGCAGCATATTGCACACCTTAATCAAGTTCTGATGTTGGTTCATATTCTCTATTGCTAAATCGGTGTTCCCTCAGGGATCAATTAATTTCACTCCTTTTCTCCAAATTTGAATAATCAACATGGGTTTCAACATGGGAGTGGTCTCAAACAGAGAGATATAATTATTTTAACCTTGAAGTTGAACAAATGAAGGACACTGAAGCATCAGTTTGAGTGCGATAAGAAAGCAAACAGCAGGAATGTGTCACTGTCAATACAGCCTGTTGATACATGGGTGGTGTGGGATTGAACGACTCCCTCTCTTCCTCTTTGTCTCTTTGTCTTGTCAGCATGAGCTCAGCATTCAGGAGGTGACCAAAGACAAACGACAGGAACAAGCTGCAGCCACGTGAAAGGCTTTGCACTCAGCAGGTGATGAATTCAGGGCCACAGTGGATCACAGCACCGGTCTCGCTTGGATGTCCGAGAACTTAGGTGCATTATTAAGGGGTGTTCAGATCAAAAAAATTCAGGACGTGGTGTGATTGCATCAGGTGAAAGACATCAATTCGCCCTGGGCATTGCTGAATCGAGTTGGAAGCTCTGTGTTAAACCTGGAAAAATCAGTCCAACTGGAAACAGGAAATGGACAAAAGGAGTCAATATTTCAGCTTCATTAAGACAGAGGAAACTGATTGTAACTTTTTTCCATGACACAAGTATGGTTTATATTTGTGATGATAATGATGATTATCCGGCCCAGTCGCTCAGATTAAATGTTGATGGAACTGAAGGTCCATATTAACATCAGAAACAGGTCAAATCACGTTCACATTACAGGTTTATGACCTGACTCTCATACTGGGAGGTGGATTGGATGGTGGCGGGGTCAAGCGAGAAGGCTGCCAAGCCAGTGACTGCAGTTCAAGGCTGTGTTTTTGATTTGTAAGTGTGAAACCACTGGATATTTTTGACCATGGTGTTTTAACATTTGTAAGCTCCACTGGAGACCTCAGGACGTCTCCAACCGTGTTGGGCCATTGCTTCTATAAGTCAGGATAACATCTTACATTGCATTGCTGATTATTTTGGTGCCCTCACTAATGGTTTTATACCTCAAAATAAAGTACAAGCTAATCTGGCTGAACCATCAACTTGTTTACAGCCTGTATGACTGTCTTTCTGCTCATCTTTCTAATTCCAATGTGTCACACTGGAGCAGACAAGGTTGACCCTAATGCAGGACACAGCAGGCAGGAAGTGTAATGGATTACATTTTATTCACGATCACAGCACACATGGAACAGGCAAACACGAAGAAACACAAGGGAAACACAACGGCAGCATCGGGTAAACTGAACAGATGACTTGACAAAGCCTGAACTAAAGACTGGACTTAACTAATGAGGGAATCGGGTGCAGGTGGAGAGAGGCAGAGAAACACAGGTGAGGTTTTTAATGAGTGGAAAAACACTAGGAGCAGGAGAGGAGCACAGGAGGCGAGGAGGGCAGAAAACACCACAAAAAACACACTGAAAACACAAAATGAAACTGAAATGACCAGAACACAACGCCATGCAGCGATTTTGTTGCCAATGAGAAAGGCTCTTAACCTCCGACTACACCAGAAGTGATTTCACACCAATCTGAGATTGTACTGGGCAGCTTCACGGTGTGAATGTGAAATTGTGTAGCTCACCAGGGGATTCATGCAAAAAGAAATTGTCTGAATAAATAAAGGGTTTAAATTTCAGTCAGCCAAATTAATGTGATGTTCTGCCATATCATAACTCAATGAAAATATGGTCAAAGCTACAAAAAATAAATGTTTCCTTAAACCTTTGTCTGGACGTCAACAATATGAGTATCAGGTCTGTTGGTTTTTTCCATCTTCCTCTTTTGCTTCTTCCCTCTCTCTAGTAGTTTATATCACCCCCTCCATCCCAGTGGCAATGTGGGTTCTGGCTTATGCTTTTCTCTAGCTGGGTTTTGGATCTAATAAGCAGGGATTTACCAACAGAACAGGCTCAGCAGGGCGGCCCATGTTTTCATAATGAGCGAGCAGACAAAGCGAAAAACATGACATCCTCTCAGGGACAGATTTGGACAGATAGAGGCCGAGACCGAGAGAGCAAGAGAGGAGGAAAAAAACACATGAACAAAAGGCAGAGTTAAGAAATAATAATAATAAAAATGGTTCAAAATCACACGAGATGCTAAGATTGAATAAAACATCAGCTTATTTATTTTAACATAATTAGATTGGCAGCAGGTTGAGATAATTTGCAGGGAAAACGTTCGGGGAATACGCTGTTCTCTGTTGCTGCTTGTTTATGTGTGAGGGGCGGACTGAACGCAAAATCAATGGGCAGATTGGCACAGATAATGCTACTTGTTCCCATTAGTTTGGTCGATTTCAATTCCAACCCTCACCAATGACAATGATTATTTGGCTTCGTTTCTTTCCCAGGGTGGCTGAGCTCATTTCTTGGAAACAGGGTGAGGAGTTCAGGAGGGAGCTCGGGTCGGAGGGAGGATCGGGATGCGTCCAGGACTCCTTCAGTGGTCTGCAAAGAACGTCCAATTTAGAGGAGAACCTGGGGAAGACTCAACTCATAGATGCTGGCAATGGAAGTTTCTGCAAACCACAGATATGTTGAAAATTTGTGCAACTTAACGTTCCTTTGGGTTCAGGTTTTACTTTCTTTTGTGACAATGCTGTGCTAATAATCTGGTTGTGTTAAGGCACAAAAACCCCTTGGGTAGGTTTAGGAAAAGATCATGTTTAGGCTTAAAATACCTGTTTCTGTCGCCACAAAAAACACTGGAACAACACGTTCTCACTCCCAACTCGTCAAGCTTGTCAGTGGCCTTAAGCCTCGCACTATGCTGCTCTACCTACCCATTTAGCGTCAGTTTACAGGGCTCCTCGGTCAAGAAAATAAAGCTTGCTGACAAACGCTTCACAAATTATTACATATTATGCCTCACCTTTTGCCAAATGAACCAATGAACCAAATGAAACGTGATTTTCACCTCCAGAAGCCCTGACAATCCATCCTTGCCATGGCTCCATCTGTTTATGGTTACTGTATATTGTATAAAGATGTTTTGAATTAGCTTCTGCAATTTCTTTAAATCCCATAACTCTGAATTAATTACAGGACAGCTTAATACCTTTTGCTCCCAGACACCCACACCTGCCTTATTAAAAGTCACAGAGATAAATAGCAGATAGAAAAGTATAAAAAGAGACAATTAATTCAGGTGTTGACAGACACAAGAACTTGACAGCTGTTCTTAAAATCCTCCAAAGTAGCAGTAACATCTTCTTCTGGCATGGCTCCAAGGGATGGGATTGGTTGGTTGGTTCGCCACTTTGGTCCTGAAGAATATATCTCAACAAGGTCATATAATTTTGTGAGAGGGGAGACAGTTTAATAAAAAATGGGAGTGCAAATACATAATTCTGCTTAATGGAGACAAGCCGGTACTTCCTCCGCGTAACAAGGAGTACGATTTACGGCGGCACATTGACACCAAATGTAGAGCCGCCAAGACAAGCAACAGAAAGTCCATGATTTAAAAGGCAGCCTGTATTCTCAACAGAAAAATGTTTGCAAATGTTACAGCAAAAACTGACCCAGCAGTGAAAGCCAGTTTTATTGTGGCTTAAGAAAACGCCTCATCCAAGGTGCATGTTTGAAGCAGTGTATGCCGAAGGTATGTCAACAATGATTTTGACTTTTTGATGGATCGCCATGAAATTTTAATGATTTGTTGAATAATTTTGGTGGCACGTGACTTTAAATGTAATGCCATCATCATGATCGATCAAACACCTGCAAAATGAACTGACTGATTTCCATCATCCTAAGTTGATCTCCTTGTTTGTGCTAATTAGCAAATGTTAAGTTGCTGACACACTAAATTAAGATAGCAAAAAGGTTTTTACGTCCACTTGAAATGGTTTTTGTCTTTCTCAAAAAAGGAGATAGTGTCACATTTGTTCTATGACAGAAAACATGTCAGTTAATAACCCGCTTGTAAATTTTTAAAGCATTGATGTGTGTTTAATAAAGGGAGTAGTTACAAGGGGCCAAATGAGGTTGTTGGATACATTAAACGCCATCATGTCCAGGCTCATCTACTAACTAGTCAGCCTTTATAGGTAGACTTTAGGTGCAAACTACACCATATTACCAATTTGTAGATTGATTAATGTATAGTAAAGTGTGTATAGTACAGTGAAGTAACAATCTTAGTGATGGTGACGTTAAGGAACTACACCACAGAAGGATTAATTAGACGGCTTAAAATTAGCTTTAGGCTACACACATTAAAGTTGTGTTCATCTGTGAAGATCAGCTTGCCAAACAAAAACTGTAAGCATCATAAACTTTAAGGGAACCAGGGAGATGCTAACCTCCGGGTTGTCTTACAAAGATCTGTCATCCCTGCTGCTTTCTATTGCTGTTTCTGCTCAGGAAGAAGAGGAAGTGTCCTCTATCATCCGTGACTTTAAGCTAACTTTTTTATCTTAAAGTTCCACTCTGCCTCAGTACAGTCTCACAGAGCTGCTAGTGTGACTGTAGTGTTGTTATCTGATCTGGCGCTGTTGACGTTTCTGCTTTGGCATCCGGGAAGACTTTCACAGATCTGGAAGAAAAAACAAAAAACAAAAACTGAGTTTGGAGAGACAGTGGAGCAATACATTAACATGCACACAAGGAACCAGCTTAACGTGAGAAACAGTGCTCATAGTGAATCAGTGGAAAAGGCTGTTTGTGTGTTAGAATGAGGCTTAGCATTTCAGACAAGCACAGAAACCTGAGATGCTGCTGAGTTTCTGGTCTGCTGAGGAAACACGTTGAAACCAATAAGGTGAAAACAACAACTTGGGAGCGAGGAGGCAGGAAGGGACTGAGTGAATTAATATGATGTGAGTTTCTTCAAAACTCAAATCACACAGAAGCAACGGGTGAAGAGAGGAGGAGGGGTGAACTGAGAGCAGGGCCGACCGTGAAGTGTAGGATGGGGAGCGGACGGGGGAGATGAAAAGAGAAGAGGAAGGGAAGGAAACTTTGACGGGGCTGACAGAAGCTGAAACAGAAGTTCGGTCCAGGAGGGCGAGAGGCGGGGACAGAAAGTGATGCAAAGAGATGAAAGTGGAGAGAGCTTAAAGGAAAAAGTGACTAGTTGTGGGGAGGCTGAAAAAGGATGGAGATGGATGGAGTATTCAGGGTCGAAGGAAGTTATTAAAGTCCTGGATCCAGAGACTGATGTATAGTGAAAGAGAAATAGGACGGCAGGATGGACTGAAGCGCGGATGGATGAAAGAAATGGAGAATTGGACAAATACCAGCAGTGAAGAGAGAAGAGCCCGAGGAGGAACAAAGGGAGAAAGAGACACTAATTATGCAGAACTTGTGCCATATCTGAAAAGCCATCACAACAACTAGACTGACAGAAGATCCATAGTGTTTTAATTTGGGTCCAGAATGATATTGAATATCTCTTAGTACTCATTACTGTTGGTGGTTTTGTTGTTGCCGTGTGCAATGCATTCACTGCATTCATTTCCTCCTCCAGAGCTCCAGATAAATGGCGAGAAAAGAGGGTGATGACAGAGGCTGCATCCTTTCACTCTATCATGTGTCCAATTGTCTTAATGAGGAAAGACAAATCATGAGAAAGACATGGGAAGCGAGGGGAAAACCCGGGCTAATATATCAACAAATAGGGTTTTTAGCCAATTGGGAGAGCAGATCCACAGATCACAGCAGTGAACATCCAGGGTTTGGACATAGAGATGGTGGCAAAATACAAATACCTGGGTGTTCACCTTAACAATAAACTGGACCGGACTGACAACACGGATGCCTTGTACGAGAAGGTCCAAAGTCACCTCCATCTGCTGAGGAGACTGAGGTCCTTTGGGGTGCAGAGGACATTACTTCGAACATTTTATGACACTGTGGTGGCATCAGCGCTCCTTTATGCAGTGGTCTGCTGGGGAGGTAGCAGCACGGACAGGGACAGGAAGAGACTAAACAAACTGGTCAGGAGGGCCAGCTCTGTCCTGGACTGTCCGCTGGACTCCATAGAAGTGGTGGGTGCGAGGAGGATGTTAGCCAAGCTGACGTCAATCATGGACAACACCTCTCACCCCTGCACCAGACTGTGGAGGCCTTGAGCAGCTCTTTCAGCAGCAGACTCTTACACTCACTGTGTAAGAAGGAGCGCGACTGCAGATCATTCATCCCCACAGCCATCAGACTGTTTAACTCAAGCACTCCATGAACAATCACTTTCCACTCACTTGTTTGTTTTTTGTAAATATCTAATTTTTTTCTATTTATTTTTTATTTAACTGTATGCATATTTGTGTGGTTCCTTTCCTGTACTTGTTGCATCTTGAGCTGTTGTAACAAGTGAATTTCCCCGTTGTGGGATAAATAAAGCCCATCTAATCTAATCTAATCTAATTTACACCTGTTCAATTCATGTCAGGGCTCAATGAGTTTGCTATTCAAGATAGATAATTACAAAATGTAGATAATTTCAGTGAAAAGAAAATTGCATAATGGCACATCATCTCATTTTTATATCATTTAATATTTCTTGATGCAAGTTTTTTTTTTTTGCACATTTTTAACTCGGATAATTCTGCTTTTATAAAGTGACGGGGACAAAATTGGTCATTTTGAAAAAAGTCCTCAGCGTGATTTCACTGAATACTTAATAACTACTTTCAGACAGGTTTTAACACGCAAAATTGAAAGTTGAACTTTTTCAGTAAACTTCTGGTAATTTCCGTTCTTAGAAACCAACAAGCCCATTTAACTCCTTCCACCGCTTGCACTTCATCATCCTGCTTTCTTTACTTCTTTCATCTCTAAGTTGTTATTTTTACTTTTCTTAGTTTAAATGGGTTTGTAATCAATGCAGTTCATCAGACTATTCTAGAAATTGAGATAGTGAGATATCAAAAATACCAAGCAAGACATTGAGATGTTATTTTGGTTGTGCAATCCTAATATTTTTAGACCAGTGTTATATCTGATATTCATTTTCATCCAGCTTTGTGTTCCTCACTATCACTATTTTCAGATCTGTATTTGTCAGAACTGATAACAGCATTCAGTATCTACCTTTCATGACACTGGAATACAATGTCAGAGTTCACAGTGATGATACAGACTGCGGTTGGGAAAGAGTCAGGGGAGACGTGAGGATAAAAGAAGATGAAGAAAGGGGGAGGCTGACGAGAGAGGAAGGCTGGTGCGAATGACTGTATCAAAGGTACTGAGAGGATAAAACACAGGACTAAAGAGCTGGAGTAAGGCTGTGAGACGAAAGAGAAAAATATAAAATTCCTGATGTCTTCAGTTTGGGGTGAAAGTCATATTTAGTATCACCTTCAGATATGGGCTAATTATAACACATCAGGGTACCTGAGGTCTCTGTATCCTCAGAAAGAGGCGTGTTAAATATTCTAGCACTCTGGTGAGACTGAGACCCAAGTGAGACGGACCAGTAACTGATTTCAGGTATTACAGCATACACTAACACCTGCTGGCATACAGAGATAAGAGGCGGTGATGTGGTTGAGATGGACGATTTCTGCTCTGCCAAGAGAGAATTGCATCCAGAAAGTGTGAAATGGCTGATTGATCATTGAGAAAAAATTACTTAGAAAAACACACTGAACCTAAAACAGATTTAATGAAATGTGAACGGTGAGGGGCTTTGCAATGGTACAAAAAAACAAGGCACGAAAAATGTAATTTTCCAATGCTGAAGCTGGAAGTCAAGATAAGTCGATGCCAGATGCTAGATGCTACGGCAGCAGCTACGCCGACCTCTTGAGGAGCTGCTGTTGTTGTTTTCAAACAAACATCTTTTGGCTCCTACAATAATTGACTTACCTTACGGGGACCAGCTTTTTGTCCCAAGATGGAAACTAGGTCCCCGCATTGAAGGTATGCGAATTGATTAAGTGCTTATAATACAATTAATAGTACACACACACACACACACTTCCTGTACGTGCCCCTCTGAAGTGACGAGCTGTGATTACTTTCACCTCAACAACCTTCGTCTGATTTATTCTTCTGACAGCATCTAATCGATTGTTGTTTTAATTTCCAGTAATTTTAAATTTACAGGCTTTTTTTTAACATCAGCTGTGGACCCACACATCTGTTGTTTCTACACTTGACGTGTTATTTGGCAGAGATAAATGTGAAGTGATAAAGCCTGTTCAAGTTTTTAATTAACTTCCTGACTCCCAATAAAACTCTGACATGAGGTGATAAAGTTTTCTCTCTATCTAAGAACAATATGTCATCCTGCTTGTGTCCTAAAATATCTGGTGTCACCCTGAGTTGAACTTGATGGATTGCAGCATTACAAAGCTGTAAACAACACAAGGCAATGCCCCAGAAAAAAATCTAGACCACTGATCTTTAATTAGATTGCATTGCAGCTTTCTACATCACAGTGTGATCAAATCTGAGAAACTGAATACTGGTGTATGTTGGTCATTCATTTTAATGTTTGAGGAGAGATGGTTTAATGTTTAACCTATGGTCAGTTTTCCACATAGACATGCAAGCTGTTGCTAAAGATGTATGTTCACTTGTTTTTCTGCACTTGTTCCTCTGTATTCCCTTAATCACACATTCACTCGAGTTTTTAAATACAGCAATTTGTGCAATCACGGAAGTTTGAAATGACTGATTACGACTTTGGCAAAGTCATTATGAATAAAAAAAACCTCGCAATCCAGTGTTGTCTTTCAGGATTCCTTGTTATTATAAATAATAAAGAAATAAACATGTCATTATCAATTCCCAGTGTGAAGCAGAACACAAAACAGCAAATTAGACATAATGCAATTACACACATACATTGGACAATGTAAGTGGACGCCGTAAGAAAGCACTCAGTGTGTGAACTCCTGCCAAGGCCACGTAGTGATTATTTATTCTTTATTCCATTGTGATGGTTATTTCTTTTCATGAAAGCACAGACAGTGGCAGACAATGATTGGCTGATTTGATGATTTTGTACTATAATAATACCTTGGCAGATTTAGATAATTTGAAAGACACCCTGGACTTTTTAACAAACAGCATGATGAGCAGGTTATTCAACCTCTGCTACACTTTCAGTAATTACACATTCTGTGATCACACATTGCGTTGCACATTAAAAATAAAGGACCTTACACCGTATCCCTTTAATGCTCTAGGCCTCCCGGAAAGACTTTCTTTCTGATTGGCTGAGACTGTATCCTGAGAGCAATTTGCTAATTTGTTCTGCCTCATTTGCACTCGAAGCTTTAAGTGCGGTGTGCTTTTGGACATCTTTGGTGCAAAATATATGCAAAATTATTATTATGTGACTCAGAGAAGTCCTTAAGCACACCACCGCACAATCAGGTAGGCTCATCATCACTAATTGCGAGCAAAATCCCGTCTTTCATCCTTCACCAAACCTGCGTCCTTCTGCCTGAAGCCACTCTCTAACTGGATGAGTGTCTCGTCTGTGTTGCTCAGTGGCAATGACTCTGACATGCTACAGTGACGATAACTGGGACTGTGGATGTCAGAAATTCAAAGATCTTAAACAGTGTGCAGGAATTTGAGGACTAATACAGATTATGTGTCATGTGTAAAATGGGTTCAATCATAATTTAAGTGGCTGTTCCTACGAAGAAATATATCGACTTATTGCTTTTTCTTTAAAACATCATCATCTTCGTGGAGGTTCATCCAGTAAGAGATACAAGGCTGGAACGAGATACAGTTGGATTACAAATCAAACCGTCTTGTATTACTGCATACTGTAATTAGTTCATTGATTGCTGAATCCAAATGTGGGGCCATGCAGAGTGTGGTGATTCCTCATCACAATGTGTTAAGTCTATGAGGGTTGGGCTGTGGACAGGAGTGCAAACCTCGCTGCTCGACGCAGATACAACTGTAATCCATTCTTCTACCATATGAAGAGAATAGGCCATTGCATGCTTTGGCCTTTAGTTTATTACTCAAACCACCATGTCATTCACTCCTCTCATGGATACTCACAATGTCCTAATTCCCTGCTGTCATTATCTGGGCATATCACTCATTTGAGTTCATCTTCTCAAATCAGCCGGTCACATCTATCCAATACCACAGAGATACAACTTAACTGTAAGCCATTCAACTCACTGCCGTATTTTAAAATATGATCCTCCTCCTACCTTTAGTTCATTCATGCTGCTGTTTTTGCGTGTCAAAACTACTAATAAAGTATGATGTATTAAAAGTATTATGTGGAATATAAACAACATAAGTGATAATGCATCAATAATCATAATCCAATAAACTAAAGTCACATACAGTATAATGAGTACGTACACTTTTGGTACTTTCAAATCAATTCTGATGCCAACACTTGCATACTTTTACTTACTTTACTAAATTTAAATGCTGGACTTCTTGCACGACTGTATCTCTGACAGAATATACTTTAGTAAGCACATTTTATATTTTTGAATGTTGGCATAGTTGTGACAGATCACAGGTCATCGGGCAGTTTGATTCAGAGATTTTTTATTCTAGGTACAGTCAGTCAGGACAGGAGACTTTTCACAACTTGCCTCATTAATATGGATCTTTACAGGCAAAACAAACTAACTACTTTGTCATCACACAGTGGGACTTGAAGCTTTGGTGGTGGTCAAGCTGTCTTGATTTCTGAAAGGCTGGCATGTGGGAGTCACAACGGGCAGCTCTCCCATTAGGGAAGCTGATTGAGATGCCAGGAAACAGACTTGAAAAACAATTAGAAAATGATTAATGCGATTAGCTGTATCTCTGCTGTCATTATTACGCTGCGTTCATCCTCTTTTGTCTGAGTCACAGCTGCTCTCTGGGTGAGTAAAAGATATGAATGCAAAGCAGAGGTGCTCTGACAGAGATGACAGACCTACACAAACACACAGCGGTCCCACCCTTCCCATCATCCACCCACGCCTGGGCAGAAATGGTTTCTGCAATAATTCTTTCATTATATCCATCTCCTGTAACGGCCTCGCCTTGGTACCCATTAATGTCTCTGAACGGGACGAATGAGCAGGCTGGTCACCACTAATGAGCGATGAATTATTCAGTCAGTCAGCTGCTTACGATCCATCACCTTCGCTCTATTAATTCAACAAAACCCCCGAATCATCTGCATGACAACAATTATACTCTCTCTGTGATGGCACTTGTGCTCAGTGTGCAAAGGAATAACGTTTGTGTCTTTTCCACACGCCTCCACATTTGACAGACATTGAACATGACATGTTTGTGGCTCTGCAGTTGCAGTCCAGGAACCACAGCTAGCAGCCCTATTCAGAAGGTTAACCAGCCAAATGAAGATTGTGATAGTGAGAATTAATTTGCCTCCAAATTCAGACTATTGTGTGTTATGTTCATGCTCTTTGCTTCACGCTTCACGAGTCCAAGAAAACTCAGCACTGTTACATTCGGGTAAAACTGAGTCCAAATTGGCCTAAGAAAATGGTGAAACAAAAATCTTTCAATACCAAATACAAGTTTGTTTCGTTTGGGCTAAACATACCTGTTTTGGTCACAGCAAACACGGCTAGAAATGTACCAAGGTCTCGTTAAAAACATGTGGTCTTGTCACTAAACTCGGCTAAAGACGTCCAGACATCCCATCAGAAATTCAAGGTTTCCTTAAAAATATTCAGTGGCTTCACGCTAACAAATGGTGACATACAGTCTCAAACTGCGGTCACTGGCTTGGGCAGCCTTCCTGCCTAAAACGTCTGGAAAGCACTTTGTCCGTTAAGGTAGAAAAGCACTGGATATGTCAAGTCAATTTATCATTTGATACATACTGATATATACAAAAGTGATACCTCCTTTCCGCAAGAAAAAAAAAAGCAGTGCACTACACCAGTATTTCCTCGTAAAAAGAAGTTTAAAGTTGAAACTTTTTAAAGTTTTTTTGTTATGCCTGATTTTCGGGGGTGCAGCAGCCCTCTCCCAAACAAGAATCTGAATAGGATATCAAGCTGATATCAGCTCAGTCTGGTTATCATGGTGATTGCCTGGAAGGCCAATCCAATCAAGAAGAATCCAATTTTAAAAGATTTCTATTGTGTGTGAGAATAAATCAGGGTTATAGCGAATAGGAGAATATGCGAACAAACTTAGGAGAAAAGATGTAAAGTGTTTTGGCTTGTGGCCTTCATCAGGGTCATCGTGAAATACATCATGTTATGTACATTGGTTTGCAGAAAGTAATATTTTTTCCGACGATTGGGTTGGAGAAACGCCTACTCTGTTTTGACACCATTATTACATATAACGAAGGAAATGGTCAGATTAAACCATTATAATAATAACAAAATCTTCATTGACGGCTGCTGTCCTGCATCAGTGAGCTCTGCTCTGTTGAGATGTAAGATTTACACCTAAATACAGTTGGTCATTACACATATTAAGTATATAATAGCTCTCATTTGACTAGAATTTCTGTTGATGAAAGAAAAGCAGGATGGAAGTCCAGACGTGAGAGCCTTTGTAAAAAGACGACATGTACTCCCAATTACCTGTGACACCAGGCCCACCCCTGGAGACTCGGCAGAGCTGTTGGTGTGGAAAAGCTCATAAAATCGCATTTATTCCCTTTAGTCTAACTCACAGAGGCATTTTAAACACTGCTCAGCCACCAAGGGAATGAAACTGCACCAGCTGGGCCATTTGACGAAATGACAGCATTACAGTGGTTCTTTATGCAGCGGAAAGTCAATTTAAGGGCTGACACTTTGAATTTACCGCACAGGGGGAATGGAGACTATTCGGTGGGCAGCAGGTGTGGTGTAGAATCTCTACAACTGTATTTGTGACACTATGTGTACTGAGAGTGAAGTGCCGCATTTCTTTTGTGACGCATAATAACTTCAGTGCGAAGAGATAATGCGTTAAACTCAGATGAGGAGAATTGAAGCAGAACAGACGAGGACTCAATATTACCTGCACTGCGGCTCACAATACTGTCATCCAACTATTATAAAGATAGAAGCCTAAAGCATTGCATGGAAACCAAGTCTAAATCTAAACATTTCTCAATCTAAGATTTTACCCTGGAAAAAATGACTATGATCATGTTGTTTTAAAGGCATTTACCATTATTTGGCGTTACCAAAGAACTGCTGTAGTGGACATCCAGCAGAGAGCAAATCATCCTATTGGATCTATGTTTTCTGTCTGTCGTATAAATATATGTCCAATCTAAGTGCTGTATCGTAGGCAACTGGACTTGTTTCAGTTTCTTGAAGACGTTTCACCTCTCATCCAAGAGGCTTGCTCAGTTCTAACTAACTGGAGGGGAGTTGCAGGCTTTTAAACTCTGCGTGGGAGTGTCCTTACAGAGTCGTTAAGGCCACTTGTGGGTCGTTGATCCAACCGGCCTTCATGTGGGTTGCTAGGGCTAGGTGAGCCTATATATCCAATATCCAATCTTCATTCTCCTTTGGGCTCGGTTCAGTCTTGGGCAGGTTGGTTTTATATTTTTTATGTGTTGTCACAGCTTGGATTAAATGAACCACACCAGCGGTTTTGCATGTGTAAACCCAATAACGACGATCTGCTTGAACCTAAATATTCCTGCCGGAGGTATACATTCGTTATGTGTGGTTCTGTGTTGGATTGTTTAGCTTGACATGTGTCATGCCTTCCAATTATTGTGATGGGACAGCACTGAAATCAAGATGGCTTGTCATATACAGTATGTAGGTTCATCCACTGTGTTGCTGCCTCACTACTGTGAGTCCAAAATGTCCAATATTCCTCGTTGAGTCTCAAAACATCTTAACTTTAATAAGTTCATAACCTCCGGGTGGATTTTTGAAACTTTTCTCTCACTGTTTGGTTTCTCATTATCAGTTCTGACAGTCTGACACTTTGACAGCAGACTCGACCGACAGGAGTTCTGTTGAGACATCCAATTTATTTGTTTTTTCTGTTTGTAACTCTGGATGTGCAGCTGTCTATTCTCTGACTCTTGTGGGGTCTGAACGTCCTTGTAAGAACAAAATAACCAATAAAAACGTGTTTGTTGTGGAAACAGTGTGGAAACACACGCAAACACACACACACACACAAAGTTGCTGTGACCCCATTTTGAAATCAACTTTTCTGATCTCACATTCTCTCAGAACTCGACAAGGAACTCGCGAACAGCGACGGCAGTGTAATGTTGTTGTTGGGTCACATGTTCAAAGAGTTTCTCTTTTTCTGGGATGGGATTAGATAATGAATAAGTTCCTAGTGGGAATAGCCGAACACAGCTTCATACAAAGCAAACAAAAACCTCTTGGAACCACAAATAAATCTACAGTAAGCACCAAGTAGAGAAGTTTTGAAGCAGGATGCTGTTTGTATTTTGATTGTGGTGAAACAGTCGGAACAGCAAAGCAAGATAGCGAATGCTTCTCAAGTCCTTCAGACATCAGAGAATACAGATTGAGTTTTCCTTATTGGAGTTGTTCTATGGTAAAACTACAGTATCCCCATTTTATTTGCCACACGATTAACTAAAGAAATAACAATCCCAGTTTATTTCCAATCCAAATATCCACCCAGTGTTACAAATACAATATTCCTCTTCTGCATACCTGCCAATAAAAGGTGCTCTAAGCTGTAAACAAGATAAATCTCATTGAAACATATTTTGTTGTATCTAGTTCTGACAGCAAGATGAACATTCTTGTTTTCATTTTGTTATAATTTCTCTGATGTATGCCCACATGGACCACACTAATTAGATTTACTTGTCTGCAAAGGCACAGTGTGTTTTATTGTCCCACCAGCTCTCTTAATGTTTTGCAAACGTGCTTGCCAATATAATTGCCAGATCTATTGTCCACTTCCTCTGCGAACCCAAGGACACATGCAGAGACATATATCATCTTGAAGTGAGGCAGAAACTTTTGTTGACCGGCAGCCTCCACATGTGAACTGATAAATCTTGTGGTGTGCAGTGACTGCAAAGACAGCATGACAACAGGTTTTCCCAAAGCTATCCCAAAGGGGGTATAAAGGGCAGCTCTATTGTTTTCACACCACAGTCAGTGTAGTTTCCTTCCTTTCTTTTCCCACATATGCATGACAGGTGGTGTCAAGAAGATTTAAAGAAATTCACGTTGAATACAGATTAGAGTATTTACATGCAAGTAAAATCTTAGTTCCAACAACACTCACCAACACTGAGCATGAGAATAATGCTTTTTGTGCCACAAACAGTCCTTATTCCCTCTGTCTTTAATTTCTTTGTTGATCGGGAACACACAGGTGACGCATAAATACTGCTGGAATCACAGTTTACTCTTTCCAGTGATCACAGGACACACGTCTGATGTCTATAGTTCAGTTTAGGTGTCATTAGACTTTTTCTTCAGTTTAAATTATAATTCACTAGAAGTTGCTGTTTGCACTGTCAAACATTGCGCTTCTGCTGTCATGCCGAGTTCTGCAGTAAGGTCATGTCTCTCCTCTCGATGTAAAACCTGTCTGCTGAGCTGCTTCCCCCTCTCTCTCTCTCTCTCTCTCTCTGGTTGGCAGGTGGCCACCCACCCTGAGCCAAATTCTGCTCAGGGTTTCTCCCTGTTATTCTGGAGTTTTTTCTCGCCACTGTTGCCAAGTGCTTGCCCGTGATGACAACCGTACAGCCTATATCTGCTCTGTACGAACGGTGGCCAGAGATAACGTGTGTTATGATTTGGCGCTGCATTGAATAGTTAGCTATCTGGGCTATCCTAGCCTTCTCTATCTACATTCTGCCTGCTGCTTACACCCTCACCATCGTCGTGATAGCAATAGTTGAGACTTTGCAAGGTGCAGGTTTGCCTGTCTCTGGTGTAACCATGGCAACGTTACATCCCTGCTACCCATTGTGCTAAAATGAAAACATTTAATTCCCAAAAGTAAATAAGATAAAGGAAAGGAGTGACAAAATTAGCTCAAACTCAGTAGATTTGAGGGTACCGAGGCGTAGAGTGTCCTGTCAAAATGGCTCCTACATCCCTGGAGACTGATACGCTTGTGTGTTTTCAATTCAAAGCCTTGTTGTGTAATAAAGGTTATTATTTCTATACATTCCCAACACTGCCTTCTTTGCATGTTTAATTTTCAATTAGCATCAGGCAGCTGGCACTAGCAGGATTTTACCACTTCAAACAGGCATATAAGTGCTGTATGGTAGGCAACTTGTTTCACCTCTCATCTGAGGTTCATTTCAGTTCTGAAGAAGCCTCTTAGATGAGAGGTGAAACGTCTTCAAGAAAACTGAAACAAGTCCAGCTGCCTACGATACAGCACCTAGAATTACCATGACCTGGAACAAACAAGTGTTGGAGCCTGTCAGAAAGTGAGAACATACTGTAATTAATGCTGCAATGTGCCCACTAAACTAACTCCTCCACTAACTTCTGTATGAAAAATAAGCAGCCACCATGCATCTTATAAAATAACAACCCAGTGTGCGTTGTGAATAAATTAGATACGATAGCTCCCGTAGCTCGGAAAAGAACATATGCAAATAAAACGTAAAAAATAATTTACTTCTCAAGATGATTGAATGGAGAGTGAATTGAGCCTCGGCCTGGGTGTCACATCTCCAGAGCAGCGGAGAATAACGATTGACAGGTTTATTTGGCCTCATGGTAATTACTTTGAGGATTCAGGCTTTTCACTGACACAAACACACACACACACACACACACACATTCTGTCGTCTGCTCTGTCCCCCAAATACACAAACAACAATTAATATTTTGGTTCAGAGTGCAGCTTGTGTTTCGTCTGGCGGCGGCGTGGAAGCCAAACCGCCTCCGTCCAAGTAAATTAGAAGAGACTATAAGGGAGTCACGTCTGTGGAGGAATAGTAATTTTGCATTTTTTTTTTCTGCAGGATTTTATAAAACTTTCAGTCATTAGATTCATGAAGGACAAACTCACACGAATACATTCATGAAGGATTAAATGCAATTTTTTAAAAATTAAGGGGAAGAGATATTTACTTTAATTTTTTTAATCATCTGTTGTGGTGAAACATTCATGCTCGTTATTTTTCCTCATATTAAATTTGTTTCATCTCATCATAAAGGGGCAGTGCCAGCTTGTTATGCAAACACATTTTGGTTATCCAGACTTGTGAGGACGCGCCTCGTCATAATGTGTCTAGAACCAGGATTTAGCAGTCGGGTTCAACCATGGGCAAAGTTTGTTTCAGCATTTTCCTGTCAGGGGACATTAGTGTAGTGACATTCATTCATTTTGTTTCACTTGTTTGTTTCTCTATATAATTCATCTGGTTGCTGTATGAATTATTCCAACGCCGCTTCAAAGAAAACCCTCGCTAATGCGCCATAAATATAAAATAAAGATAAATAATAATAAGATACACGTAGCTGTGCCAAATTATTCATGCAAAACAAAAAATGAAGTGTCATTATTATTCAGACACCCAAACGACCGTACTCCATCACAAATTAGTCTCACAGATTCTGTCTGCAAGTGCATTAAGCAAATAAATAACAGGACGTCCACATTTCAACTCTCGAGTCAGAAATCTTTGTGAGCTTAGCAACAATTTGGGGTTCAGTATCTTGCTCAAGGACACTTTGACATGCAGCCAGGGGAGTCGAACCAGCGACCATCCGATGACTAGAAGACCCGCTCTACCTCCTGCGTTACAACCGCTATATTTTGAATGTGCTAAATTTTAAGGTTTGCTGTATTTCCATGATTATAATTATGATTATTGCTGTACGTTTTCAGCCAACGGGTAACAAGAAGTAAAAAAAAAAATGTCTCATGTTTAAACTCTAATGATAATCCCCACCACATAACCAATTTAATACTGAGGACACTTAACTTTTTTCTCCTCCACACTTCTTTTGCTGCTGCATTTTTTCCTGGAGCTCACTGCCCGAGGTAAAATGTCTTGGAGCTCAGTGGAGACGAGGAAACACCAGGGGGGTTGCAGAGTGGAGCGCAGCCTGGAGATCCAGGGAACTTTTTAAGAGGAGGAGGGAATACAACAATCTGAGGGTAAAGTGAACGAGAGGAGAGCGAGGTGACCAACATGGTGAGATCAGACATGACGAGAATGTAACAAGAAGAGATGTGAGGGTCAACAAGAGGAGGCAGTTATGAATGATGTGGGATTGTGTGACAGAAGGAACAGAAAATGAGAGATAAGAGCGAGGGAGAGAGCGGCCGATGATAGCAGGGAGGAAGAGGAAGGACGAGAAGTTATCTGGAAAAGGTCGGTGAGAGGGAAGAGTAAATGAGATCAGAGGTTAAAGAGAAGAAGATGGGGGAGGAATATGAGGGGTGACGAGGCGCTGGGAGCAGAGATGAAAGGATAAGAGATTGGAGGTGAAGAGGAAGAGAGGAGGCAAGGATGTGAGAGAGATTATAAGAATGGAAAATGTAGCAAAGCTGTGGCAAAGAAGGAAGATGAAGCAGCATTTGTAAAATATTTATTATTTTATTTTTTACTAAAACAGGCGCAGAGCTGCAGAGTCTGGTCCACCGCTTTAACCAGACAACATGTTATATATATATATAACATATTATAATTTCATTATAATAATTTTGTATGATATTTTTTGCTGAACCAGTAAAAATGTAAATGAGCTGACAGCTCCAGCTGAAGATCAAACAGCTCACACTTCTTTCTGTATCTCTGTATCGCAGCCACACACGGAGCTGGAACAAGAACAAAGGGAACAACAGATAAGAAGGGAGATCAGTGGAGATACAGGACTCATGGTGAGGCTACAACCAAAGATAAATGCTAAGAAAGAGAGCAGAGGCAAACCAAAACTTCTCTAAATCATGGAGCCGAGTGATTTTGATGATCCCCTGACCTTTTTATCTTTCACCACCAGCGAGTCAGAGTTTATCTGTCCAGTGAAAACTGGTCGGATCAGCAGATGATTCCTCCTGACTTCTTCTTGACTTTTTTCAAATGTTTCAACATCTATTGAATGCATTGACAGAAAAGTGATGTCGTTTTGTTAATCCCCAGAATATCCATCTAACCAGCCCAGTCACCAGGAAAAGAGGCTGGCATGTAACATTTGTGCAACCGGTGATACTCTCACATTTGTTTCGTCTCACAACTTGGTCATATAACATTCATGTTATGAGTTTGTGACTTGACTTTCATGTTGGAGATGGACCGGATGGTGGTGGAGTTATAGGCGGCGAGGCTCACAAGCTATTGACAGTGGTTCGAGACATTCTGCATTCGTGGCGACAAAAAAAACATGTATTTTTGACGGGAAGTTGAGACATCTCCAGCTGTGTTTTCGGCTACCAACGCAGTCTTTTCCTGACCCTAACCAAGTGTTTTTGTTTGAAGAAACATGAAGTTGCAACATAAAGAAATGTAACTGTAAACGCGACACTGTCGATCTCCAGGAGCCCCTGTCATCCCTGTTTTCCGGAGATATTTGTATCCAGTGGCGATTTTTTTTTCCATTCGTCTATGTCTATGCCTTATGGACTGCAAGGTTTGAATCACATGGTCAGATTTAGCTTGGTTATGAGAAGGAGTGCCTTTCTTGACACAGATTTTGGCAATCATTTTAAAGTACCTTAACTGCCTAAATTAGCTGTGCATCACAGCCACTGCTGCTCCTGCAGCTGCTGAGCTTGTTGATAAATCGTCCGAATCAGCGGGTCAAACTCCAACAAGTTACTTCCCATTTGTCCCTTTCACCTCACACGGTGTCTTCGCCTCTCATCTCTTCCTCTGTGCCTCTCTTCACGTCTCCCACAATGCCGTGGGGAGCTGCGCCTCAGCGTTCGGGAACTTCTGCATTAGTGGGTGAGTGAGAGGTTTGTTGCCTTCCCACAACATCATGACTCAGGCTAATGGATACAACTAATGGCCGACAGCAAAGTGTGTGTGTGTGTGTGTGTGTGTGTGTGTGTGTAGTGATGCAGGCTTGAGGCTTCAGAAAACAGACAGTTTTTAAAAAGCTGTTTACAAATCTTCAAAATATTCAAGAGCTTGACTCGGAAGAAGAGTGGGGGACACCAAAATATGCTCATGTCACGGTTACCTCGTTTCTATTTCAGTTCTTGTGACGCTCAGGCTGAATAAATATCCAGGATTTTCAGGAGTCTTGTTCATTTTTCGTAGTACATGTGAGTTTTAATTTTTTTAATTTGTATGTAATCACACAGATTTGATTAGCTGCGTCCAGCCATGCACCAACATACTCAAACGATAGACATTCATCAGCAGCTGCCACCACCTTGGCCAGACACCATCACCATCAACCTGTGGGAGCGCACCAAGGAAGAACCCATTGGAACTTTTTAGGAGAAAAAAAGATAGAGAAGAAGAAGAAGAAGAAGGAGGAGGAGGAGGAGGAGGAGGAGGTAGAGAAGAAGAAGAAGAAGAAGAAGAAGAAGAAGAAGGAGGAGGAGGTAGAGAAGGAGAAGGAGGAGAAGAAGGAACTGAAAATGTGTGAAAATAATTAAATTCCAACAGACAGCAAGAAAATTAGAAAGTGATCCCTCTCCCACCTGCTGTCCTTCCTGTGCCACTGAGTCAGTGTGCTCAGACACACCTGGACTCATAAAGGTGGGTGACTGTTCCTTCATATAACACACAGATGATTACTGTCTTACCTAAACCCATCTTCTATCTTGAACAGTGAAAGCCTCCTTGACAAGGGAAATGAAAAACGTTTCTCATTTTTCTCTCTCGGCCATATTCGCTGCTTGAACTCATTTTCAGTCGTGGGCCGCAGTTGACCTGTGCACAGCGGCGCACCTCTCAGGCGCTGATAAAAAGCTGGAATAATTACCAAAGGATGATGGAAGTGTCCTACAGCATTGTGAGAGGCTTTCCGGCTCCATTTCATTTCCCTCGTACGACACATGAGAGCGGAGATGCCCACATCTCACGCTGCAGTTCTTCATGTTCAATGTAGAATTACTGCTCTGCTCGTAAAAAAACCTTATTGTTCATGTCTTCACTGGGATGCAGCTCCTCGTGTTGTTATGAGTTGACTCTGATGTGACATGCAGACAAATGATACACAAACCCTCTGAAATGATCAGACCGTGTATAATATCAACACAGAAATATCCTGCTGTAAAAGCCATTTGTTATTTGCAATGTTTTATCTTAATGTTGTGCATTAAATGTCAATGGCAAAAATCTGAATTTTGTTGTCATCCTACTCTTATTTAATAAAAATTGAGACCCATAAAAGTCAGTAAACAAACATTTGAGGCCAGTTCAGTTAAGTGACAACAGTGATGCGTCTTACTTGTGTCTGGCCTGCGGGAGCTGTTCAGAGGCCGTCAAAGACATAAAGCAACCCACGCTCATTATGCAAATGATGATTATGTCAGATACATGCGGCCAATTAGCCTAAATAAGTTACAAACATGCCATCTCCGAGTAGACACACTTAATTAGAAGAAAAAAACTCTATTATTCAGCCCGACAAGATCGAGGCAAAGTAAAGCCACAAAGCTCAGTAACTGACTGATGAGACCGCCGTTAAAGTAGTGGTCCGTGGTTGATATTTGTACCAAACGTGGCACGTCGTGTTCACATTATATGCTTATAGGCGGACTTTCACATCAGGAGGTGGAGGGGGATGGTGGTGGTGTCATAAGTCAACAAAGCTGCCAGATGGCCAACCAACAGTTCAATTCACACCAGTGGATATCTTTAAAGGACACCTGGGGATATTTCCATCCTTTTTTTTCATGTCAAAAGGACGCCTGCATACATTTCCAGAGGTTTTTGTGGCAACCAATACCGTCCATTTCTGCGTTAAGACCGTCTCCATCCGTGATTGTGGCTGCTGAAACAAGTATTTAAAGCCAAACCGTGACGTTTTCCAAACTCTGACCGGTGTTTTTTTGTGCCTAAACCCAAGCAGAGCTTAAGCACAGTGCTGCAACTACAGAGAAACAGAAAATTCAACCTAAACAGACATAAAGTTGCAACATAACATTGCAGGAACGTACTTACCTAGCATTTATTCTGATGATTGGGTTTGCAAGCCCCACGACGTTAGGATTCTTCTGTTTGTTCTGCACAGTCAGTAAAAGTACATGACATCCTTAATTATGTTAAACTCTGCAGTACTCACCCAGAATTCATTTAGATTACATCTAAATCACTGCATAACAAAACATTGTTACTTGTGGGAGCATTTTAAAGCCTCACAGACAGCCAGCAACATTCACTTTGCAGAGACATTAAATACATAACTGAGAAAAATCACACTTTAAAACAAGCTGCGCAGCCACAATCACAGTCAGCCATTCGATATGGAAATCCACAGCCCACATATGGCCTCATCAGGGTGCTGTGAAACATGGCAACTCATGACGCACACACACATTTTAGAGAAAAGTGCACCAGAGATGTTTATAGCAATTTCATAAAAGCAGCATAATTACACAGGAAAGTAGACATGACTGGCAGCCCCATGAATGTATGGTAATTATGAGTTTGAAGAAGAGTGATGCTGGAAACCATTAAGCTCTGTTGTTTGATACTTTCCCTGCTACTTCGTCTCTGGTGGCTCTGGTGGGAATGTGAGATGCAGATGGAGGAGGAGTGGAACTGATGTCAAATACAGACAAGTATGGAAGAGTTAAAGTATAACCTCAAAGATATTTTGCTGTCAACTTGCTTTTAAGAGATCATATGATGTGATCTGGCAAATCCATCTATGCACATGTCGCCGAAACCACGGTGGCTCGATCAATATCAATAGCGCTTTCCCAGTCTTCTGACCACTCAATGTGCATTCACACAAACATTCATACGCCGATAGCAGAGGCTGCCATTCAAGGTGCCAAAGTGCTCATCAGGAGCAATTTGGGGTTCAGTTTCTTGCTCAAGGATACTTCGATGTGGGGACTTCAACCGACGACCTAATTACTGGACGACCCGCTCTACCTCCTGAGCCGCAGCCGCCCCTGTCCCTATGAGGAACTAATTGCAGCCTCAGGCGTAGCGTCGGCAAGAGAAGTGAGTCTTCGTTTGAAAGATTCTTGGTGTTTTCTCGTGACTTGATCGACTCCCTCTACATGGTACGGTTCATTGATCTGATTGGTTGAAGTTAGCTTGTGATGGACAAACATCAACTTTCCTGTTAAGTGATGAACAAACGCTTGGTGTTGTTTTTGTAGGTTCAACGTGCTTGTTTCTGGCCTTCTTCTCCACGGAGTCGTCTTCCTCATTGGTCTGCCTGTATCTAGTTTTGACCCCTTGCTTGCTCCTACTACCCGTCAGCCTTTTGGATTTTGTTCATTCAGTTATTAAACTCCTTCGGCTCAAGTGTCTATATTTGGGTCGACTCCCCTGTTTTTCTTGCTGCCCTGTTTGCACAAAGTGTGACAATCGCAATCCAGTCGAGGTCTGAAAAGTAAACCTCTCCACGACTCACATCTTTGTCTTTAAAAAGATATCAAAGACAAAATGAAAAAAACAAAACAAACAATCAAAGCACGACCTATTCTTCATATTATTTATATCCTGTGAAGTCGGTACAGAACATGTCAGTGGCACCGTGCCCCTATTTTTTCCCATCCATGTTGCTGCCTCTGCTTTGGCCTCTTGCTAAGTACTGTACTTACCGTTCACAGCGGGGGGCCTTTGAACCAGTTAACAGCTTCTCCAGAAGTGTGGAGCAATAAAAGGATCGCGTTTTGTTTGATGTCAGGCCTGGAAAAAGATATCTGGTAAATGCAGCACAACGTGATGAAAATGCCCTAAAAGAGAGATATGACAACCAGGCAAAGTCAATAGATAACACACACACAGAGGAGGGAAGGAGATACAGACACATGTTTACATAATTCATTGATTTCTGTTGCTTTCAATGGTAATAAATCTCATGAGAGAGGAAGGAGGTTTTACCGTTCACTCAAATCAGTTTCTGTGGAAAATGTGGTCGTTAGACTAATTGCGGGAAGTTCTGGCAGACTTCCACCACACCCGGGAAAAGGAAAAAAACAGTGCACAGAACAAAATGAGCTGCGGTGACACATCAGGTGCGAAGGAGACCAAATGCATTAATTGACAATTAACATGCACATTAATTGTTTCCAGTCATGCAGAGTAAATCCCTTATAAAGCTGTAAAGCTTTAACATTTTAGTCATTTTAGTCATCACACCTGTGGTTACTAGTGGTCCCAATAAGAGTGGTTTTATACGACAGATCCAGGAAATCTGGCAGCAAAAACTCACTAAGCTACTCAGAAATACAACAGAGGAGCTCTTTATGTAAACTGGCTTGAGAACACCTACAATCCCAATCAGAGATAATGGGCATCACGATGATGGTAATCATACTTTGTTAACCCAGGTTTCCTTCGAGTTCAGTCCCACAAGAAGGGGCGTTAATGGTTAATGGTGCTTAATTTGACTCAAGAGGAACAGGATGTTTTACTGGAGAGCTGAGGTCATAATAACAAAATATTACAGTAAAAACAAACATTGTTACTGCAAGTAAGGCAAGAGAGGAATGCAGGCAGCAGTAAGTTAAACTTGATATATAACATTTTATACTTGTGAATTGCATTGTTGTTGCATTATTGTAAACTCCTGACTTTTTTCCTTTTCTTGCAGGAAGGGTGGATATTTGAATAAATAAGTGGAACACAACCCATGATTGGTTAGTTTTTTATTTCTGTTGCATGGTAAACTGCTCTGTGACGGCCTGTCTCATGCCTGATCCAGTGGGGTGATCGAGGGCGACGAGCTCAACCATGTCAGGTGCCACCATTGGCTCGAGGAGCTTTCTTTTCTTATTGCAGTGTTTAAAAAATTCTGACCTCCTTTGTCAAGCCCTCTCGGCAGAGACCCCCCAGGTCATGGATGCAGTTGAATCAGACCTAGATGAGCTCAAAAGTTCACCTCTATCCTGACCCTTTATTTTCTGCCACATTAAAGTGGCTTTGTGGTGGTGTCTGTGGGTCAGGATAGCAGGTCATCAAGTCCCATGTGCAGGCCACAGAAGTCTCATCAAAAAGAAGAATTTGCTTCGGGGTTTAATAACACCTGAATAGAATAAAATTAGGTGTATTTGTCATATCTTGCTCGAACTGTTGACCGAGCAAAGACAGAGAAAATACAAGTGTAATGACCTTAGCCAGGCTGTTGATCATTCACACCTTTGACCAAATTATCTGCAAAGGCACGTCACCTGAGTTTCACAATGAAAGCATTAAAAAGTATTGTCACTGTTTATCAGCACAGTATTGAATTAACTTTTCTTCTCAGTTTGTGTTTGCTTTGCATTTTAAAAGGTGAACTAATTGTCTTTTTCTTGATGAGCCTCTTCTCACAACAAATGTTGGAAACTGAAATGGTCTGCTGTGCCATGAACTCCCCAAACAAGGTAGTTTCTCTGAGAGGCTTAAGGTAGCAGCTTTTATAGTGATTGGCAGCGCTGGGCTCAGGTGTTCCCGTTCAGACCAACCTACCAATTACATGATCCTGCGAGAAAAGAGCAAAAACAAGGCGCGACGGAATAGACCAGTTCTGTCACTCAAGTACATTTCTTTTTTCCATCACTGGAGCAGCAATTTTCTCAGACCCGTGATCTTCCCGGGCACTAAAACACAGCCGAGCATGACAAAGTTTTCTTTGATCTCGGTCTCAGAGCTTCATGTGAATGTACCTTGGTGTAAATTCGCCTCCCTCAACTCAGTCCGACCTCTACATTGTTCTGAAAGCCTATGTTTTAATGCATTTCCCCATCCCTCACAGTAATCACTTATGTGACACTTGCAAGTGGTGTTTTTTCCATTGCTTCTATGATTGCTTTTGAAGACCTCTGCTGAAAAGAAATTAAACAGTCAGTGGTATCATAAATAACTAAAAGCCATTATGTAAATGATCCATTTATCAGTAAATTGCAAGAAAAAGCTGCATTTTACCAGATCACTTTTTAATTTTTTTAAATTTATTTCTGCCGGATGCAGAAACAACATTTCGGTACTTAGACCTTCATCAGGTTTTCTTGGTTATTTTACATAACCTGATGAAGGTCTAAGTACCGAAACGTTGTTGTCAAGAAACTTAATTGCAAGTGAAGTGGACAGTGTGCAGGAGTCTTTTTCCTGATCTTCCTTTAGATGAAATGATTTGGCATCCCAGTAATGTAAGAGTTTCTTTTGCTTGCACATAAGAGCATCCTCAGCTTGTATTGTTCATCTCTTGACTTAAGTTAAACAGTCAACGTCTGATAAACCAGTGACGGCGCTGAAAAGGTCTGATACGTCATGAACTCGCTTTATTTCCATGTTTCCTACAATAATTGATGAATGAAACCAGCTCAGGAGATTAAAAATAAAAACATCTGCTATCACAATGCCCCACACCAGTAAATCTTGCATTAAGGAGGCTGGGATGTTGGCACTCCTTACACCTCCAGCTCACTACACATTGTCTAAACTGTCAGCCTCAGGGCCTCGGAGGGAAAAAAATAAAAGAAATATATGACAGCACTAAGTGGCTCAGCTGTAAACCTATTCAACAACACACCTTTGAGCCTTTGCCAAGAGCCCAAATGTTTCCCTCAAGCATCCCTCTCTGTCATCTCTCCAAGCCCTGCGGCGTAGGCATCGAAAGCAGGAAACAAATGCTCTCCTCTTCTCCGAGTCCCTTTGGAGGTGAATAACGCATCTCGATACAAAACAGTCCTCTAAGCACCTTAAGAGGACGCTAAACAAGCAACAAAGTGTTGTGTTGTTTCTGTTTGACTCTCCTCTGCCTCTGCTCATCAGTTCCACTCTTCCTCCAGCTGTTGCCTTTTTCCTCATGTCTTTGCCTGAGGGACTTCTGGGAAACAAGTGACCATGGAGGGTGGATATCCGAGCTCTTCAGGATGAAGAGAAGGCCAAGGCTCTGTTAAACATGATTAATATCAGTCCATGGAGCTTCCAGCATGAACTTACCTGGGGCCAAATATTTTCTTAAGTCAGACTTTTCAGAGTGATTTTCCCCATTTTGGAAATCATAACAGAGTCTCCTGAATAACAGACAAGAATCCTGAGGAAAAAAAAAAAAAGATGGCGCTCACTGTGACGAGTGGGAGACGAGAGCTTTCATGCTTGAGAGAGATGCTTTGAGTGTTGGTGGAAACATCAAATAAAAACCTGTAACCTAAGATGTGTCAAGATAGTAAGAGTATAAATCAGCCCACAGATGCCGGATGAAAACTTCCCAGACAAACAAGAATCAACTGTTTGTATCCAGCACAAATTTTTTGATATTGTGAGCTGAGATCATAATTAACCTAAATTTGACTGAAGTCTGTTCATCTAAACTGCAGTCAGACTCCTTCACAGCACCTTTGGTAATATTCCAAGTGTGACTGGTATTTCACAGACATGTTTTTGTAAAACAACACCACCAGTTAATCAAAGTCATGCATGCTTAACTGACTTAACTGACACTGAACTAACAGTGTGGTGGTAGATACTTTAAGATACTGATTAAAAAGCATTATTATTCTCAAGCAGGTGAACCTTGGGCTGCTCACAATAGACCATACACATGCACACACACGCACACACACACACACACACACACACACACACACACACACACACACACACACACACACACACGCATATAATATGTTAATAAAACTACTGAAAGTGTCGTTAGTGATGCAAAAAGTCATAAAAAGGTAGAAACTTAAGAAGGAACAAAAAGTAAAATATAAAACTAAACTGTCCACATCAACAAAACAACCATATAGGTCGACTGTGACCGCAGCTTCTTATGACCCATATTTATGTTTCTTGTTCGGCAGCGACCTCCAGCTGCTGTAGTAATTGTTTTGGCAGCAAAGGAGGAAGTCAGGTGAAGAAGTGTAAAGGGCAAAACAGTCTGTTAGGGAGGATGGACAGGATTGTCACCCAGGAGAAGTCAGTGGTGAGTTCTTTTAACTTAATAATGTAGTACGGGAGCGTCACATGCATTATGTGACATAAAGTAGGTGCATTTGTAACTGGAGTTACCGCAGTAACGTAGTGGTTTTAACCCCAACCATAATGTTTTCTTAACACTTACCAAGTAGATTTCTTGCCTAAACCTAACAGGACTGCAGGTGTACTACGAGGGTCCAGTACACCTGTTGCTGGTACGCTAAACTCTCAGCGTACCAACAATGTTTTTTTGGGAAGGTGATATTTGTCAGTTTGGAGTCACTGACAATCAACCCACTCAGTCATGTCAGTGTTGTATTTGACGTTTTGCATAAAACACTTGAAAGTCATAGTTCTTCCACAGCAGACAGAAGAAAACAGAGTTGAAGTGAGACTCTGAGAGTCTGTACAGAAACTCAGATCCACACAGCTTTGCCCACATCCAACTTCATTCGAACAATAACATCCACAACACTCAAACACTCACAGCATCTGCTGGGTAAACACTCTGAACCCTCCTCACACGCAGCCCTGTGGAAACATACTGTATTCTCCTTCAACGTTGTTTCACGGGGTTTGAACTAGTTTCTTCTCCGTTCCTTCATTTAAATAAAAATGAGGTTATTTCTTGTTCACACGAATACAGTGAGCGATGTTCCCTCCGGCTTTGACCAAAGTCGAGGTTTCTAATGAATTATCAATGCTCGAAAAAAAACATGAAGGAATACTATGAAATGTTACTACTGGAATGTTAATTATATCTTGTAATGACAATGTGCATGCTAACATCACCTTTGTGCTGAATGTTAAGCAGATGCGATGCATTGTTCCACATCACGAGTCGAGACTGAAAGGTCCTGAAAGCTGATTAATGTGAAATCGTCCTGTTTGAATTCAAGCGTGATGTGAATGGAGAGACAAAAGAGTGGATGTCACGGGTTAAAGCTGAACGCTGGTGGAAGCTCAGAGGGGTTAGAAATCATCGCATGTGTAACGACACCGCTTTCACCGGCTCTTATAACCAGGTACGCGGTCACATTCAATTATTGAGCTGCTTTGTGTCTGGAGAAATTCATGACAGAGCTGAAAGGCCACCTGTTGTTCAACACTGCTTTTTATCAGTGAGTGCACATGCAGCCCTGCCGATGTGCACTCGAGCAAGGCACCGGGCTGTGTGCACATACACTTTCTTGTGTTACTGGAATCTTAGTCAGCTAAATGATTGATTATGTTCATAAATGTAAAAAAATATGTGAATGAATGTCGGTGAAATCGCCGAACATTTCTCCGGAGACGATGTTAAGGTTGCTGAGGATCATCCACCGACCTCTTTCTGAAATCTCACCTGTAGCAGCTCAGTAAAACCAGTTGTGGACTCATCATGTCCTGATCATGTCCAATGTTTTAGCTCCAGTGTTCAGCTCTTTGTTGCATAACTCTCCCGTGATCGACTCTGAGTGCATCTTGAATAACAAACTGCACTAATGAACATTTCCCTCTCTGGGACTCTTCTTCAATAAAACAAACAGCTTCATAAATCTTTCCGCTCTGCACATTGATCTCATCGGGGGGGTCTGTATCTGCAGTGACACACACCATGTTTCTGCCTCCCACCCTTTATTGATCTGTTAATAAACATATTTGCAGGAAATGTTTAAAGTTTAAGGACAGAATTAGACACTTTGAAATAATACAAAACATATTTTTAATAGTTTTGTCGCAGTCAGTCATGTTTCTGTGGTGGATTTGTGTTTTGGTTTCTGTGCTGCACTTTGAGGTGCACTGAGAGGCTGGATGATGATTTTGTCACTACGTGGTACATGGCTCCTGCTGGTGCTAATCGCTTTAAGAGTTTCCTCTCGTTGTTCTTTGTGCATGTCTCAAAGAGATCTAACCTAACAAAGCTTGTTTTTTGCCTTCAGCCAGAGCCTCCCACTACTCTCACCTGCACAACCCCTGTGAAGCCTCAATAAATTTCCTTGCAACTCAACTCCCTGCCTTGTTGTCCGCTTCTGGGTCCTACCAAACCTACGCACTGTAACAGATTTAGTCACAAACAGAGTTGTATTTAGTTCGACACATAGGCCACTAACTGTTGTGGATTACCTGGTAAGAATCAATGAATAGTTATTCTGCCTTGAATGAATGGATGAATTACTCTTTTTTTACCACGTACGAGATGTTTATACAGGAGTATTTTCACTAAATATTGGAACACAGGTTTGCTGAGCTCTCAGCGAGCAATGGACCGTGGGTCTTGGTCTTAGGATCAGTAAGTCACCAAGATATCAATCCGACTTCCTCCTCCGCCCTGATGGACGACAATTACAAGTCGTGCAGCTGCGGTTTTTGTCACTTGAATGTACACAAACGGCACTTTGGGATTTGAGGAAGTGAAATCGAAGAGGAAAGTCTCAGTGAACCATAACCCTCTTTACTTTGGAGTCACACAGCAGCAGGCAGCCACACTTTTTCAAAAATAAATATATATAGCTTGTTTCTAAAGCAGCACCACATGAATCTGCCAGGCTCCTCTCATCCTCCTGACCAATTATGTCCACGGGTGATTCATCCTCCATACTTGAGTGTGAATCAGTTGAATGTGAATCAGTTCACTATCGAGTTCTCTGCTTATAGACACTTGACAAACAGCGTGAATCTTTGTACCTCTGCATTTGATTTTACTTTAATGCTAAATAACTGATTTATGGGTTCTTTACTATGTAAAGTGTGCAACATGTTATCTTATTCATTTGAATTCATGTCTAACATATCTGAAAACAAATCGATCCAATTTTGTTTGTTTTTGAGAGTTTTCTGATATAAATAAATGTCCCATAGCAGCCGATATCTACACAGCATATTAAAATAATTTAAAAGTTTCATACTTCACACTTCACGGTGATGGTGAAGATGGCTGGAATCAAAACACCTCCAGCTGGAAGTGGGAAACTGAGATTACACACCGGTGACACACAGCTGCAGCCGTGACATCACTCCTTGTCAACTCTTAAAGTCACGTCAACACTTAAAAACACACCGACTGTTTGTGTTCAGGTGTTCATCCGTCACTGCTAAATGCAGCGCAAGTGGGCTGATTAATGTTTCACTTCAGGCGTAAATATCTGAAACTCCACCTGCCTTGTTTGAGTCCATATTAATGGACCAAGCGCATCATGACGATACAATCTGTGTTTGCTTTCCAGAACTTTTCTGGCGGTTACTGTGATAAAAGTCAGGAGAAGTTAGTCATGTTACCACTTTCTGCTTTCAGGAGGCGATCAATCAGTGGTAAATATTCAACAACAACAATGTCAGAGCCACAGTGAAATGGAAATGCTGGAGAAAGGCAGCAGGGACAAGCTGTTAATCAGCAGGGGTCACAGATAAATGGAGCTAATGTAAGGGACAAGCTGTACATTTCATGATTGTAATGGGTGTCACAGACGGCTTTATAAATATGAATATGCACATACAGTGCAGTATGTTGGCCTTTTTTTGGAGCGGCTGGCGACACATAAGTGGTGCGTCTGTGCCAGAGCTCTGCTTTACAAGCACAAGACAAGGCCAGGGGACGTGTGTTTGGCCTTTTAAGACAGAAACGTGTCTCACGTGTCAGTATTTTGTTCATTTAAACTACGTGTATACTTGATCGCCCTTTCAGCAAAACTAGCAGCTGTTGTTCAGTAACTATCTGGCTTTATGTTCTTTTGTAGACTTTTACTTTGTTCATTTACAATACTGTCTAGACCTTGACGACCTCAAGTAGGAATCATTTCAAATTCAAACTGGAAAAACACTGCTGCTCAGCGGCTGCATCAGCTCTGCTCCCTCCAGCTGCCCTCTGGTAAAATTCAACTGACACATGGACATTTCAGCCGCAAATTTCAGAGATGAATTCAACAATACAAATAATAATACACGTGAGATGCTGATACCTCCACCCGGCGGTCCGAAGGTGTGTGGTGGTGGTTTATACGCCAGCTCTCCCCAGCGGTGCTCCGAGCAGAGCCCGCTGGCAGAGTTAATCATCAAGAGTTGAGGCAGAGCAGCCGGACGACATCAGAGGGAGAAGCAGAACACATTTTCTCCATAAAATATGATCTGTTTCAGAATCGCTGACAGCTGCTGCTGTGTGTGATGTGGTGTCGTAAAGCGTTACACACTGTGATCCTTCCCTCTCGCTGAAGTTACGTAGTGCAGAGACAAGTGATAGAGGGGCGGAGACACCATCCACCCGATTACAAGATCCTGAAGCTGTTTTTTTTTTTAACTTCATTAGTTGATGAGACGACTGCACCATCAGTTTTAGTTTCTTTGAGGTCACATCATCTCATTTGGAGAAGAGGAGCATGTGTTGCTTCCTCTTAAAGCCTCTGAATAAGGCACATCATCCTGAGACATAATCAGTCTGAGTGGATAAAGATGATAGACCCTGCTGGAGATTTGTTGTCCGTCGGTTCCTCCCTGTTGAGCTCCCTGTTGAGCTCCCCCTGCTGTTCCCTCTTCCTGTGCCTGATGAGCTGTTGTTTCTGCGGGACACGTCGCTACAAAGATAAAACCAAAGACGGACGTGCAGACGTTAAGGAGGAGACGCGAACTAGTTTGTGACATGAAAGAGACGAGAGACAAGAAAAAGAAAGCACATTTGATCGCCTGAAAAAACCTTTTAAATCTGGCACCAGATGAAAGTCCTGCATCACTCTGCAAAATCAAGACACTGATGATAATCTTTCTTATCTTAAGTCCAGAATAGTTAACAAAGCTGGTTGATGTGGATGTGTGCACAACACTATGACATTCGACCTCCTCCCAACCAACCAGCATGGATGGATTCACTGGTGTGTGTGTGTGTGTGTGTGTGTGTGGGCAGGTATTAACCAGGGAAGTACTTTAACCTTTTCCTCCTGGTGAACTCTGTCAAAGCCATTAGAGAGAGTGAAGTTGAGGGGTGTGGAAGAGCATCTGTGGTTGTGTATGTGCGTATGTGCATGCATGTGTGTGTGAGAGAGATTTTTTTTTTCTGGTGTACAAATTTGAAAATCAATTTTCCCTCCCAAAAGGGAAAAGGAACGCACACTGACAGAAGAATATCACTGCGGCCATCAGATCCGTCCTCGTTTGCTGATTTCCTGCAGTTCTTCTAATGAACTTTGTCATCTTCTGCTCTCTTAACGTATGACAGCGATGAGAAGAGACAGTGATTATATATGGCTGCTATAAACGCTGACATGCTAACCTCTCAGCCACAGAAAAACATCAGCCTAAAAACTTTATTTCCACATCATATTCAGTCACTGTGAACGATGCAGTAATGGTGTTGATACAGCCGTATATGACACATAAATAGACTTTCAGCCTGAAGGCAGAAAAACACTACAAAGTGTCAGAACAGAATATTTTTAGATGCCACAATTGTTTTAAATGTCACATCGGGCAGTTAAAGTGTCAAGCAGAATACGCACATCTGCTGCGTGCTTGATTTGAGTCCGAGCATCAACAGATTTTACTTTTTTTTTTAAAGTTGTTTGTACGTCTGTGCAGCCACAGAAGGACCTGAGCTATTTCAGGATGGGAAAAAAGGGGAGGATGTGCCAGAAACTGATGTTGTAATCACAGAAGTTATTTTTGATTTTGATATATTATTAGTGTACACACTGCCTGATTATTTATAGGAGAGCAATGGCCTTGTAAAGTCACACATCGGTGTTACAGCCCTGGTGTTGTGGGCGTGTTTGTGTGTTGTGTTTCCACTTAGGTGTCGCCCTCGTTCTCCCCGTCCTCCTTGTGTGGAGGTCCTGACCTGATCCTCCTCACCACTTAGGCCCGGTGATATACAGTGCTGCTGGTGCCAGTGGGCTGGGCGGCTGTGGTGTGCAGGAGCCAGAGTGGCTGAGCTACAGACTGCATTTTCTTTTGGAGACAAATCTTTCTTTGTTGATGTTTTTTTCCAGCTTGAACACCTACATCCTGTTTCTTTTCCTCCTTTACGCTCGGTTTCACTTTGCTTTGTTACTCCCCTCGTCCCCTGGCCTTACGGGGATGTAACAGTCGGAAAGGTGTTTTGGAGTTTGGATGTAGTGAAGAACAATATGAGGGATGATTTAAAACTCATTTGATTTGCTGATATCATCCCGATTTAAGGTCCTCAATAGCTTTATCATGCTTTCAACCATGAACTCGATCTTCATCAGCAGGGTTTTCTCAGTTGACACCGAGATGAATCTTTTGATATAAAAGCTCAGCAGCTGTAATGACCACATAATAATGAAGCACTTAATCGTCTGTGCAGGCTTAAACATCAAACATCAAATCTTATTACTGACCACACAGAAGTTTGACAAACCAATAAGGTTTTGTAAACCCTCAAGGTCTAATTCATTGATTTTTCTCGAGCTTCAAACTGGTCTTCATCAGCACGTGATGACAGTCATGACCTCCACCGAGGAGGTTGTGTTTTCACTCAAGTACGTTGGTTGATTAGTTTTTGTGAAAGCCTGCTGACAAGGATGCATGACTGAGGATGCATCTCAGCCCAGAATAGACCTCATTAACTTCTGGTGCTGATCTGTATAAAGAAACAGATCCAGGACTTTTTTTCACACTTCCTCTAACACTGCAAGATAAAGGTGTCAGTCTGGGATGTCACCAATTCTGGAGACTCGGATCGTGCCAGACAAGCTGATTTGAAAAGATGTTAATGATACCTTCACTGAGCTAAAATTCAGCAGACTTTGCATCGGTATGTAGGTTGGTAGATACTCAGAGTGCAGCTTTTGCACACATTGGCCAACAGGTGTGCAGGAGAAGACTGAAGGATGACATCTAGGCTATCTAGAACCTGATAAAGGGCTAAGTACCGAAACATTGTTGTCAATAAACTTAATTGCAAGTGAAGTGGACAGTATGCGGGAGTCTTGTTCCTGAGGTGGGTAGATACTGTAATTACTGAATTTTTGGTGTAAGACTTTCTTTTCCAGTAAGACATCATAAAACAGATCATAACAGTGTTATATTTAAACAGCAAGATCAGAGGATTACGACCATTTATCTAAATATTCTGCTTGTTCAGTACTCTTAAGAAAATGTAAATTAGATTATCTCACACTACTGAACACAGCGCGAGTTTAATGATGTGTTATTTTTACAGCCAGAAGTCTCAATTAGATTTTTGTTTGAACCAATAGACATATAGTCTGTTGAATGTGTAGATGTATGTTTGCAGATGCCGATTAAGAAGCCGTCTGTTTATCTAACTGAGCTATAAAACCTGTGCTTGGCTTCATCCAATGCATTTTCCCTAACGATAAATATAACGTATGGATATTAACCGGGATCAGGAGTTAATGTTATTACTTTGTGAAGTATGACGGGCTACATCTGGGCGACGCTAAAGCTCCTTTTATCTCAAACGTGTTATTTAATCCTGTGTATTTTTACAGCACATAATACATGAGCATATAATGTTCATTCAATAGACTAATGACGCATATCAGATTTATTCCAAAGCAGATTTGTAATGGTTGTCCCTCGATGGGCTAAAAAAAACTCTACACATTGCAACTGGATATAAATTAAAGACACTAAATGAAGTCCAATTCAGGGCATTAAATGACTCAAAACTGAACAAAGACTACTTGCGTACACTCTTACATTCTTATTGCTTCTTTGTTTGGTGACTGCTGCAAAGTGTCAAAGCCGAGCAGGAAGCTGGTGAATTATTACCGAGGCAGGATGTAATTCACCCCTCAGCACCGAGCGCCACAGTGGCAGCACCGCACGGCTCATTTCAAAACTGGTACGCAGGGCTTCTTCCCTCCGGGGGCCAGAGTCCCACACAGACAGCAGAGGTTGTATACCGAGTTAATAAAACATGGCAGAAGCGCCAGAAAGAGATCCAAGCAGGCTGCCTGCCTTGATCTGGGAGAAGCACTCGGAGGGTAAAGAGCTTCTTTCAACCTGGTATCACTTCGTTCTTTGACATAGTTTAGAAGTTTTTATGGGAAGCTGGTATAAAGACGCTTTAATGTCACTCCAGGACTCAATATTATTAAACGAAGCAGCGGCAGGCATGTAGGCATCTAATAAGAGCACCGCTGTCGCTCATTACGTGCTCCTTCGGTCACAGTTATGTAACTGCTGCTGCAGAGAGATGAGTTTAATTACTCAACACTGGCTCATTAAAAAGTTTCACGCTTCATCATTTTGTTGGTAAATGAGTTACAACACAACAGGAGTGGGTGTGACAGCGTGTGCTGACTATTTACAGGCTTTGAGTGACATTTAAATATGTACAGTGTTTGAAATGCTGCTGCATGTTATCTCTGAATGTTTGAAGAGATTTATAAATGTCACTGTTAATGATTGATTGTTATTTTTAAAATCTAAAGCAGAGGTGAGCATTTTTACTTGCTGCAATATTATTGCATGTAGTTAACATTTATCACGTGTCCAATATCTATTTTATTGTATTATATTATATAGAAAAACAAGTTTATAGCGATATACAAGGAGCTGTTAAATCTAAATGATCTTTTTGTAATTTTTCTTGAAATGTAAAGCTGCTGTAATTGTTGTCGTCACTCCCTGTCCGTTTTGCAGTTTGCGATCCCCTCCCTCCTCATTATTGGTGCATTTCATCGCAAGTCGGAATTTCTACGAGTCAGTATTCCCAACTTCCAATCCTCTGTCCTTAGACCCTCAAGTGTGAGTGAGCAAAAACTTGCCATATTGAGAAAAAAAAACCTTTTTAAAAGGGAAAAAAAAGATGGAAGAAACCTCAGGAAGAGCCAAAGAGGAGGGATCCCTCTCCCAGGACGGACAAACATGCATGAGTCGGTATTCCCAACTTCCAATCTGAAAGCGTCCCAGTGCATCTGCTCGGAAAAACATGGACATTTGCTGCTTGGCATGCTGTTTGAATGGCAAGTCTGCGAGCTTCCCAAGCAACTACAGCAGCTGATTTAACTGTTAACAGCACTTAAAAACAGACTGAGGGAGTCGTCTCCTGATGCGTATTGTTGAATACTTCTATTGAGCAAAGATCAACTGAACTGAAAGTGAAAATGACAATGAAAAACTTTATTTAGTGCATGTTTCACAAAATAAACTCCATATAAAGTAATGAACAAGTCTTTATGGACTTCTCTGTCCTGATTGGATCAAGTAGGCAGGGATACCAGAAAATTGTCTTTTTTCTTTTACTGCATGACGTGTGTTACCGTCCAAACACTATAACAGTGATTAATGTTGGACTATAGAGCTAACAGCAGCAACAGTAAATCACTTACAGTAGCTTTAATATATCGTTCATATATTAATATTCAGGATCTCACTTCAGTTACTGAGTGAAGCTGAAGCAGGTTTCAGCTCCTCCACCTGCAGCAACTGGTCTGCTCCTTCACCCTGTCTACTCCCTCTCTCCCTCTCTCTCTCTCTCTCTCTCTCTCTCTCTCTCTCTCTCTCTCTTTCTCTGTGTGTCACAGGCAGGTGGACAGAAAATGCCAGCGATGGCTGTGTCTGTGTGTGCTCACATGTCAGTGAAGAAGAGAAGAATGTTTTTTGAAAAGGGCATGTTTTAAAGGCCACAAGTACAGTCCAAACTTCTCCCCACTTCCTGTCAGGTCCAGTTGACACACACATGCATGCATACACACACACACACACTGAAGCAGGAAAATGCAATATTTCCTATAATGGTATAAACTGTATTTTTTAAATTCGTATTTAAAGCAGAAACATGCACGAGATCACTGGATAAACAGGTTTACTGTGCGGCACTAGTTCATCTTGCAACTTCCTGGAAGTAAACATGGAAATCCAAAACTGCATGAACAGAGTGCTGGAGTGCACCCTTTTTGTTTTCTGGCCGTGTCTCTAAAAAGTCTCTTTCGGACAGGAAGGATTAACCTCATGCCTCTGACGCTGACACTATGACGGGACCTCAGAGAGCTGATTAACCTCGCTGACTCACCTGTCTGCTGCAGGAGATGCAGCTGATCCTCATCTCCACTGATAAGACGATGACAGTAAACCTCATTATCAATGTTGAAAGCAACAGCTCAGACGGGGCTCTGCAACTTTTGGCTTAGGCTGATTCAAGGAATAGTGTGACATCACCTGGTGTTATCTGGAAAACCTTGAGCTACGTCTGGGCACAGCTCATTCCTCTGGCTGGTAAATCAAACAACTGGTCCCTTAAGGTGTTGTTTTTTCCTTGAACAACAACATACGTAATTAACAGCTATGTAAATGTACACCCTTAAAGCATAAATCAGTATTTTTAAGTCTATCTGACGTCAGTGTAATCCTTTCTCCTCTCCAGAACCTCCAGGTGAAAGCATTTCAAAGTGCACACATCATTCCTCACAGTTATGCTTGAGCATCCAAACAAAGAAACAAATAAGTGACGCACATTTGTGACTGAAACAGTTAGAGAGAGACAGTTCAAGTGGGTGTTTGCCAAAGTTGTAGTTTTAGGTCAGAATTTCCTCTTTGATGGGCACACTGGTGGCTCAGGCGTCCACCATCTCAAATACTCAGGGTTTGATAATAATCAGTAGCGGGTACATCTTGCTCCCTGTGTTGCTTGCAGGGTACAAGATCTTCATTTTTCTTTTTTTGCTGTGCAATCTGTGCAGTGGCATATGTTTCATACTCAAGGTTAGGATTAGACGATAACACCTGAGCAGCTGACATGAAAATCATTAACCCGTGTCGTGTGATGCCCTCATGGTGAAGCTCGGCATTTAAGGACTGCAGTACAGAGGAATGGGACATTTCAAGAAGAGGAAAAACAAGAACCTCTTTTGATTCTGTGCCAGGACTGTTTGTTGATGTGTTTGGGCGACAAACCATACTGTACGCTGATGACCACTGAGTATTCCTCTGCCATATTACAGCAACAAGTTTATCTCATCAAAGACTTTAACTGAGAGAATCTTTAAGTTGAGAAGTTTCGATCCCTTCTGGGTCAAAACTCACATAAGTTTGCAGAAAAAACAAGTTTTCTCCCCTGTGGTTCCATCTGATGTTCAGGAGGCACTCAACTCTTCTTTAGTTCAGATACAGCATGTTCACTCTCTCGTATTTAAAATCAAATCTGCTGTTGCAGCATTTATGAACACCGCCGCAGCTTTCACTTGAAAAACTAACTGCTGCTGCATCGTCTCATTTGAATAAAGCTTTTTTTTTTGTTCGAGAGGCAGAATGTTTTTGCAGATATGCAGCTCTCCCCCAGGCACTCTGATGTCGTTCGTATATCTGAGTTTGAGTTGAATTTAACAGACTGATTTTACACAGTAATAGTCTTTCAAACACTGTGTCTGTGATTGCATTGTGTTTTGTTTCCTCTTACTCTCACTGAGATAATTGCAGGCATGTCTTTGCATTCTCACAGGTGATTTTTTTGTGTTTGTGTTTCCTTTGGCTTGAATGTGTCCATGCATACAGTACCTGTTTGCATGAATATTTAAAGTGTGTTTGCATGTATGTGCGCATAAAAGAGAGATGAAAGAAACCTCAGTTGACGACAAATGTCATGCTAACTCGTAGTCTTCCGCTCTGCATGTGGACATCTGTTTGGATGCTCCCTGTAGTCAAATCAATTGTAATAAAAGGTGCGTGAAATGAAATGCGGAGATGAAACTCAAGTGGTTCCATGTGGTGGTCCTTTATGTGCTGGTGTGACAGTGGAGCAAGATGAAAGTTGTGGCTCGAAGGGGAAAAATCTGTGGTTGATTTGGCCTCAATTTGGTGTTCTGTCAACAAATATATCCTGATTTACTGATCGATTAATTGATCTGCTGGGGAGCATGCATATTCACAAAGAAGCAATTATGCTTTTGTGGAGATACACGTAAAGGTCTTTACGTACGTTAATAGAGAATGTAAATATCACGGTAACCTGTACCATCCAAATCTCAACACTTCGTATGGACCAGCGTGTCAAGCAAGCTGATGGTTAAGTGTATTTATTTTTTTCAGATGTTAGTAAATTTCAGCATACCGCCACATATGTACTGGAATATCGCTGCCCATGTTTCCATGCCATGTTGAAAAATCCAAATTCTTTCATGTTCTCTTTCAGGTTCTTAGATGGACATTTATTTCTGTTTCCTGATTTTTGCTACGGTTTCTCAAAATGTGATATTGCTTCCTAGCAGACAGGGGCAAGAAAGTGCTGGATGTAAAAAGGTTTGCAGAGGTCTTGATATTTTACTTAGTACTTAATTAGGACTTATTTTAACTCCAAACATGATCTTTTCATAAACCTAACAGTTGTTTTGCTGCCTAAACCTAACTAAACTAAGATCGTGTCACAGCTTTAACCACGACTGTCGCTGGTACTGTCCAATGCTCATATGTGTCATTTTAGGTACAGTCATATACATCGTTTTTGGAGTTATCAGCAATCAACCTATTCAGCAGTTTAAGTATAAGGACTTGCTGGCCACTCACTTGTTGCCGGGAAAGTATACAGACAATTCCCTGTCTAATAAGTTTTTTAGAATAGTAGTAATAACAGCAACAATATAAGGTAATATTAAACTTAGTAACTTCAGTTTGTGCGTTTGTGTTTTGAACCTCTGGTTGAGTTTGATAGAGTTCTTCTTCTGGTTTCTAGTCTATTAAAACTCTTTTATTCAGTTTATTCAGAGGTTTTGCCGCACGGTGACATGTTTTGTTCCTCACCTCCGTTTATTTGTACCCCGGGCATGAATGGAAAGCTTTGTTGCTTTCATCTACCGGCTCCATAATATACAGATCATTTATTCAGGCTGCGTGCGCACACAAATACATTTGGATTCATCTGAATCCGTCTTAACAAAATGCTTTCCTGACCTTAATCTGAACCTAGCCCCCAAATTACCTTTTGGAGAAGTGAGGACGGGGCGAAAAGGTCGTCCATTGTCGAGGTTTAAAACTCAAATTGGTCGTCATAATGATGGAAAACATGCTCACACAAACAGCTGGGCTACTTTGATTTACCTCCATTCCCTGAGCGCTGTCTCTTCTTCTTTTCTAAAGGCCATACAGTGAAAGTAACTTTGACATGATATACAGATGGTGTCAGGTGCTGTCATAGCAGCTGATTTAAGGAAATGACTTTCATGTTATGCTGACCAATAGCTGGCTCTCTGAGATTCTAATTGGAAATAAATATCGACGATAGAAAAGGTGGCTCATCAGACTGCTGAGAGCTGCTGTATATTTGATGAGTGTTTGGATGTATCTCTGATATCAGTCCGTCTGGTGAAGACAGAGTGTCCTGGTCGTCAGGACTCTGACAGCTGTACTGAAGGTCAGAGTTGTTTATTCAGGGGACAGATGGATGCTTCTGGAGCCGCTGATCCTTTTACTGATGCGTTTAATCTGCTGTGAATTCCAAAACATTAAATGTTTTGGTAAAAAACTAGAATGAGCAGCATTAATTTTATTATGCAGATCATAAAATTGGCAGAGTATGTGACAAACATATGGAAAATGTTGAGCGAGGTCACAAAAGACAACTTTGTTTAGCTTTAAACTCATGAGAAACTTGTGCACCAAAATGCAAAAAGAGTGCTCATGTTCTAATGAACGTGCACTGTGTTTTATGGCATGTAATATTTTTTTTCTTCCCAGGATGCAGCAGGCTTAATCCCACCCTACTCTGCCTCTGAGTGTCTTACCTTGATATTCTTACCTAACCAATCTCACTCCTTTATGCCTGAACCCAACCAAACCAACCAACCAATCAACCGACACATTGAGCACTAGCCAATCAGAAACAAAGCAGGGCAGGTCATGACTTTGCCACATAAGAAAATCAGTACAGATTCCAGTCTCACATTTTTATGCCCAACGGATCAGAACGTCAGCCATATTAGCAACGAATAATAAATAACAATAATTAAAAATATGATCCAACCAGTCTTGAGAATCATCTGAGAGTGAATGAAATCATGAACAAAGAGGAAGTCTAGGGGACAACAGCTGTGAAGTTCCTCTACTCAAAGTCAAACTCACAGGATTTTGTACACATTGGTTCATCTTGGCTTCTAAAAGCAATCTCTGTTCTTAGTAGTATGAAATAATGAATTTAGTTTGGGTAGTGGTGCAGTGGGAATGACTGGGGGCTGGGGATGGATGGGTAGGAGGAGGTTCTACTGAATAGTTTATTAAAAAATGGATTAATATGAACTGAGCTTTGAGCTGTTGTTAGGAGCAAACTCATTCAACACCGTTTCTATTCATATTCATTACTGTTCTCATTAGTGGAACATCGTCAGTAGATACAACAACCAGTTGTATCTGCTCAGCGGACTTGACTTGCAATTCAGCAGTGATTGAGGCTATTACTGTATGAGTCAGCAAGTGGTTAAAAAGGATTTAATGAAATTTTGATGTCTGCATCCTTGGCGCTTTGTCTGTTCAAGAGTTTACTCTCTGCTACATTCAAAAGCTAAACAAAACTTTTTAGTGACATGTATCAGTTAAGCAAAGATCAAATCACGACAGCATGAATAAAAAATGATCAGAAACTGTCCTAATATGATCTTTTATAGACGGGTTCATCTTTGATTCATTTACATTCCCTCCAGTTCTTTGATTCATTTGTATTCCTTATATTTTTGACTCTGTTTTTTTTTTTTACACCTATTCCCTCTTTCTCTGTTCCCAGCGCTCACCTTTGTTGTCTTTTCTTCAATCTCTCACTTTCCTTCCTTTCCTTCCTGTTCCTCTGTCTGATTCCCACCCTCTCTCCATCCCTCAGGCGTTTCACAGAGCTGCTGTCAGATATTATCATCGGATGCCTGGCTGCTTTCTCATCCCTCGACATGTTCGATCACAAATGCCCTGTCGCTTTCTCTTCCTCTCAGTTCTCTTCATCCTTTTATCAAATCGCTTTGTCTAAATTTCTGTGGATCTTTCTCCACCCCTCTCACTCTCTATTCGCATCTCAGATTTTTTTTGCTCCACTCAGTCTCTCTCCTTTTCTCTGACATTTGTTGAATATTGATGAAAAGATTAAACCTTTCCACATTTCTTCCCGTGTGTCAGTTTCTTCCAGTTTAGATGTTAAGACAGGGGAATGATGGAAAAAAAACTCTCTCTTCCGTCTCGAGCGTCTTCTCGAGCGACTCACTGATGGTGACTGGATCAGCTGCTCGCGCTTCAACAGCTCTGTAGTCTCATTTGCAGCCTTGGAGTTTGTGTTTACGTGGATAATGTGACGTGTGAGCAGAGCAAACACTGGTAGTCCTTTAATTTTTACATTTTGAACTAACATGACAAAAGTGTGAGTATCAAGCTGCATGTTGTCACTAAAAATACATTCTGTACGGTTCCAAACCGCATTTTTGTGTTTATCTGCTCAGACAGTTAATCTGTTTTCCAACAGGGGCCAGCGGTCAGTGAACATTTCCAACAGTGTGTTTAATTGATAAACCAGCAGCAGGTTGAGGTGACAGCGGGGGTTTTAATGATAATGTCAAAATACAACATTAATAAAGAAAAGTAGTTAATTTTTCATTTGAAAACATTTTACTGACATTTAATTTGAATTTTTTCTGCATTTAATAATTTTTCTCTACTCGTATTAAATCACTTATGTATTCATCGGGTATGATGAAAATTCAACAAACATAAGTTACTCACTGAATTATTACATTTTATACTACCTTTACTTCATCTAACAACTATAGTTACTGTTACGATTAAGATATCACAGACGAAAGAAGCTTACTGGTACCTTTGCATTGAATTTTATGAATAATAAAATGACACTTTTATAGATTAAACTGTCCAGTAGAATTAAAGAGTTAAATTAGTCCCACCTCAACCAGTTGAACCATCACTTCTGAAATAACAACTATGCCATGAATTGCAATTCATTTTTAGTTCCCTGAAATCTTGAACATTCACGGTCACTAGAGGATAAATACTAATAACTTATACTGAAATATCTTGGAAACTACTGGATAGATTTCCAAGGAATGGGATTTGGTGGACACTCCCTGTCGCCCCCCTCAGGATAGGAAATCATTTGCTAACCCTTTGACTCTTCATCTACCGCCATCAGCTCAAAATTTGTATTTGTCCAATACTTGCAAAAGGTTCCAATGAGCCTCAACTGAAGATATAGCAAATGTTAGCCTGCTAACACCCTAAACCAAGATGGTGAACATTGTAAAAGGTTAATACTGGTCATTATGAGCATGATAGTATACCAATGTTTCACATTGCTGTGATTGGGTACAGACTCAAGACTGGTGGTTTTGTTACTTCAACTTAAGTAAAGAACAATGTCTTAAATTTTTTAGGCTGACTAAATGTTCAAATATTTATTTGTCAGAGTGACAGTGTAGCCAAATTATACAGAGGGAAAGGAGTGCAATGGTCACACTGGAGTGGAGGGCTTTGACTGATGTGTAGACTTGCAGAAGAAGGGTACTGTTCCCTTCACTGCACTGTAGGATGTGACGGAAAAAGCGTTGTGTCGTCTGCATAACAGTTGTGGGAATGTAAGTCAGAGACAGAATGAGGGGTCCCAGAAAGAAGAAGAGGGGTCTCAGAACTGAAGTCCCATTTGTGGAAAATTGCAGCAGAGCACAGCTAAGTAAGGACAGTACACTGATAACAGCAATACAATCTATAAATACTGTAGATTATAGTTTATTACAGCAACATTTGAACAAGGACATGCACATGCCTTCCTTTGCTTTACTTTCAAGCCTCTAATAGCATCATTTTGATCTGCAGCAGCAACAAAAAACCTCTCCAAACCCACTGCTCAGCACCAACCAGCAGACTAGGCGCAGTTAGATACCAGCTGGTGAACATAGTGGAGCGTTTATCAAAAGGAGCCAGATATTTCCCCTAGGAGTTGACAGAAACCAGTTGAAAGAGTCTCAATATTGGACATTCATCAGAGGGAGAAACACGATTCAAAGAAAATTATGTCTCAACTGACATGTAACTGTTTTCTAACAAGTTTTTCCTAAAAACCTAAAAGATTATGTTATTTTAATATTATATGTGCAACTGTTCACTCACACCAAGAAAAAGAGCAACAAAAAAAATCTGTTATTGCAGGTTTAAAGTTATGGCTGTATATGAATAAATCTATCTTCTATTTTTTTTTTTTTGACAGGTTTTTGATGTTATTGCCTCATGTAGAAAGGTCCTCTGCAACTGTGTGCTTAGCTGTGTGGGAGGAGGTAGACCTGTAAACACAAACACACACACACACACACACAGAAAAAACCATGGAAACCTCGGTCACACTGCCAGATCAGTGGCCTGAAGGTTCAGTCACACAGCACCGAACACTCCCTCTGAAGTCCTCCGAAGATTTCTCCAAATTAAAAGGCACATAAAAGTGGAAAATGTGTGCTTTCAAGGGGGCCGTCATCTTCCCATTACAGCCCGCTATTGCAAAAATTATAGGCCAATTTTCTCTGCAGGAACATTTCAGCATCTCTGATAGCAAGCTGTCACTTCGAGCAATCGTTGGTCATTTTCCTCTTTCAGGTAAATGCAAATTTGACTTTGACAAAAATCTTTTCCTTTAAGTCTATTTGATGACACAAAACTTTGTATAGTCTACTACATGCCGTTATTTGTACTCTCACTAGCCACGTTTTCCATAAAGTATTTTGAAGAAATTTTATGGAAACGGCAAAATTTAAAAAAACTTTCTCTAACTCGCAAAAAAAAAAGTCTGAACGCTTGCTTGAGGTGGTTTTTGTCTTTTTCAAATCAGAGTCAATGCGCAAAATGTTCGATGGAAACAGATTTGCCAAATAAACTCTGACGTAGCGAACATTCAACTCACATGGCTGATCAGCTGTTTCCACTGTCTGCATTATAATCATTGCATTTCTTCGTCATCTCTGGACAGCGTGCAACATGGCCGATGCTAGCTGACATGCAATTACAACTCGCCCCATGGAAAGTAATTCCTGAAGACCTCTCTCCATTTTGTCTCCTGGTTTGTTTACCTCTAGCTTTGTGGTTGTTTGTAAAGTTTGGTACAACCCATAGAAATGCTGTTTCCCTTGTTTTTAAAGATTCCAGCACATTTTCACTCACAGCCCGTCAAATATGGCAGCTTGGTCAATGGTTTTCCAGTTGGACTTTCAAAATAAAGCTCACTGACAAAAAGTTGACATGTTATGATTTCTTTATAAAGTTTGTCAAATGGTTGGGTTTGGTTAGATTTAGGTTTAAGAGTACTTAGTTAGGTTTAGGAAAAGATCATACTTAAGGTCACAATAACTACATGTAGTTATGTAGCATAAGTGATGTAACGGACTCCTGAGAAAGGGCTGGTGATGGCCTCAGGGTTGGTCCTACTCTGTCCTCTGTTGGCTGTGTCTTTCCTTGGTTTCAGGAAGTTGATGGGTGGAGCTGGGTCCTCATCAGTGATGCAACACACCTGAGCAGGCTGGGCTCAGGTGGCTATAAATCAGACCTGCAGGATCCTCTCACTCTCTTGCCTTGGCCATTATTATATACTGACATTATTTGTTTCTATTTTGTGTTCCACATACATACACCCACACAGACATTGCATACATACTGATCGACTGATAGACATAATTACATTGCTTATTTCATTTAGTTAATCAAAACCTTTTGCATTATTTACAGACTATGTGTGGTCTCCCTCTTTTGTCACATACTGTTGAGCCAGGTTGTGACAATATGTTCAAACTCTATTTGCTTTTTCATAATAATAGTGGAATAAAATACACACCCATCCACTAGTTTCCTGGCCATTAGCACTTCCTGCAGAGTACAGTCATTAGGCTCCCCACTATAAATTAGGGGTTTGTTTGTCTGATCATTAGTGTTGCTATGTTGCTGTTGTGGTGCTGGTTCTGCCTGCTTGTCTGTTCCAGCCACTCTTTCTCAGCACACCGCCTCCTCTCCTGTCTGTGTTGTCCCATTTTTTTTTTTTGTCCGACTGTCTGTCAAGAAGCAAAACACTCTAAATGACAAACATCATTTAAAAATTGTGACTCAATTGAAGACGACAGATACAATTAGTTTTTAATCATCAGATTTCACATTATTTTCAGTGCCAGCAGGTGATGTAATAGAATTAACTTGGTGCAGAAACAGCTGAGTGATTATTTTAATGGTAAATGGATATTATAAAAAATAAGCTACTTGATTGACAGTTTCTCTCTGATCCTTGAAACAAAGACATCTCTTTTACTCTAGTAATGTACTTTCCTACAGTTTTGAAGTGCTTGTACTTTACATGAGCATTCCCATTTTCTGCTACTTTAAAAACTTAGTCAGGTGTATATTTATATGTAATATCCAGACCACGTGAAGTTCATTATCATGTGACCCTTTAGGCCAATCACCTGCTAACTACTGTGTATAAAATTATACGACTTCTATTTTTCTCCATGCTCCGACTTGGCTGAGCCTTGGCCCGTGTACCTTTTTTATGTATTCATCCATTTAAAGACTAACCCCACATATTAAATATAAGAAGTTTTTTGTGACTTTCACTGCAGTGAAAAGGTTCTGTTGGGTACTTTTGAGCATCTTTGAGTTACATCATCTTCTCACACAGGCAATTGTTTTTTCCCTCCCACACACACATTAACACAATCGAACAAAGCATTCCTGTCACCGTAGATATCTGAGCTCGTTTGCTTTCTTAGCAACGGTTTTAACACTTAACACTTACGTTAAAATGGGATGAAAGAGAGAATGAGGAAAACAGTACTGGAGACTTTGTATCCAAGGTTGTGTGGAAAGAATCTGGTTGGATGAAACACAAATTTAAGTTTCACAACTTTTTTTTATGACTCCAATTTCACACATTTCTCGTCAGGGTTTTTTTAATTACCAGTTGACAATGAAAAAAATATTTTGTCGGCAGTCACAACTTAAAACCACAAGCATTTTCTTCTCGACTTCAGGCTTTAGATTCAAACTCAAACGTACCATTTGGAGGCAGCAGCAAGATGACAGTCGGAGCGGATGAAGAAAAACTCTCCGGTCAAAGAAAATGTAAACATATAAAACATTTTCAAAAATAGGGGGAACTAACACTCAGGGTTAGTGTGTGTTTGTATTCATGTTCGACCAGATCAGATCCCCTGCAGATAACAAACGCCAGACATCCTCATGAGTCACTGTGTAACACAGCGAGGCCCCACACCTGTGCAGCCTCCAGGACCGGAGAACAACAGGTCGGCGCCTTTGACGTCAAAATGGAAGAAGTTTAGACCTGGAGGAGAGCTGCGGGGTTTGTAGAAAGTCAGCCTGCGACAGAGCTGTAGAGACAGATCAGGAGGGTTAAACCTAAAGCGGCATGACATTCTGTGACACAACAAATCCCCATGAATTTGGGTGACCTGTGAGAAGCCTTTGCAGAAAAAGTTCCTCTGGAATAAAAACCCTGTATACCTTCAGTTTTATTCATTTGACCGTATGGATTTAACTTCTAATTGGCTTTTATTCTCAGTTAACTGCTTTGTTTAAGACTCACTACACTGAAAGTCCCTCCTCACAAATATGTTTTGTCTCCTGCATGTTTATTCATATCGTTCTGTACATGCAATGTCAGAGTCTGCTCCCACATTCATCTGACATCACAAGTAGTTTAGCAGCCAGTCATGGTCCAATATGCAAAGTACACATGGAGCGAGAAGGGACCGGATCACATCGGGAACATCTTGCGTCTGTTAGTTTTTTTGCATATTCATAGATTCTTGGTTGTTCAGTGAAACAGAAGGAATAGATACGCTTCTAATAAAAGGAGTACTTTTAAACTTTTATCATGAAAAAAACACGATAAAACGTATATAAACGTAAAACAGATTTTTGTGGTACGTCTTAAAACACATCTCTGAAAAAAGTTAAATGATATATTTGTGTGTGGATTATGAATGCTGTTTACCACATTCAAGTATAATCAATCAATAGAAATGATCTAATTTGTCCAACAATGCTTTTTAAATACCCGAGAAAGTGCAGAGGGACTTAGATACAGGTGACTCAGTTACGGCATATCAACGTTTTTAATCTCTTTTCCCTCAAGTGAATTTTTGACAGCTGGCCAACAGAACATGTTATTTAGAGAGCTTTAAGTGAACTTAAACAGTAAAGTTCAGGCAAAGTATGCCCTTTTGTCCTAGAGGTTGTGTTTTCTCTTTTTCTTCCTAGCAGCCTCGTTAACATCCTGAATAAATGGATATAAATCGATGGTTAGTCTTTTCTATTTCTGATGTCTTTTCAGTGTTTTGTGAAAAAAAACATGGGTGTCCCTGAGATCTGTATGACATGCTGTGTAAAATGATGCACACACACTGTTTCTGCTTGTCTATGAATATTCACCACTGTGAAAATCCCTAAAACATCTACGCTCCAGTAGCAGTCATATATTGTAGCGGGTATGTAGGCAGACACACAGTGACACAGCTTCAAGCTGAATTATTCCACTGTGTCTCTGAAGTAGATGTAGCTGCTGCTGAAATACATTTACAGCAGGCGAAAGGAAGAAAGTGAAAATTTTATTTCAATCAGATGTTCGTATGTAGGGAAAAATGGATCTTTGTCAGATCAGTTGTCCGTCTCAGACCACCATCACCATCAGGCATTTCCCTGCTGAACACGTCAGCTATCTGTCAGAGAGGCAATCTCACAAGGCTTTAGGGGTCATCAGAACACTTTCACAGGCACAGACGTATGAAAATGTCTTTCACTCATCACCTGCCGCCACACACACACACACTGTAACACATAGCATCGCTCAGGGGAGATTGCCCTCCCTGTTACGAGAGTTCACGGTGAAAGGGTCCTTTGGTGTGGAGACGGTGGGAAGTGATGTTGAGCCATCATTAGGGAAAATGAAACTGTGGTTGTCATGGCAGCCGTGACATTGTCTTTCCCTACACCCTCCGGCTTTGTGTCATTTCACTGATAAAATTGCACTACTCCACTGAAACAGTGGCACTTCTGAGGTAATGAGATTTCTTCCATCATAACTGACTAAAAAGGTTCGATATCCGTCATCTTCTCTGTCTCATCTTCCATATATTTAGCCATCCTTCTCATTCTATCATGCACAATACTGTTTTTTGTCACTCTATGAGGCAAAACATATGTGCACAATATGTATCTCTGGAAAACTGGTGTTCGAACCGGCTTGAATCCGTATGTCAACAATATGTGTGTAGCTTCTGGCAGCGAAAAGAGGCAACAGCTGTCTGCTTTTTACAGACATCACAGCAAAACCTGACTCGAAAGCTGTCAGTGACGTTGCAGATCGAAGTGATCGCATTTCAACAGAACTGTTGCAAGTTTACTCAAAAAAAAATTTTAAATAAATGTGAAAGACCCGGGGAGTCCAAAGAGGAAGGCCACTGCTGCAGGATAGCAATAGTCACATGAGAAATGACTCGTGTGGGTGGGAACAGTAACAACTTACGTTATGGATTCACCATGTTGTAACAGCAATAATGAGGCATCCTGAAGCTTTTTTCTGGCTCTGCTGGTTCCCGAGGTTCTCCTTCCTTTTTCTCAAAGTCGATGTTCCCTGATTGACAGTATGAGCACTGTTTCAGCTTGGATCGGCATGACATTCTCTCGGTCGGATCCTCGGTACACGATGAACACCTGAGGTAGAGAATATCTGGTTCTTTGAAATAAAAAGTAAAATGTACTAAGCCTGTGGACGTAAAAAACTTTTTGGGGAAGTTAACCGTGATTCCCAAGGTGCAATCTGCAGCTTAAAAATGAGCAATATGGCTAGAATATTAGTTTATTTAATATTATTAACAGATTGTGAGGAAACAATAGTGTTGATGTTAAATCAAAGACTACTGTATTCTGTTGCACAGATGTCTACTGAAGTTAGCATGCTAACCAGCTAGCTCCTGCTCATCATGTCTCGCAATACCACTTTGTAGCGGCGAGGGGCGATATAGTCGATAGTCCAACAAGCGGTTTGCCGTAATTAAAAAACAAACAAACTGTTTATTTGTTTTTAATATGTTCCTGTCCTGATGGAAAACTTTCAGGCTTTCAGACTGGAGATTGAAGGCAGGGTAAACACAGCTGCAGCTACTAAAATTTAATTGAAGGCAAGTTTGACTTTGGTATCATAGCAAGCAACTGCCAATAAAACTTAATGTTAGTGCCTAGTTATTTAACATCTACCCATTATTAAAACCCATCTATCATTCATTTTTTATTAGCTGCAGCTGTGTTTACCCTGATAACACGCCTGGAAGAAAAAGGCTCCAGCATTAAGCAGATAAGACTTTGGCTTTACAGCCGTTTACTGCGAGGTTCATACCATGGTGACGGCTCAGCCTGCTGTGTGCCTCTTAAAACCTTTTCACACTCAGGTGCGTATAATTCATATACTTTCTATAAATAATTTAGCTAAAGCACGATAACTCAATGCATTTCAGTACTAAATGCATTAAAATAACCAGCTCAGATCTGTAAGTTGTCTCAATATGTATTTATGAGTTTTTTCAGTTGAGCTTGAAGATGCAGCTATGAATCCTGAACACTTCAAAAGCCACTTCTGATAAACACTTCGACGCAGCCAAACACATCGAGACTTTATATTCACAGACATGAAAGAGGCCGGCCGCTAAAGAGCCAGACGCCAGACTCCATTTTCTAAACAATGGCAGGTGACTTTTGTCTGCGCTCGAGGACAGTGAACAAGCAAATGGAGAAGAAGCATTCTCCACCACTCATCTCTGCAATATTACTCCCTCTTGACACTGTTCTGAAGCAATCTGCTTAACACACACACACACACACACACACACACACACACACACACACACACACACACACACACACACACACACACTTACTTAAGTACACAAACCTTGGCCAAGTGCACACTGATTTGGCAGTTATGATTGTTTGATATTGACGTTGGCATATGTAGAAGTTTAGTATAACTTCAGCATTAAATGCACAGCACACCTCGCAGTGTGGGATCGTGGGAGTCATTTTTTCTCATCGTTATACAACCACCATTACTGAAGAAACTCAGTCTGATGTGACTCAGGCAGACATGTTCATGTATGAGGTGATCTATTCCAGTTTTATTCACACGTTTCATTAGGTTGCCTTTTGAGAAAGGACGTGGGCAAACATGTCTGAACATAACATCATTCCCTTGAGTAAAATTACAGATTTCTCTGGGTTTGAACATACACACCTCAACAAGAGTACACATTATCAATGTACAAGTTATGAAGTTAAATTTAGAATAATTTGTTACGAAAGTGGTCCTGTAAAGACAGACTAGTGAGTAGTGTGTTCGGCAACCTCTCTCATTTAGCCACTGCGGTAACCACACACCTTATTTCAGGCATTTAAACGAAAACCGATTTAAAAAAACTCAGACTTTGAGGTAACAGAACGTACAAAAACGTGAGTAGCATGCAGAGCCAAAGCATTTGTGGCATTGCAGCAAAGCAAAAGGCACCATTCCACCAGGACACCAGCGATGAAAGCAGTCAGTCGTTGCAGTCGCTCACAGATAGTCGCTGCTTCAGACAGAAGACGGTGAAAGCGATGGGGAAAATGAGCTGGCTTTGATTCCTTTGTTCGGAAAGATTTCCAGTGGGAAATCCCAGGAAGTCATAAAGGACACTTGGGGGACAAACAGTGATGTTGCCGTCTCAGGTGCCATCACGTATGCTGATGTAGAGATCCAAGTGCTGAATTTCATAGCCCTAATGAGCTGGTGGCTGAATACTCAGGCTGACAGCCACAGTCCAAGAGTGAAGTAACTGCAGTATGCTTTAGTGTCGTTTTAAGAGGATAACATGTTGACACTCTGACCCATGACAACATTATGTAATATATATATTTTATTATATTTGATAAGATCATTTAATAGCACTCTGAAGAAGCAGAGAAGAGAAAAAAAAGCATAAAATTCTCCAGAACAGAAAAGAAGTTGAGTTGAATTCATATGAAAAGCAGGTTGTCGAGTGGAGCTGCTCTCAGGATGAATCAGATTTCCATGCATTTAATTTGTACTTATGAAATCGCTTTGAAGTACATATGTACTCATTTAGGCAAGTCATCAAACCAGAGGGAAATTATAAGTCCTCACAGGTCAGTGTATGAGTGGATATAATCATGGAGGTCTGGTGAACTGCAGCTGGGATATGACTCAGCGTGAGTCCTGCGTGGCTTCACAGAAGAGGTCTAATGACAGTTATGAGGCTGATTTTCACTGAAGTACTTAAATGGAAATGTTAAAGTGAAGGATGCACTCATGATTAAAGTCCAGGGCCTTTCATAACAGGTGGAAAAGATGTACTGTAAGTCAACATCCACTTCAGGCTTCAGCTGCACTGCAAAAAATGAGCCGCTGACGTTTTATAGTGACGTGCGAAGTGCAAACTGTTAACTGTTAACTTCCACTTTGTTTTATTTCCCCTGATGTCTGTTTCAACTAAGGTTTTTTTCACTCTTCCATTTTTGTGAACCTGGCAGTCTTTCAAGCCTCCTGTATTCAGGAAATGTTCACTTCCGTTGCCTAATTAGACCGAGTGTGCACAGATTGAGAGCTTCCCCACTTTCCAAGTAGGATACGTTGCATTCATTGGACTGACTGACGGTTCCCTTTCAGTGCCGGCTGATATTTCTAAACAAGCCTTTTCCACAGCAGGTATTTTAACTTCTCATAGCAGGAAAGCAGAGGGTTTTCTTATCTCTCTCCCTCCCCTAGTTTTCCTCCAGGTGCTGACAAGGTGATGAGCTGCACCTGAGAGGCCATGAAGCCACCGCCCCCTGGTGCAGTAATTTCTGGTGTGGCCAATCACCTGTCTGGAGGCCCAATAAAAGGGAGCCTGGCTGAGGCGCTCGCTCTCTCATTTTGCATTTCGTCCTCCCATGATGCAGATGCTCTGGCAGATTGGGTTTTGTCGTGGATTTGTAAAGGTATGTGGTGGGAGAAAGGAGTTAGGTAAGTCGGGGTGCCCTGTACATTTCATCACGTAGTAAACACTGTATAAAAACACACTTTTTAGAGAAGACAGAGGTTTTTGTTTTGTGTTTTGAATAAGAATTAGTATAGGTTTTGTTTTATTGGTTTCATTGCTTTGGCACTCCACCTCCCTCCTTTCCTCCCCCACATTTTGTGAACCTCGGCAGGTTGTGAGTTAAGTTCATCCTCAAGGTATTTTTCTTGAAACCGTTAACTTTGTCTTGTCTCAATCCTTGATTTGTCGTGTTGCCGCTCCCTGTTCCCCCTGGACATAACAAAGAGACGTAACAATTCATTGTATTTTTCTTACTGTAACATGTCAAAATGTGTTCTGGATTATTATGGTGCTCTTCATACTCGACCAGCACAGTGCAGGTTTAAGTGGATGAAAAAGGCACCTGCTGCTCGTGCCCTGCTGATTCGACTGCCAATACCTGCAAATATGTTCAAGTTCTGACCAAAATTGTTATCAGAAGAGAGAGTGGATTGATTGGTCTTATCAGTGATAACTCTGTGTCTGCATGCAACGCCACATCCCTCCTGATGTTTCTTCTCCACACATTGCTCTTATCAAACTGTCACTGCAGATGAAGGATGGTGGTTGGACACCAGCACAAACTGAACACAAATGAGGGAGTATGAAAGCAAACTGGGTGTTTGTGTATTCCAGTTGCAGCAGGCAGATAAACCCAGGTTGCGACTGTCTAGACAGCCTGCTGCCGGTCAATAATCCAGATTTGTGTAAAAGGTTTGTGCCGACTAACCTTGGTACAAACATTTTTCCTTTCAGGTCTGATGGAGCCTGTTCATACATAAACCAGATGGTCTTACACGAAAGTACCTGCTAACAGCTGAAGATGGAAGATAAAACCCGTCCGGAGCCTGCGACTCTTTGCAGCGGCATTCTTTGTAGATCCTGTTTACTGTTTCCACCTTGTAACTCATATCTGTTTGACCAGACGCACACAAACCACACGTCTTCCTTTCAGCTTCTGAATCATCATCTGTCTTAGCAACAGTTCAACAAAAACAAGGACTCTGTGTTTCAGTGTGGTGAACTTGTGCAGGCGGCGCATACTCCTCCCATTGTCGTCTTTTCCATTTTATCGTCATGTTTTATTCCGTTTCATGGTTCGTTTGGTGTTTTGTTGTGATAACCTTCACTGACGGAGCTGAACACGTTGTTTTCACACTGGTTTGTGTAAAAGGACGTCTTTGTTTCTCCTCACAGACCATATTTTGGTTATTGATACCTTTTTTGGGTAGACAGCGGCTCTTCACAGACTTGTACAGGCATACATCATTTGCAACTGTATTAGTTCTGGGAAAACACTGCGTGAGTATTACTTGGTATCAATCTTACAGAATAGGTTCAGATCTATGTTTGGCTTTACCAATCATAAAAGTGAAACGTAGGCATTACTCTGGCTGGTTCCTTAACACACATCAAACAAAAGTGAACTAAAAATGTGAGATACAAAAAAAAAAAAAAGAGCGTCGAGGATATAAAATCCATTCAGTTGACTCAAGGGCCCAAGTGTTATTTTACCTCAGCAAACCCACTGTGAGGAAAAATCTGTTTCAAAGGCAGCCTAACAAAAAAATGCAACATCAAGACTAAAATAATACATAAAAGGTAAAAGCCAGGGCAGAATCCACTCCAGGCATTAAACAGGCAGGACTGTGTAATAAACAACACGCCAAGCTGATGAAAGATAGTTCATGAGAAGGTTTACATATATTCTGTTTGTATCTCAGACTTGTTAACAGATACGTTCATTAGCAGTGTTTAGCTGTCAGTGAAACCCAAAATAAAGTGTCTCGGTGGGTTTTGTCATCTCCTCTTGTGGAAGATAAGAGCTGGACGAGTTGAAGAGGATCATCTACCACATTCCTCACTGATCTCTGTCAAAACATGCAAAGTGTTGCTCACGTCTCTGTCAGACTTTAAACAATATGTTTAAACCAAATGTCACTTCTAGTTGGTGTGTATATAAAAGAACTTGAGAAAAAAGCTAATTTGTCAAACAGCTAATTTTTCTTGCGTTCTTTCCTTGTTGCAATATGAATAATGTGCCCTCTTTAGTTCCTAAAAAGTCAAACATCTTGGAAAGAAGAAGAAGTACAGGCCCGGTGATGGTAGGTTGTTTAAAAATTGCAACCATCTCTCTTCGATTGATGAAGAGCAATCATTGTAGCCCGACGTCCTAATAACAACAACAACAACAAAAAGGGGCTCTTTTATGACTGTTATTGGGCTTTCTGAGCCTCCTATTGTACGACAGAAACAGAAAAGAAGAGGAGGGTCACTGTGAACTTGAAAGAATATAAAGGGAAGAAATAAATGTTTTTTTTAGTTGGAGCTACATCCTGGAGTGAAAAACAGATCTATATATGTCTGTCTTTTTCCTCCTCCATTCACCTGTCAGAGAGTGAAGAAAAAACACCTTTACCTCATCACTTCTGTCAGTGTGAAATGAATGATGTGCAGTCACACATGGTCACGCTGCTGCTGTGTGGTGGTGTTTTTCCTCCATCTTCCGGTGCAGCCGTCGTCAGGTGCCTCTATTTTATCATCGAGAGCTTAGAGAACTCGTTCCCTCGACTTTTGCAGTGAACAGACAGGCAGAGTAGGGGTTGCGATTGAGGGTGCGAGTCCAAAATTATAAAAAAAAGTGATAAATGTTTAATAATGCCAATATACATTTTCTGCAAATCATGGATATGTTGCAATATATATTGGACGTTGCTTAAAAAACAATTAAAAACTGGCTTTGTGATTTATTTATTTTTTTCGTATCACATTCTCTGTTCAGGCCAGTTTCAGCTCAGGCATCTGGGCTGCCAATTTAGCAACACATGCTTTAGAAAACTGCCCATTTGGTTGATGAAGTGCGAATAACTCATCGGTGACTTCGCTTTTCACGCTGGACATGAACAGCGGTTCTGTGCTCGTTTGACACAACCATCCGTCCCCAACGTCCTCCCTAAAGACTTGTCGCACTTTGCTTGGCTTCCTTTGTTGCCATAATAGTTACAACCACTAGAGGTCACTGCTCAACAGGAAGCGGAAATATTGGTCGTAATAAGCCACTTTAAACACGTCGACCTCTATTGTCGTGGTTCTGATGAGGACAGGCTGTGTTTTTTGACCTGCACATCAACACATTTAGGCTTAATAATAACTAGATTTATATTGCAGTTAAAGTTTATTGGCTTGGGAGAATCTTGAAAGACTCAAAGCAACACGAACCAGACCAACTGAGCCTGCTGAAATCCAAAAGATATTATGAAAATATAAACGTCACTGAGCTGATTACTGTCCTTCAACATCCTCTTCACACTGCAGGACAATTAGCACAGCGTGTCGGGCCTCATTCACCACTAACTGGATGTACCTGGACTGAGTGTACATCCGAATGGCAGTCCATTATCTGCAGCTCACCTCTTTTTCATCTAGCTCTTTTCTCTCCATCCTGAATTGTAAATCCCACCCTGTGACCAAACCTCAGGCGCAGAGTCATAAATTCAAACTTCATCCGCTCACGTCACCACATGGCCTCCAGATCTGTGTCTTTGTTCTCTGCGATATTTCACCAACAGGTTTTCTCTTTCGACCTGCATCACTTTCCAACAAAAACACCCACCACATAATAACAATCCGGCAGATATCGATTTGTTCTGTTGGCCTGCTTCTATGTATTTTTATTGCGGAGTCGCCTGAAAGGATTGTGCCACATAATGGTGCATTTTGGCCGGACTTGCAATGAAGGGAGAAAGATAACAAGAGCAAAAATGGCCTTTAAAATCAATCCTATTCATGTTGTCCTTGTTTCCTAACGGAGCTTGTGATAAGGAGCGTTTTAACCCTCCGTTAACCCCACAGGAGCACATTTGTATTCAGCCAAGAAAGTTACATAAGAAAAAAAGAGAGCCTGTTGCTGGTATGCTAAAACGGTCACGTCGTTTTTGGAAGTCATTGGCAATCGACCAGTCGTTAAGGTTTGAGGGTGTGTTGTAAATTACCCTCTTTAATCTTGTGCCAGGGAATGGGGAGGATGTATTGTATGTGCCTTAGTCCCCTGGGCAAGACACTGTCTTTCATCTAAATGAAAAGGTATAGGAGCATTTGTATAGGCGACCAGCTGATGAGGAAGAGAGATAATAGAAACTATAAAAAACTAAAGTAAGAAAAGTTTAGAAGCCTTGCAGGTTTGAAACTTTCAAGTGAACTGATGAATTGTGTGAGGTTAAACAAATATAGAAACTAAAACCCGAAAAAACCAAGAGAACTTAAAGGATTCAAAAGCTCAACGATGTAAATACACAGTGGTGAAGCAGTATGCTGCCAGGGGATGATTTCTTTCCCCCTCCTGAAGCCACAGCCAAGAGTCGGGGCTTTAGAAAGCATTGAGTTTTATTGCCCTTCGATCCAAATGTAATTGCTGCTCTTACAAAAGTACTGTGTTATCACTCGCTCCTCTCCCAAGGATCCAAATCAAATCAGAGGCCGACCAAAACCTTCTCTGATGTCGTACGACGATGGCAGAAAATCAGGTTAGTGGACCGACGGGGACTCTGAGAGCCACAGAGCTACAAGGCTGCGGTGTGCAGAAATGTCAAAATGTCCAAGAGGCAGACAGTCGGACAGTGATTGGTATTTTCCAGGTGGAGACAAATCACATTCAGATATTGAAGAGGTAGAAAGGGAGGCTTTCTGGATACAGAATCCATTAACTCAAATATGTTTTCTCCCGCTGGACCTGCTCTCTTTGTCTGGAGCTTGATCATTTTGTTTTCTAATCCATTCTTAGTTCCTCTTTAGCTATTTTTATGCTTTCGTCTGAGCCAATCTTTGATTGATGCATCCGTCTGCCTGAAGTCAATTTCTGTGTTGGCAGTTACCAAAACTTTTGAAGTGACCTACTTTTTACTTCTATCAGCAGGCATTTTACAAACTACTGTCATTTTAAAATCTAGTACTCATTTTCCATCCCTGCTGCGTACATATAGACGATATAGAAGATTGGAAAAAGTGGACTTACAAGTCTCAGCATTCAATATTATTGAACGGCCACGTATCACATTCTGAATTCAGGCCAGTTTCAGCTCAGGCATCTCGGCCGCCAATTTAGCAGCCCGTGCTTTATGACCGGGCTGCGGTGAGGTGCCCGGAGTGCCAATTTACAAACACACTTGGAGCGAGCGCCCACTGACGGAGAGGAGAGTGAGGCGGCAGATAAAAGGGGAGAGAGTAACATGAAAGACAGCTGAGATGCAGCCAACACTGATGACATTCATGAGATTTCCCAGAGCTACAGATATCTGATTGGCTCTGACGTTTTTAAAAAAGAAAACAAATTAAAGTGAAGTAAGATTACATTTTTAATGATTGCTGTGGGGACATGAGGGGGTTGGAAAACTTTTTTGGGGACAAAGAAAAAAAGTTTACTAAAGTATCAATGACTGACTACCAACAGTGTGTTCAGACTAACCTGCAGCTCAGCCAGCACGTTGGTTTGGTTCGTCAGCTGAACGATCACAGCTGAGCAGACGGACTGATTGGACACAAGTCTCAGCTGCTTTCAGAGCAAATTCATTATGCTTCTGACTCATTCTGGACTAAAAAAACTTCTTGTGTTGTATGTTTTAACTGTCCATGGAAATCCGAATAACATTAGAGAAACTTTGAAATGTTAAAATTGAAACCCCAAATCAAAAATACATATTTTTTCCTCAAACCTGATAATCTACAAACCTTTTCATGAGCAGTTTCATGCAAGAATTAATTTTTGAGGACTCATGAGAGGCTTGCACTCGCGACCTTTGAGTATAAACATTAATGATGTCCTCCTCACCTGAATTTTAGAGCCCGTCCTCTGAAAAACAACCATACAGGTCAAAAAAAGCAGCGACCTCTTGTGGATGTAATAGTTATTACCGCTGTAGAGGAGGACGAGGGGATGTCCAGTGTGACACCAGAAGTCAACGACGTCTTACTGACGTAGTGAAATAACGTCTTGTACATGACATAGCATAACTCACTTTAGGTAACATAGGTACATTTTTATAGTGATACAAGTAGTGATTCGAAACCCAAACCATAACGTTTTCTGAGACCTTACCAAGTAGTTCTCTTGCTCTTACCTAACCGAACTGCAACCACAAGACCAAGGTCTGGTAGGTGTGTCGCTGTTACTCTGAAACGGCCATGTTGTTCGTCAGCATCTTCCAAAACAACATATACAGTCATTTAGGTACGAGGATGTGTTGAAATTGAACCATTAGCTAGCTTGGTTAGCCAGCTTCTACATGCACGCTTCTTTCTGCGCAGTGATATGGAAAGAAAATGGTTCCTTCATGAAACTGCTCACATCAAGGTCTGTGGATTATTTGAGTAACTGGGTCATGTTATCTGAAAGAGTCATAGCCGCTGAGTTTTTCCTAGTATTTTCTTTTTTTTGGAGGAATCCCATCTAGTTCTCGTATTTTCAAGAGATGGCAGACATCTCTATAACCGATACTTCCAAAACTGGGCAACTCAACTCAAGTTAGTTTAATTTAAAATTTAACTTTTGAACACAGAGTTTACTCAACTTACTGACCTGAGCGCTAACTCATCATTTGATGGAAGGTGAACACTGTTGGTGCTGTGTGTTTGTGTGGGAGGGATGGAATCACGACTTTAAATTACATCTTAGCTGACAAACAAATTACACCTTTGATTTATACTCCCAATAAACGAGTGAGCCGGGTGAAGCGTCTACGAGACATGCTGCTCTCTCTTCAGCTTGCAACAAATGTATAAATTAATAACAAGTAGTTTTTAGTCGGTCTTTGGTGCGGAGCAAGCCTCGTCTTCTTTTCTGATTCCTCTCACATCGCCTGGGGTTGACAAGCATCCGGCTGAATTGTACCGCTGCTGTGGCGATGTCTTCTGATTTTGATTGCATAGATATAGTGAGAAGATGCACAGAATGTTGAATGGAGGTAACAAAGCAGTGAATAAAGTGCGGCGGTCCAAAACTCCATTAGCAGATTAACAATAGGGAAATAAGAAGTGAATGAAAAGGTGACTCAGCACAGAAGGACAGAACAGAAGGATGAAGGATGAAAAAGGAGATAAAAACGGGCTAAACTCAACAAAATCCAATTATAGCGTATTAGGAAGTCACCCAGACCGACATGGGAGTTGAACAAGTGGAGGTGGAAATGTCAGGAAACAGGAGGAGAAGAAGACAGAGATAACAGACAGCCAAACAAATTAATCCCCATGTTTCATCTCCTGCACCCTCATTACTGGCCTGGTTTGTATCCAGCAGCACTTTGACCCATCAGTGCTCTGAATAAAAGACTTTTCTTTCACAGTCTAATGATCACATTGTAAGATGTTACTTTTAAAAAAAAAAAAAAACTGAGGCCAAAGCAGAGAATGAATTAAGAAGAAAGATGACGAGAGAGTGATGAAAGAAATCTCATCCATTTTAAACTCTCCCAGCGCTGAAACACTACAATCTGAAGTTTATAGTGAAGAATAAATCCTGAAGGTCAAAAAGACTTTGCTTATCTCTAATCAAAGAGCACAAGAACATGCATGCCTTCATAAAAAAAGTCTTTGTTCAGCAAGAAGTAATAGAGCGGCCCTTTCACTACGGCAGTAATTGAAAGACTGAGAACTCATAATAATATTATGGGAATATTTACTTAATACAAAATATTATTTATTATAATAAGCGCTGTATCGTAGGCAACTGGACGTGTTTCACCTCTCATTCAAGAGGCTTCTTCAGTTCTAACTAACTGGAGAGGAGTCGCAGGCTTTTAAACTCTGCGTGGGAGTGTCCTTACAGAGTCGTTAAGGAGTGTGAGCTCTGAGTTTCAGAGTCATTAGGGCCACTTGTTAGGGCAACCGGCTTTCATGTGGGTTGCTAAGGCTATGTGAGCCCAGGTGTGAATGGTTGTTAAGCTGTCTGGGGAGAGAACTCAGTACTGCATTGTAGGTGGGTGATAAGTAATGTTGAGGCCACCTCCTCTGAAACAAGTCCAGTTGCCTACAATACAGCACTTAGATGTACCATGACCTGGATGACTAAGCACCTTCATCAACATATTTAAGTCTCAAGATGCTCATGTGTCCGAAAAAGGTTTCAGCTCACTCCGGTTTCGTTTGGAGCTGAAAAGTTAACTCCCAATCGGAAAAATTTCCAGCTGAAAGCAAAAAGAGCATACAGTAGGGTCGGCAGTTTTCAAAGGCTGCCTCTGTAGCCCACTGTTTCTTTATGTACTGTGGTCTGCAGGCTGAACGCAGCGCTCAATCATGGATCAAAGCCGTGCTGAGAAAGAGAATATGGGAGTGATGGAGATTGGATTCGGGAAGAGAATGGGGAGAAAGCGGGCTGCAAAGGGGCAACTGGAGTTCAGGAGTAGTATAAAAGATGGACAACTGTACATTAACCATGAGCACCAGGAGTACAGCAATGTTTAGTGTGTGGCTGTAACTTTACATTTGCTGAAGACTATGTAGATGTATTAAACAAGGTCGCTCATCCCTTTTACAAAAGAAGAAAAATGTATTTATTTAGTCTTAAAAAAAAAGGTGCAATATGCAAGAACTGGCCACCTGTCGAGTTCATACTCCAAACAAATAGGGGGCAGCATATCACCCGAGTAGCTGCCGTTTGCTATCATTTGATACCGTGTCAGAACTGTAATTTCCTCACATTCTGTTGATAATTAGTTCATTTTTTGAATATGTTAAACTAACATTCGTATATATTGCACTGTTAAGTGATTTCTTTCAAGTAAATTTTCATGCTAAAACACCAAGTAATCCGAGTCCCGTTCATGGCATTGTTGGCGGAGTTGCAAATACTGAAGTGTTTTTGTTTCCTGTATTTCTGTTCTTGTGTTTGTAATACAAGAAACAAAACAAAACCACAAGTAAAGTTTATTTTCATGCGATGCTTTGCGTGAACCCCTGGAGACACATTCTCTCTTACACAACACTGCTTCACAGGAGCCTGAACATTTTCCTGTCCCTGACTAATGTTCACTCTAATTCTGTTTTGCATTCACTGTTTTCTTCAGGCTCTTCTCTCTCTGACTCTGCCTCACTCACCCATACAGTAATAATCACTTCTAGTTGCCTCAGGGATACTTGACATACATACACACTGGGCAAAAGTAAGATCAAAAACATACAGGTCTTATCATAATGACCAATATGCAAGATCTGTCACATTCTCAGCAGACAACATTCACAACACGTCCTCGAAAACAACATGACCTTTGCAACATATTTTGCCTTAAAATAACTACGTCACTCATCTAACTACAGTTACCAACGCACCTACGTCGTGTACGGGATGTAATCTCACTACGTTAGTTAAAATGACTCACCATTGACTTGATTTCACACTTGAACATTGGTCTTCTCTGTGAAGGTCCTGTGCTTGTTTGATCCTGACTTCCCCCTTCACTACCTATTACGGCCACTAGAGGCCGACGCCCAACAAGAAACGTAACTATGGGTTGTATTAAGCTGCTTTCATGGTCGACCTATATGGTCATTTTTTTTGACTAGGACAGGCTGGACATGGAGTTTAGATGCTTCCATCATACTGGGTCTATGTGGCAACCATGCCCCAGCCACTATTTAAGACCCGGCTTTTATTTGACTACCTGCTTTTATTTTTTTAAGCAAATACAGTATACATGTCAGTCATTTCTTTACCACAAAGACCAGAAATACTGCAGGTAAATTAAAATTACACAACTTGTGGTAATGAGGCTAATTCTGAATGCTTTTTATAGTCTGTGAGAATTTGTGCAAATCATTAGGACAGAGATTATCTACTTCATCGAGTTGGTTTGTGCAAACAACAAAGCAGATCGACTGTTGACACATAACAAGAGCGTGCTAAAAGCCTAAACAAGATACAAGCTTCAATTAAGGACTAATTAACATTAATGCACTGTAATAGGACTGCTAGATCGAAACCAACAACAGAAAGCATTAAGAAAAAACAACAGTGAAGTAAAGTGTGTGCATCATCAAGTGCCTGTGATGCTTTTAGAAAGGCGGGTTAAGGGATGGTGATAGAGTTAATGAGCGAGAGACCGAATAAATAAAGCTGGGCCGTGTAAATGCATGAAAAAGGAGAAGGAAATGTCAGCAAGACAATGTGTAAAAGAGTCACTGAATAAGCAGATGGAGAGACTGTGTGTGTGTGTGTGTTTCTGTGTGTTTGTTGTACTTGTTGCCAGCAGGCAGTAACAAGAGTCTATTCAAGTCAATTAATTTCTGACAGCCACGGGCCATTTGGAAACAGAAAATTACAAATTATGCAGAATATCACTAGATTATATGATGAGATACACTTTTCTAAATCAAAGTGACTCATGGAAAAGATGACAGTTTGAATCTTTAATACAGTAATAATTGGAAAGTACTATCCAAAGCCAGAATTGCGAGGGGAATTAAACCAGTATAATAGTATGATTGGCCATTATAATTTCCCCCAAAGATGTGAAGCCAGTTGGCAAGCCATCAAGATGTAAACCATGTCATTTTGATACATAGCATGGATTCCCTGCAGCCAGTTAATGGCTTCAGTCTGCTTGCTGCTCTCCGTCACTCACTGCAGCCACAGTGAGCAGATTCAGAGCAGTGTTACCGAATCTTAAGTAATTTATGTCTGCAGAGCCTGGTGACATATCAAGCATCTCTTTGGAACAAGTATTGGATTCAAGTGTTGCTCACGGGGGCATCCTTGAAATTGGCACATGCACATTTCAGTCAGTGCTACTCAGTCAGTGCTGGGCAGCAGCAGTGGCTCAGGAGGTAGAGCTGATAGAGCTTCGGTGTGCTAGCTGCATTAATGGGTGAATTTTGATTCTCTGATGCTATGACATTGTTTTTCATCCACCTCTGTTCAAGCAGCATTTCATTATCCTTTCCGGCTGCCTGATTAGTATCGGGCATGTGCAACTCTCAACAGAGGAATCAGAAAGATGCGAGATGTCTCAGTCCTTGACAACTTCCATCATAATTTAAAAAGTATTGATACATACTTTTTAAAACAAGTTTAATGTCTTCTGGATGTAGTCTGATGAGTTTTATGATCTGCTTAAAAGAAGACAATGAGTCCGGCCAGCTGAATCCCTCAGGCAGGTCTGAGCTCCACATTCAAGGTCCTGTGACCTGAAGGCACCCAGGACGAACCTGTCTGAGGACTTCACACTGCAGGACAACAGGGTCAGAGATATGACACGGCTTTAAAAATAACATCGACAGAATCTTAAAGCCAAACTGGTCCCAACGCAGAGCAGGCAACAGATACCTGAAACATGCAGGCCTGCCACTGATAAAACACGATAGGTAACCCGTGATAACATGGGAATCACGTTTCGTTGCTCAGAGAAGATAAACCACGTCAAAGTCTGGAGAAGCAAAATAAATAGGGTCACGGATGCTTTGCAAGAAGATTCATGAGCAATTCCTTGAATTTAAAAAAGGTCAACGTGACAGATCTTGACATCCCCGACCACCTGTAATTATGACGGTCCATCGCTCATTTCAGCTCAGTATTCTCTAATTTACATTCTTATTTGACGATTCAGCAGCACACAATTAAATGCCGATGTTCAACAGCTGGAAGCAGCGTGTGTTCTTAGTGTAGGTGTGTGGAAAGTAAAGGGTATGACGGTCGAGGCTTTGGACCACATTTCTTTTTATCCGACTCACAATCTTTCCCCAACGTTACATCAAATGTGTTGGTTGCCAGATCTTTCCTATACATTTTTAAAAACAGTTTATTTGCTATAATGATTGTTATCTAACCTTCACCACACGTATGCCATGGACGAACCACTCATATGAATTTCTTAAGTTGCATGAATGAGTGATTTCATCGAATTGACGGCAAAAACAACACATCTCACATTTTACTTTCTCCACAGGGTAGATGAAAAAAAAGGAGTTTGACTTAAATGTATGATAATATTTAACAGATCAATATTCCAAATTTGTAATTTAATGCAAGGTAACGATGTGTTTCATTTCAACATCTGTTCGTTTTCAGATTTCATGATTTTCATTGCTGTATTCCAGCACAGTTTAAACATAAACTGAAGTTTTGCAGTTAGAAAGGAATAACTAACATCTGGGAGAAAGGCTAAATCCCTACAAGGTCAAGAAACACAAGCAGTCAGACAATCAAATGTTGTAAACAAGCCACCAAATTCTCTAAACCTTGTTATTTACAGGAAAAAGAAAAAACATGCTCAAAATGTCAGTAATGATTTTTACAGCTGTACAGATACATACTGTAACCACGGCAAGTCACTATAAACAAGAGGGAAATAAAAAACCTAGAAAACCAACTGTCTTTTGTAGATGAATATGATATCAAGAACAGATCAGACTCTCGTTACGTGTTCATTCAGCAGCAGGAACAGAGAGCGGCTTGTCCGGATCGATTCGAGTTCTGCTTCAAACGCCACCATTCACCACCTTCTTCTTCTTTGTCCTTCTCTCCTGTTCTCCACCTCGCCTCTCTTCCCCTCACACCCCTGTCCTTGTGATCATCCTTCCATTTATTTTCACATATTTCTGCCGTGTTTCTATATTTATCTTCTGTCTCCTGGCTGCTTCCTTCAAAGATAAAAGAATGCCTGGAATGATGCGGTGGTGTCGGTAATTATGAGGAGATGAGGCTCCGCTTTCTTTCCTTTTATTGGTTCAATTGGTGTGTGTGTGTGTGTGTGTGTGTGTGTGTGTGTCTGTCTAATATTAACCTCCTTTTTCTGCTTCAGGGCCAGATAGGACGAACTGGAGCGCCACAATCACAGTGAATCCCGCAAACAGGCCGGGAGAAGGAACAGGAAACAGGAAATATGGTGAGAAAGAGATAAAAACAGAAGAAATGTAATGAACCTGAAATACAAGTTTTAATAAACTGCACACTCAGAGCTGGGGGCTGGCATAAAACAACAGTCCTGTGATCCTCAGGTGGAGTCAAACCCAATTTGCGGTTGCGTGGTACGTAAGTCTGATTAGACGGACTTGGCCAGGGGGTCCGTCAAAACATTGTGAAGAAGGGTGAATACTTCAGCCTGCTTTTCCTTCCAGTGCCAGCTAGGATTTCTTAATGGTCCGAACATGCTGTGATAAAGGCCTGGATTCAAATTGCTTCCAATGGGCAGCTGGGCACTGTGTGTGGCAGCTCTGTAAACAAACTGTAAAGTCATTTGTCCGTTCAGGCAGAAAATGCTGAAGACGACTCTTCTTTAACTAAATATCTGCTCACACATGAGAACAAACAACATCTGTATACATGTAGGCGAGACCGCTGGGTCAGGTTGGACCATGGTAACACGGCTTGAAATAGCTACTTGTCACATGCTTTGAAAAAAAAACAACTTGTGCACTTGCTAATCACCCCTATGATTGATGCACATATTAGCATATTACAACCCAGTTGCCGAGATATAATGTTAGCAGTTATTTTTATGCAAACCGGATACGTCCGAGGTTGATATTTGTACCAATTGTGGCATATCACGTTTACATTATCTGCTTATTAGCCACCTTTCACATCAGGAGGTGGAGGGGATGGTGCTGGCATTATTACAACTGTACTCCATCTGTGATCGTGGCGACCAAAACAGGTATTTTCAGCCAAACCATGATGTTTTCCTCCCCCTGATCAAGTAGGTTTTGTGCACAAATCTAGCCAGACCATAAGCACAGAGTTGTGAGAAGAAACCTACCTAAAAAAAAAAGTAAAGTTGCAACATAAAGAAATGTTTAGTGTGAACTTATCTGTGGTTTTGCAGCAACGTACACCCACAGCCTGGTTAGGGTTAGGTGAACAGTGGTTTGGGTTTGGTTTCTGTTATATACATGACGTAACTTAACTGTTTCACAGTCAAAATAACTCAGCATTCACTTTTGGCTTCACGCGGGACACAAACTGCCGTCTCCTGGTTGAACACTTGTGCTTGTTTAGCTCAACCTTCCACCCCGTCCTCCTCATTGTGCAGACATTCGCTCTTTACACTTCTCCATACGACTTCCTACTTTGCTGCAGTAATATTTACTTCAGCCACTTGAGGACTGTTTTATAGAGTTTTAATGTGTGTATGGAGTGTGAATGAAGAGCGAATTCAGATTAACATCAAATTATTGTTCCTGGTGGATTTGGGAAGAGCAACTACGTGGCTGTGTCTGTAAAAACGGATTTTACACTACAACTAACAATGTCAGACTGTCAGAGGCAAAAACAAGCACTCTGGACTTACTTTGATGGTCAAAACGATATTTTAATTCAATTTTAAAAACTTTTAGTGCTCATTAGATCTAGAACTTTACAAACACTTTGTATTTTGACACATATGACAGACAGATACACGAGAGATAGGTCAGCATTTACTCTACAGACTTGATGGAGCAGGATGCAACGGACCAAGGCCAGACTCTGTGTGATCTGCAGATAACTCATTTATCTCTGAAGGGCCCATTTCTCCACCCTGCTGCAGTGAATTAGGAGGTAGAATGGGATTTGTCTGTGTACTGGTGATGATGTTTGCAAAGCTGAAAGACAGCATTTATTTGTCTCTGGGTCAGACACACACAAGAATGGCTGATCTATTTCCTTTTCAGATGGTATCATCTATGGATGCAACGATGTTATGAGTATATTCAGAGTGCTGAACCTGCTGTTCACAGTGCCAACTAAATACCTCCAAGTTCAACATCTAAAAATCACAATAATACAGTGTGTGACAAAGAAAAGCACTTATAATGAAAGATATCTTAAAACACAACGACTGTCTTCTTCCTCCTTGTGGACAGCTGGACCTGCAGCATGGAGCTAATTAGCCCACTGTCATTAGCAGCGTTACCAGGCAACGGGACAGACGAGGCTAATCACCCTGACAGGCAGGCGTGGAGGAGGGAGGGTGGGGGCAGAGTCGGGAGGAAAATATGAGTAGAGACACAAGAAGAAGAAAGAAGACCCTGAAAAAGAGGAGAACAGAAGGAGGAGGGGAGATCTTGGGAAGGAAGATGACTCCTGTTAATAACTCGAGACACCAGGAAGTTATGGACCTTACCAATTCTATGTTCACAGAGCCGGCACATAAGACATTTTACTGACCAATGAATTTAAAAATATGAACACTTTCATTATTAATCTGGATATGAATGTGGTATGATCATCAAATCAATCAAAAGTTTCTCCAGAGTTGCACAAGAACATGGAAGTTTCCTGTCTGTGCAAATCAAGACAAGTTGCAAGTTATCGAGTTATTTAAGACTTTAAGATACACAAAAGGCACGATTTATAAAATGGAAAGATGCAAAGAATGGAAATTAGTGTCATTACTCTGTTGCCATTGCATTTGGCAACCGACATTTACTTCAAAATGATAAGTTACAGCAAAAAAAACAACTTGTCTTGCCAAGTGGTGGTACTGGCAGGAAAATGCCTTAAAACCAGCCTCAAAGCATCAAAATATAAACAACACATATATATTAGTTAAGGAGGAATGCCAACAGTCACTAATACTTCGATTTTAATGAAATAATGCCTCTTCAAGGGATAATGACATCGAAATATACTTCTTTTACGACCTCTTAAGTACCCAATTAAGGAAATAGGAAATAGGAAATTTCATGCTCACAATTTCCCTCAACTACAAAGAACAAGGGCGGCAAAGAAATCTCAACAGGGCCTAAACAGAGCAGAGTTTCTGTCTGACAGTGAGTCAAGGACACCTGGGAGCCAGTCCCCACCTCTCTCACGCCTTCACTAAAGGGTGTCATCACACCCTGATTGGCTGGGAGGGGAACGCCCCAAGACGCTCTCACTGACCAATTAGGAGCCAGTCTCCACATCCTGCAACAGGTGATCTGAATCCACTGCAATCAATCAGAAAACAATTCAAAACTTCAGCCAGTTCAATGTCACTGCTTGGGTCAAGGTGACCATCAGATGTTTTATTTCACATTTAAAGATTAAAAATGGTCTAAACACACTGAGAGACAGAGAAATGTTAGAAGTATTTAATGGTTGAGGGAGGTGGGAGTGAGTGTGAGTCGGGTACTGCAGGGGCTGGAAGGAAAGGGCGTGTGTCTGGGTTTCAAATGCATATTTTCTGTTTGAAGTGTGCGTGTGTTAAGTTGCTTAAAAGTGTTGATGATATATATAAAATGATATATAAAATGATGGATTGCATAAGGCAACAGTCTGATGTTTTTAAAATGGACTTTCAACTTCAATGGAAATTATTTTTGACAACAAGTGTGTTGGTACTGAACTGAACACGCACGTACACACACACACACACACACACACACACACACACACACACACACACACACACACACACACACACACACACACACACACACACACACACACAATTCGTCTCAATTACTGTCTGTTTAGCTTAACGAGACGATAGCAGTGACCAAACAGCAGTGACAGGAACACACAAAGGACGTGAAGTCAATTAATAGCACAGCCACCTCCATCTGCCTTCAGTCCTCCACCTCTGTCCTAATCTGTACACTGTGTTCACTTATATTAATATACAAGTCACACAAAGCAGCAGCATGTCATCACCATGTGGGTGCCAACAGACAATGAACAGCCTCGTCTGCGAGGTCTTTAATGAACAATTAACTGGCAGCATTGAGCACATGAGAAGATCCAAAATGACCAAAAAAACAATGTTACAAGATGCTTTATTTAAAATGAATAATGACAAAAAGATACAGTAATTAAATGCACACTATGTAATCTCTACCACCTGGTAGCGTGGGATCATGGGAGCTGTTGTCTTCAATTTTTAAATAATCACCATTGCTGATAAACTACCTGCATTAATCAGAATGAATCAGGAGGAAATGTTAACGAATGAGGTGATGATTTTCACATTTTGTTTGCCAACTTCCGTCCTCCTCTCTCCTGAAAGTTATAGCGACAGGTGACAGTTTCTCTGGGTTTGAATATTTGTTGGAAACAGTCGGGATAATGCAAGAACACAACTCAACAGACAAATGTGAGGTTGGTTGATTTAATGAAGTGCCTTAAAAGTGTTCAATAAAATCTTGAAATAAATCCTGCAGACCTCCAGCCTTCTGGGGAGATATTTTGGGTACTACGATTTCATGTGACATCATGCCTGCGTATGATGCCACAGAGGGAAAGTGTATATATGAAAACAAGATCAGTCCTAAAATAAAACCCTGGGGAACTCCTAATGTTATTGGAGCTAAAGAACAGACACTGTCACAATAAAGTGACAAATATGCAGGAGAACAACTACAAGACCGTTTAAAAAACAGCTCAGAATCTTTTTCTCTTCTGCTTGATGCACCAATGCTGTCCTTTAAAGGTCCACATCTCTTTTGAAATCAATACCCTAAAGTTGTTTTCTTATGTCTCACTCCTCTCTTTTTAGGAGTTGCTGTCTGTGAACTCGGGACTTTGACGCCCACTATCCTGTGAGAGGTGCCACAGTTTATCTTAACCTGATGCTGTCACTCATTTTCTGTGAGTGGGCTTCTGTCTGTCTTAAAGATAGATGTTTTCTGAGATCCCTGACACCTAAGGTCTCTATCTAGCTTTCATCAGAAACTGTTGTCAGTTTAGCTCCTTGATGGATAGAACCCCCCCAAAAAAGGAAAAGTCAGTGATGAAAATTTACTTCAATGTGACACAAAACAACAAGTGTAGTGGAGTGTTATCCAGAAACAACTGATGCAATCGCCAGAAGTAAAAAGCTAACATTAACCGCTATAATTTAATGACATCGGCGTCTACATCACCACTACTAAGCTTCTTTCTATACTATCCCATACATACTTTACTGTAAATTCAGTTTAAAATAGTTTCGAACTAAAGTCCACCTTTTAAAGAAGAACTAGTGAGCAGATGAGTCTTTTTGTTCGGCGTAATGACCATTTTTTAAGATCTGGTGAGTGTCACAAAATAAAACAGGAAGTAAAGCAACACAAACATAACCTAAGATGCAAGATGAGACGTGACAGCTCTTAACCGCCTACGACCGAAAGAGGACTTCCACATGATTGATGTGGAAATCATTGAGGTGAAGTTATGACAATATTTTCAATTATCTTCTATTAAAGACATTCTGCAGTGAGTCAGACTGGGATCAATAATTAGCTTTGATTTGATAAAAGGAGATTATGTGAATAGGAAGTCTTTCCACAGCATTAGGTACGTCGACTGCAGTCTTATAATAATAAAGCCTATACATCCCAATATCCCTACCTGTCATTCTCTGCCTTGTCAATTATAATTAATCAAAACATAATTAAAGAAGCCAAGCGACCTGGCGCTGTGAATGACTCATGGATGTGTCGTGAGTGTACCATGAGCCGAATGTGAATGAGCCCTTTCCTGACTGTGAGCTGGGCCCCCGACAGCGTTTCAATGTGGCCCAAGGCAGGAAATGAGAAGCAAATAGGCACAAAAAAGCCCAGCGTAGACTCAAGGTAACTCAAGAAAGGGCGTGTGACATTACAGTGATATGTGTTCTTCCTCATGATAAAAGTGGAGAGCTGCACCCTGCTGCACAAATGAACGAGACTGAGGATGTCCTGGATGGAAGAGACGTCTGAGAGTCTTTTTTTTAATGCAGAGCTTCAGGTATAATAATACACTATACCTGAGGGAACATAATGTGACTGTTGAGAGAACACAAGGTGCTTTCAGTTAATGCAAAGTCTATTTGTGTCCAGTGTGGTTTGCCATAATGAACATCACAATCGCAATAAGCCTGACTATGATAATGATCAGATGTAACTACTCCCAGAACCGCTGCTGTGCTCCTAAGATCGACAGTCACACAATGTGGACAGGACTGTGACGTCTTACTTTGATTTTCTAGATGATACTTGAGTTTCTTTGGGAAATCTTTTCTCTGCTGAGCCATGTTGCCTGAATTTCTACTGTGGGAAACCAGAGCTCCTGGAACCCATTGTTGGGAAGATCGTTTCCAACCACAGATGTTAAGTCCCACAGCTGTTCGTCAGGCTCATAGGACCCAAATGCAGACACTGAGGCAGGCAGGATGGAAAAAAATGACTTTACTAAGGCCAGGCATGAGAAAGCAGTCCAAACAAGCAAATAAACCCAGAGGGCCGAGGAATGTAGGCGGATCATAAACAGGCAACAGGTCAAAACACAGATAGTAGATATCAGGCCGAACATCAGCAGAGTTCAAGCTCTCAGCTTGCCAAACGGACAAAGAGCTGGTGAGATACAGTAAATGAGAAGCAGGTGTGTCTGCAGGTGTTTTGAGAATGTGAAGTCTGGTGGGAAAGTATGATGGCAACTGGTGGACAGGTGGAGAAAAGGAAAACTTCCTGAGAAATGTGTGGGCCTGGGGGAGTGAGAAGTGACTGAAAGCAGAGACATAATGATAATAATAGAAGGAGCAAGTCCGACTGACAGAACCGATGTGACAGAACGGGCTCGATGTGTGACAGGCGTTTGCAAACAGGAGAAACTGGCCACTTGGTTCGGTAGCTGAAGGCATCCACTGGCTATCGGTTCATCTCTGATAAGAACAGAATATGGCAGAACCCATTTTCCTCCCGAACCAGCCACACTATTCTTTGTGTTATGATGTGTCATCACTCATTAGAGTTTGAAGGTGTCGGCTGCCAGTTGAGTAAATTATCTTCTCCTCTTATTTTTCATTTAGGCAGGAAAGTCATTGGCAAAATGACAACCACTGTCTGAAAGTTAGATTAGGCATCCGTGGACAGGAGATAACAATATTTAAAGAAAATGAATAATTACTACTGAATAAATACTCGGTGACGTGTGACTTTGCTGTGCTTAACTAATCTATATAAATCATCGGAAAATGTCTGTGTGGATGAGTGACCATCGCTGGTGTTGCCATCAGCAGCACTACCATCTGTTACCATCTGTTATCATTATAGACAATAATGGCAAAGACTCTGCTACACTTCCTCTGGTGAGGAAGCATTGCAAGAACAATGTTGGTCCACTTCAGCTGTGTAATGCAAGCCAAACTGCCGATATGTGTTTCCACCACTGCCTGACAGCAGCTGATAGCAGTGCTTAGCTGTGCTGCTGTGGTCCTGCTTGGTAGCATCGTCAACCACTGCCAAACCATGACGTCTCCTCCACTTGGGTGATTCCTCGGAGGCTAAACTCACTGTTTGTGTTGGTGGTAGAACGAAAGCTCTTTTAAAGTCTCTCTAAATTAGCTCTCAGTACTTTTGTAGCTTCTGCCTGAATTTCTGTGGTTTGGAGTTTAGTTCGAGTTCCTGTTTGTACATTAAGATATCAGCCTTATTTTACCGTTTACTGATCACTTTCAGCTGTATTGGAGCTGTGTCACTGCTGCTTCACATTAAATGGTTTCCACTGCTTTTATCTTGGAGATGGGTGCGGCTTGCCTGGGGCCAATTACAACTGATTATCTAATATAGGGCGGATTTGATACATTGATTTTCTATTATGCTTTTTGGGGTTTTGTCTTTCCTTTATTGTGTTATGTAGCATTTCTGTGTCCACGCCAAAGGGAGAAAACACTGCTCCTGCACTGCCTGAAACGCCTGGTTTGGAGTCGAGCATTTACTTCCGTAACTTATGTGCGTCACAATGTAACAGGCATTATATAAATATATATATATGTATGTATGTATGTATGTATGTATGTATATATATATATATATATATATATATGTATGTATATGTATGTGTATATGTATGTATGTATATATATATATATATATATATATATATATATATATATATATATATATATATATATATTTATATACTCCAGTCAGTCAGCAGACATAAAGTTGCTACTACTGTAGGCGTTATTTTAGATCACACTACCTTGCTCGGCATGACCTGCCCTACTCTGCCTAAGTAAACTTAACTTATTTCACTTTAACAGTCCAATAAAATCTGTTTCGGAGCAAACATTTTTTGGTGAGAAATAAGCAATATAGTTACAGTTACAGTTTTCACTGTACATATATATATATATATATATATATATATATATATATATATATATATATATATATATATATATATATGTAAAAAATATATGTAAAAAAACAACATTACCATGTAATGCTTTCGTGACTCTGTACAATCAGACTGCAGAAATGTCAACACAATAGCACCGTAATGATAAGTCATTTATGATGTACGATGAAGTTGCTAACCTGCTACATACAACAGTAATTGTAGGAAAATGTCATTCTTGTTGTTGTTTCTCTAATGATCCATCTGGCCGAGCTGTGGCAATTATCGTTATTCTGGGTATATACCTTGGGCTGAATTGCGGCTCTTAGCAGCAGCTGATTGCAGTCAGTCTGAGTCTTCTACTTTTCAACCTCCGTCATTTCTCCAGTAACTTACTTTCTTGTAAACCTTCATCTCGCCTTCAGTTTCTTTCCATTTTTCCTCACATGCAGTATATGTTCTCTTCTTTTTAATCTCTTGATCCCTATCTCAGTATCTCCATCACTCTTTTACCAGCTGTCAATGCTGCTTTTTTCACCTCTATCCACATTTCCAATTTTATTTGATTTCGCATGCTGTATAGAGTGAAAACGTTGCATCAACCGTGTTCCCAGCATGTCTGTGCAATGCCAAATGAATCAAAACATAAAAAAGTCCACATAATATAAAAACCTAACACTCCTCTCGCTTTTTTTTCCTCACTCGTTCCCTCCGTTAACCTCAGACCCTCTCTCAGCAGAAAGTAAATTGCTTTTCAGCTAAATTGAGTTCAAACGCCTATAAACAACTGACACTTAGGCATGAGAGTTTAAAATCCACCCTCAGTGTGTGCATCTGTGTGTCTCTGTGTGCATGTGTCACACTGAGCACTTAGCACCTGAAAGCTCGTCCTGCCACCGTCCCCATGTGAAATATTACCACTTTTTCGCTCACACACACACATTACACATAATTCATACCGCCGTACACACACAAGGCCGACGTACGAGCGCAAACAGCTTCCTTGCATGTACAAATCTGTATCATCCCTGCATCTGTTTCATGCAGAATCTTCTTCTCATTTGGTATAAATAATGTATTTATCACTTTCAAATTTACTGAGTAATCCCCATACAATATAACCAGTCATCATCAACATTTAACAGAACATAGAGTTTTGTATATGAGCTTGTGGATGACTTAAACTAACCAGCATGCTATTATGTTTAATTTCATCATGACTTTTTCATATTTTGCTCTTTGACTTGAGAATTGTTCCTGTCAGACCAGCTCTTCATGCTGACTAAATTAGCCCTGTGTCTTTCCATCCTTAGTCCCACTACTTCATCATTTTCACAGAATACAGGAAACGAAATGAAGATGGTAATTGGATGCATATAACATAAAAGATCAGTGGTTAGCCAGCATGGTCCTGGTTTTTCTGTGAGGCATCAGTGTCTTCGGTCTGCTGAGGCTTCCTCCCAGTCCAAGGACATGTATGTCAGGTGACCTGGAAAATGTAAAGGTCCCTGTATGTGGAAGTGTGATTGAGCCTGTCTAACACATGGGTGTGACCTACTGATAATAGTTAATGTCCCCTGTTCAATGTCTGCTGGGACAGAAACTGACACCTGAACAGAACAAATAATTTAGGAAATGTCCATTATTGAGGTTCTAAAATGCAATCCATTAAAAAAAAAAAAAAAAAAAACCTTTTTAAATTAACTTAATTAAAGCTCCTACTTGTAAGAAAATTGATTCCCCACTGCTAAATGCACTCCATTACACTGCTAAATGAAGTTGATCCAAACCAAGTAAATTGAATTGGCCCAACAAAACTGAGGGAAGACACTCACTGGGGTGTGTGTGGCCACCATCGGGCTCACAGGCCATCATCAAATAACAGAACATACAAAAGAGGCAACTGTATTTGTATCTGTACAAGCTCCTCCTCTGTTTTCTTGGTTAGCAGGTCAACATGTGACAAGTCCCGCCCCAATAAAATGATTGGTTGCCTTTTCTGAGAATTTCAACGAGAAACACTTGGATTTATCGAACAAAAAAAAGTTGCAGCGTTCCAAAAAGACACTCGTTGCAACACTTTTTCTCTACGCAGCTGCAAACACTCTTGCCAAACATCTGAAAAAGACACTTGTGCTCAGTGAAAAACAGAGTTTACAACAGCAAGGCCACTGTCTCCCGGGAGTAATCCTGTTTCTAGCTGGAAAGACAGTGTACAAAAGCTTCATAAATCACTGCACAGTCTTCCCCAGAGATAAATTAAGTTTGTCCTAACTTTTGACATGATTCTAAGGAGAGACTTGCTTTTGGATGCAGGCCCAGATTTTTATTGTCTCGAAAGGGGAAATTGTATTTGCAGCAAGATTGCATAACTGAGTGTTTGTCGACAGTCTGAAATAAGAAAAAACATTGTTTAAAATTTGAATTTTTGGCAAATGTGCCACTCACCAAGCTTTAATCCAAAGCATGTGGTGTAGCAAGTCACTAAGCAGGATGGGGCTTTGTGAATTAAGTAAACTGGACTTTGTAAGTAAGGTTAGGGTTTTAAACACTCAATCCACCGATAAATTCCCTCAAATGAGCCATCAGGGCTTCCGTAGGGATGTGATGTCACAACTATACAGTCACCGCCCTCAGCCACACCCCCGGCACAGCCGTGGTGGCGGAAACATACTAAGTGGTGTCTGCTCAGGCCTGTGAAAACTAACCAATCAGAACAGACTTGGTTTATTGGGCGGAGGTCCTCATGTAGACAGGAAGTTGGACAGAGCATTCAAACGGAAGGGGACAAGAGGTGTTGCAGCAATCGAGCATATGAGATCATTATAAACATTAAAGCATGAAAACATTTTGTAGAGGCAGGTTCACTTTTTTTTTTTCTTTATTTAATTTATTGCCCTGCAAGGTTAGAGATGGAAGACTTGAATGTGGAGTACAAAAGATTTGTCGGCCGACTACTGTCTCTGTATAACTCGCTGTCCTCGTCTTGTCTGCTGCTCATACCTCTCATGGTCCTGTGAACACATAGCTGAATATGAGCATCTGTCCAGATGTCATTCTGTTATTGCTAAGCTTTCCAAGTATGATGATCTACTGGCTCTTAGATCCGAGCACCCGGCAACGCGGGGATGTTTCCGGGACTATTGACGGTGGTTTGTTTGGAATCTCTGTAATCGTTTAGCAACCGTATCAGCGCTCGTTTTATTTTTGTATCATTTACCTCCAATAATCAGCAGCTGGTTTAATGACATGGAATTCATTGTTTTATTAGGCTTTTACCGGCCATTTATTGGTATATTACTGGTCTTGTATGGATTTTTTCATGTTGACTATACTCACTGGAGGAGACTGAAGCATTGAGTGTGTCCTCTGCTGCTAACGTAAGCAGACTGGAGCCTGATTCATCATCGCTGGCCCACCTCTGGGTCCATGTCAGGACATGTATATTCTCTGGAAGTCTACCTCTGTGCTCATGGATTACAGAGGGGGGTATTTTGGGAAACCAGAATGGTCTGGTCTTGGGGGGTATGCTGCCATTGGAGATTTTATCCAGCAAGTGCTCCTCAATGCTTCACCAACTTTTTTGTCACGTTGACACATTGAAATTGAAAAAGTAACTTGGACCGTTCCTCAGTATGAGGTCACGGCTAAAGAAAAATCATGTTCAAGTGACAAAATATGTTTTTTTGTAATTTCGGAGAGGTGATCGTTCCAAGATAACAGAAATATTTTTATGTTCACGATCAACAGTAATCCTGTTTCTAGTTGGAAAGGCAGTGTACAAAAGCTTCATGAATCACTGCAAAGTCTTACCCTGAGATAAATTAAGTTTGTCCTAACTAAGTTTCCCAAGGAGAGACTTGCTTTTAAATGCGGGCCCAGATTTGTATTGTCTCCAAAGGGGAAATTGTATTTGCAGCGAGGTTGCATAAAAAATACAAATCGTGTTCAAGTGACAAAATATGTTTTTGCTAATTTCAGAGAGCAAAGGAGTACGTTCTGGAAAGAAATCACACCGAGAAGATAGAAAAGGCACGGTGTGAATGTACGCTTACACTCCCCATTCAGCGCACACACTCGGCAGGTCAGCGTGTTATGTGATGGCAAAGTGAAGTCGATCCATCAGCTGTTGTTGACAGGGCTTTTAAGACTGATATATACACAGTTCAGGGTTTGAACTCTCAACACCTTCAGCACATGAAAACACATATTTCACTTTGACTGAGCACTTTCACGTGTATCTTTTCCTCCGGCTGCATTTCATAAATGTTCAGCTGTAAATTTGAGGTCACCACTCAGTCAACATGAACTCAATCTTAAGGTGAGCAATCAAATTAAGGCTAAAACATTCTGTGAACCTGACCCAGCTCGATGGGTCCTTGAATCTTTGTGCTCTTCTTCTAGGTGCTTTGGTTTCCACCCACACTCCCACATCAAGACATTCAGATTACAATTGATGAAGTAGGAAGTCTAAATTGCTTGTAGGCGTGAATGTGTTTGTCCGTTGCCTTGCCTCTCCTCCACTTTGTGAATGGTGCCCACGTCTCTCGCTCCATCTCCTTCCCGCTGTGTGAATGTTTTATTCATTTAATGTGTGTTTGTATAGGGAAGTAGCTCAATGTCCTCCTGATTCATATTTTAAATATAAGTTAGATGATGCATAGGGTATATGGTTAGCCTGGGTTTCTATGTTTTCTTTTTCTACAGTTTTTTCTGTTTACTCTGTACACACATTGCAGTTTATCCTGGAAAAGGGTCATTGGATTTAATTCAATTATTTATGTAATCTTGTAACATGTAATTATTTGCTATCGATCAATATGTCACTGCATCAGTGTCACCCAGAGCAATGGCTGCTGCAGAATATTGATTCTGACCAGATCTGGTGGTCGGTATCGATTATCACACCACTTTGCAGGAAATACTCCCTCTCTGACAAGGTACCTTTTAATAAATGTCACTGAATGCAAATGTCATGTCTAAATAATTCAGTGTCTCTGTCGAACCGCAACAGCTGTCCATTTCAAACTTGGCTCGACATCTACATTTACTTTAAAAAGAGGCTGCACTTATGACTGACGCTGGCTTTTCCTTTGCTGCTCAGTGGATGGCAGCTGAAGAATGTGTCTGCCGGATGTGAATGTGTATGTCAGTGTAAGAGAGAATTAAACAGCGTGTATTGAAAAGTGTGTTGTATACTTATACCACTCCCTGGAAAATGCATGTACTGTAGCTGCTTTATGATTTACTGCATTGTGTCTTCTCTCACTGCCAGGAACGCTCCTGGAAAGAAGTTATAACTACTGTGCTGACACCAGATCCCAATGTTTCCTTTCATCTCAGTAACATCATTGGACACAATAGATTTCGTCCTTGTCACCTACAAGGAATGTTTGGCTTTCACCTCCCGAGTGAAGCTGCTCACCTCTCAGCACTTCAGTTTTAGTTACAGTGTGTCTTAATGCTAATATAAGATAACATACATTTGAAGCAGTGTCATCAACGTAATTAGCTATATTTGACAAATGTTATTCCGCCTGGATTAATCTTTTCAACAATACAAGTTAAGTTTCGTTCTTGACGGTGGAGGTGGTTAAGCAAAGCGATTTAAATACAATCCCAAAACTCACCTTTTTTTTTTTTGACATTTAACTCAAACGGTTTTTAGCATCTAACCCAATTTAGTTGCTAAACACACTACAAGTCCGTAAACTTTGTCTCTATTTTCTCTTTTTCCTCCCAAATTACAGAGTTCTTGTCAGGAAACTCTTTTCTCCGCCTCTCTCTATACTTCCTCCATTCTCTTCTACTTATCCTCCACATTTTATCCTCTTCTTCATCTGATCCTGTCTTCCTTGGGACTTGGTGGACTTGATGCGGAGAGATCCTCCTCTCTCTTTCAGCCTGAAGACCAAAATAGGTTATAATAGTTGTTACCCACATGAATGTTTGGATGATCTGACACCCACTGGTAGGAAGACAACATGCCAACAGCACAACACAAGGGGTTGCTTTCCAGTAGAATATAAACAATATCTTTACGATGTGTTTAATTCATTTCAGTTTCAGTTCGAAGAGTTTCCACAGTCAGGATTGTGAGGGAGAAGGCAGTAAATACAGAACAGACTGTGGGTGAGTGACAGGTTCAGAGTAAAGAAAAATAAGAATTGCTGAGCTGGAAGCAGAGGTGTTGAAAAGAAAAGTGTAAATCTCAAATATTGTGCTGAGGTGAGGGATCAAAGTGTGTGCGACTGGCGGCTTAGAGAAGGTGAAGAAAGTAGAAAGAGGGGGATTAAGGAACAAAGTGTTTACTGTACAGCAAGCATGTGAAACGCTGAACTGACTGCCCTCTGATGAATCATGAATCCTGATGAAAGCAATGATCCTTTTGTTGATTTCATCCCATTTAATCCACTTCAGTGGCGAGGAGAATGAGATTAAAGGGAAGAGGAAGGTTACAAGGAGGATTCATTAAAGCCGAAGGCGACTGAGCCGAGAGAAAATAGTCACGTTAAAAAGGAGAATTACTTTTTCTTTCCTGCAAACTACGTATAATTTTCAGCAATCATAATATCTATAAAGATCGGAATGATTTTACTAATTTAACTGGGATGTACTGAAATAACTGAACCCTCCTCAGGTCAAGCACAAGCGAACAGGTCAGACAAAGACGTTACCGACAAGTCTCTCGTCCATTTCGCTCTGATATCGCATAATTACTGCAGTTGCAGACGGGCGAATTTATCCAGGGAGCTGCTCAACAGACATTGATATTACCGTTGACAGCTTGGATAATATTCTTAACATCTGTCCTTGTTTGACAGGCAGGTAAGTTGACTCAAAAAGGCCCGCAGTCAGATAAAACAGGCAAATGACATGTCATGTCTGGGCTATGGTTCAAAGGGAAATAAAAGCGTGAACCACATGACGTCTCTTTTTCAGGCTGTCATCTGATGTGACAAAAAAATGAAAGGAGGAAAACAAGAGCTGGAAACGACAATAAGAAAGGCACATGCACGGAGGAAGGCGAGTTCAGATTTGATGTGTGTCGTTTCAGACAAAAGCAACTCTGTCTTCCACACTGTGAAAAAAACCATCACGTCTAAAACTTCCTGCCAATCTTTCATGGATGTGATTGAAAATGTCCCTGATGACATGTTGAATGTTTGATTTGCATAGAAGATGAGTCACGAGTGCAGCTGAGTTCACTGAGCGACTGACTGAGTGAACTCAGCTGCTGAAATTAAATAATGGGTTTAAAAAGGCTCTTCTGCCTCGTTAGAAACCCAAAACCAGCAGCTTTTTTTTGGGTCAAATATCAGCAAACCTGCACTGTTTTAATAATGTTGTGATACGGGTATGACACTGGCGCCGAAATCCAGAACAACAGCCATCGTTCTCTGTGAAAGGAAACAGGTTACAAACGTTTTATAGCCACTCTTTCAAATCTCAAGTGATGTGTGTGTTACTCCAAAGATACATTTAAGGTAGATTACACTTTAAAGGGCCACTCCGTAAGGAAAAATGAGAAAAAACAACCCCCGATAATGTCATTTCGATGTCATTGTTATGTCAGCACTTAAACCTTTGTACGATTTTTTTAAGCTGATATGAGTTGCGTTATGGATCCTTCATGGAAGTGCGATGCTAAATGACTGAAGAACCCCTTTAGTTTGAGAGAATGACTTACAAAAAGGCTAGACTTTCTTCGGCTCGGCAGACACAGAACAATATTATAACTCGGACTCATGTGTCTGGCAAGCAGATGAATTTATGTATTTATTTATTTTATTTTGCTACCCACCAACTCTTGGGGAAAATATCATATTAGTCATGAACTGTTGGTGCCGTGCAGACAGCAGGCAGTGGGTTAATCAGAGGATAGTCATTTTGCTTACCCTTTTCCTAAATAAGCTATTTCACAATGAGCAATAAAACACATACCAAAGGCCAGTATAACAGCTGGATGTATGAACAGTAAACTGTAGGGGAACTGTAAAATAAAAGATGTTGTAAGGAAACACACACCCTAGAATCTGAGGATGGAGATGTGAGGCAGTGCTGCGTGATGGACAGGTGCTTTCTGCAGAGCGCAGCGCTGAACTGCCAAAGACATGTCCAAAAGTAGCGTTACAGCAGAAGAAAGCTCTCTGATGACGTCAGCCGGTGCCTTCGAGGAGTGAGTGTGCGTGTGTGTGTGTTTGTGTGTGTGTGTGTGTGTGAGTGAGTGAGAGAGAGAGAGAGAGAGTGAGAGAGAGAGAGACTGGAGAGCAGCGCGTCTCCCTCAGCGGTTAGACCGGAGGAGAGGGACTTTAGCGGGGACACAGAGGAGGGTAAAACCCGCATGAACTCACTTTCTGCACTTTATAATCCGTTAATACTTTCTTCAGACACATTTTGATCCGACATCGACAGATTATACAGTAAGTCGTCTCAGCTCACATTTTATAGCAGCTCATATTTGAATGTGGTTAAACCAGGACGCGACTTTAACAGAGTGATTATTTGACTTCATATGCGTTTTTTTTTACGTTTGCCTCACACATTTGCTTATTTTGCATGACTTTGGAAATAAACATGAGATCATTTTAACATCAGGGAATTATAATGCATGGCTAAAGCATATGGCTTTAAATGATAAAGTGCTTTTGTGATGTGTACTCATGATAGATGTCTTTTAGACAAAGCGTTAGTAGTTTTAAGTCAGATCCAGTTCTGCCCGGACTTTGTGTCCCTTTTCATAAACTTACGCTATTTATAGTATATTTAGGTAAGGTACACCCACTCTATCTCCAGTGATGTTTATAAAATGTGTGCAAGGCAACTAATTGATGTCCACATCTCTCTGCTGTCTAGATTTCGGAATGCGCCACTCGTGCGTAAAACCCTGACGCCGTCTCCAAAGCGCGCAGGAAGCACCGAGGACACACCACCACCACCACCACCACCCGAAACCATAAACAACCATCATAAACCTGATCGTGGACGCGTTCAACCTTTAAAAAAAAAAAAATCATTTTGAATCTGCCATCCGGGGGGAGGAGAGAGTCAGAGGAGGAAGGAGGGGAAGGATATATTGTGGGAGGACAAACGCAATAAGGGCAGGATGAGATTTTTTTTCACTTCATAATGGGAAAGTGATGGAATGAATCCGCACGGAGGTGAAGGAAGTCTCACATGTTTTTTAAAGACCTGGAGATGGAGGTTCAACCCTGAAACAGAGCTGATGGTGGAGCGCTCATCTCAGTGAGCATGAAGCAGGGCGTCTGGAGCGGACTGGACACTGAACGCATCCAAATTTTCCCGCGGACGAAACCTGAGTTTGAGATTTTCCCTGGAGGACTTTAATCCAACTGGATGATTAATTATGCATGATTTCCTTACACCACTCTGTGACTGTCTGTACAGTGAGTAGGGAGGGAAGAGTGCATGGGAACAGCTCATGCATTCCCACGTTTTTTTCTCTCTTTGTAACATCCTAGAAACTGAAACAACTGTGAAATTACTGACTGTAAATTAACTCTGAGCTGCTGGTGGTCCCTGGACCTCTTCTGATGCTACAGATTGGTCTCATCTCAGTGGTCTGCCAGGCTGAGCTCCTCTCCGGTGATGTAATGGAGGGTAATCCCACTTTACCTTAACTTTTTCTTTGTTTTTTTTTTGCCAAACTGTGCATATCCAACTTTTTAGGCTCAGATACAAATAGCTGATGCATCCCATGTAAGAACATGTCTAGGAAGGAAGACAAAGACACTAATGTTTCTCTAATAGACTAATTTTTTTTTTCAAAATCGGTGGATATTCGTCTCTTAGTTTGACAGCGTCCACCTTGCTTTCTCTTTAAACATGGAGAATGTGACTATCCCCAGCGAGCCACTGCCAATCTGCAACGACTCTGTAGACTTCTACTCCCTCACGTCAGGAAACGGCACTGACCTGAACTGCACTCCCCCCATTTACCCCTACCCCGACTTTTACGTCATCCTGCCAATCATCTACTCTGTGATCTGTGCAGTGGGACTGACAGGCAACACGGCTGTCATCTACGTGATCCTCAAAGCCCCCAAGATGAAAACTGTAACTAATATGTTCATCCTGAACTTGGCCATCGCTGACGATTTGTTCACGTTGGTGTTGCCCATCAACATAGCCGAACACTTGCTGCACTACTGGCCTTTCGGTGAGGTTTTGTGCAAAGTCATCCTCAGCATCGACCACTACAACATCTTCTCCAGTATCTATTTCCTGACGGTAATGAGCATCGACCGCTACCTGGTTGTTCTGGCCACGGTGAGGTCCAAACGCATGCCTTACCGCACCTACCGAGCCGCCAAAATAATCTCACTGTGTGTCTGGATCCTCGTTATCCTCATCGTCATGCCTTTCACTGTTTTTGCTGGCGTCTACGTTAACCCGATCGACGAAAGGAAGAGTTGCGTGCTCAGCTTCCCCATCCCTGAGAGTTTGTGGTTCAAGGCGAGCCGGATCTACACGCTCATCCTGGGCTTCGCCATCCCGGTCTCGACCATCTGTATCTTATACACCATGATGTTATACAAGCTGAGGAACATGCGGCTCAACAGCAATGCCAAGGCGCTGGACAAAGCCAAGAAGAAAGTCACCATCATGGTGTTTATAGTCTTGGCTGTGTGCCTGTTCTGCTGGACGCCGTTCCATCTCAGCACCATCGTGGCTCTGACGACCGACCTGAGGACCACGCCGCTGCTGATCGGGATCTCCTACTTCATCACCAGCCTGAGCTACGCCAACTCCTGCCTCAACCCGTTCCTCTATGCCTTCCTGGACGACAGCTTCAGGAAGGCCTTCAAGAAGATGTTGGAATGTAGACCAGCCTGAATGTACAATTAAACGTCACATTAAACATGTCGGAGAGGTCGATAGAGACTTACTGAGGGAGGATGGACTGAGATGGAAAAATGGGATGAGAAAGATCAACTCAGACGTCAAATCTGATTTCCTCTGATTTGATGTGATTGGTTTGTTAAAGCTGCACTGGGCAAACTGCACATTGTTTGCACAGGGTAGCAAGAGGGAGCTTTCTTTTATTCATCTTTCATACATAGAAAACATGTAAAATTATGTCTAAACTGCACACAACAATGTTAACGTGACAAAAACCCTGTCATTTTATGCTTTATACAACAGTAAACCAAAGTGATGAGAGAGGAGTCTGTGAGTCCAGTCAGAGCTGTTTGGGCATCACTCTTGACTTTAAATTCATCACTTCCTGTGGGCGGAGAAGATCTTGTGCCAGCAAGTCAATGAGAAGCTGGACTGTTTGCCTAGTGCAGCTTTCTATGACTCTGAGAGAGCAGTGAGAGGATGTTGTCAGTTGACAGAAATGGGCAATATTGCTTGCAATATGGACTGATAACAGTGACATAAAGGACTATAATGGTTTTCAATGTGCAACAGTTTGTTACACTGTAAGTGTCGGCAGAACGTGATAACATCTGATAAAACATGATTGTTTTCCAGGTGAGGACAGCAAATTAAACCAACCTTTTTTAGGTGAAGGTAAAAAAAAGAATCCAATTAGGAGGCAGCGAGTCGAGATGGATCGCTGCAAATAATCGTGACCTTCACCGGACTCCATCTGAACTCAGAGGACCGAGGAACACCTCTGAGGGCTCGAACATCTGCTGCGTGGAGACAATACAGTTCAACACAGCGTCACCGATTTGCATGCTGCCAATCAAATCAACGTCATGGGAACAGTCAGGGTTGGAGGGTTACAGGTGTTATAATTCATTTTGTGACGTTACAAAAAACTGGAGGAAAAAAAGTACTTTTTAAACTCAAAAGTGGTTGATGACATTGAAATATTGTGCGATCATGTATGCAAACACTTAATCTGCCTTTAAATTACGCTGTGTTTTGAGCAAGTAACTCTCAATCAAACCAAATCATATATATTTTGCGGATTGCAGGAGGTTTTAGAGTTCTGGTACTTTGAGTGGTGGCGTTGTTTGGATGAAGAGCGTCTCCGGTACACTTTATTTTTCCCAGGATGGGATGTAATCGTTAAAGGAATGAAAAAAGGAACCTTACCAACCCTGACAACAGTACTGTAGGCCTGTCAGAAGACAGCCGTGGGACAGGAGGGCTATGTAAAATTGTATTCTGTGTTTCTCTTCATGTGTTTTTTTTTCCATGAGCTTTTGTCGCCCCCTGTTGTCAACAGGGAGGTGTTACCTGTAAATGCAGCCAGAGCCTATTACAGTGCCAAGACACTGCTGAGGGGAGTCACACAACAGTTGTCACACAGCTTGTCTCAGTGTCTATCACATCCACATCTATAAACATTGTGTACATTTTCTCCTTTCACTTATCACTCGTAGATATTTATGAAAAGAGTCTTTTGATATCTGTCTTGCACCTCGTGTCTGGACAGTTAGAAAGATTTGTAAGTATATCTGCAATCGAATGAGATTCACATGCATACTTTGCAAATACAGTTTCAGTCTCCATGTAGTGTCAGAGGCTTCACTATGTAAAATCACGATATAAATAAAAGAATACACGTCTGTAAAATGAAAAGATACTTGCAGAAAACCATTTTTAATGTCTTCTGTAAGATGAGAAACATTTGTTAAATGTGGTTCTCTAAATTTGGCAGTTTTCAGCAGATTTGTAGGACTTACCCTTTATTCATTCTTTTAATATATTCTTGAATAAAAAAAGTTTGTAAGATAGCTGATTGCTGAGTCTTATCCTGTCAGATACTGATGCTTTGGGTTGGTAGGTCAGGCTCAACGTGTGAACATGGCTCTCATGATTGTTGTTTGTTTAACCAGTTCTTCTGATTGAGGTGGTGGATGATGCCTGTTTGCAACATCTACTCCGTAGTAACAAACATCACACTCAAAAAAAAAAATAATTTGCCTGGAAAATGTACTCTAAGTGTGTAAATCAAATGGAAATTCTATAACATAAGTTCTATACAAAGTGTCTTGCACTTACATATACATAGACTTAATAATCACATATAAAATTAAGGGGAACTTCTACATAAACGTGTGTTTTTAAGTGTTTATTATTCAATTATTCCACATGATAATAACACAATTCAAATTGGTTAGTCTGCCTCCTAAATCACACATTTATTTACTTCATACACATTGCATTAAATGTGACCCTCTACAGTAAATGTATGCAATTAAACTACATGGAAATATACCTGAAGTCAGTGTTGATACTTCAATGTGGCAAATAAGGCAAATTATCATTTTTGTTAGAGTACATCTGGCTTACCTGCTTACAGATTTTTAACTTTTCTTTCTGTGATCCAGCGCTTCACTGATGCTCTTTATAGGAATGTAGCATTCAAATGTTAATCGACCAGAAATACTCTGGTGTGTGTCATTATGTAATTATCCACACGTCTCTCAAGTCGAGTTTAAGAGGTTACAAAAAGTCTTCTTGTGCTCGATCTTCTGCGAGAGGCTTCTGTCTTCAGAGTTCAATATTACAGAGGAACAACAGACGGTTTACTTCTTATGAGTGTTTTTGAGTTTTACACATTATGATCCTTTAATTGTTTCTAAATCCTGACACACAGTGTAACTCCTCTTAGATCTGATGGCTCTGACTGCAGCACCAGAAACTATTCTGTATGTCCGACTGTAAATAGTTCTGTCTTTTCTTCGCCATTTACCTGTACAGAGGAAAGTCACAGAGATACGTGTATAGTCAAATATTCTGTAAATTGTGTCACATAAGAATATAAAATTTGAGTTGAAGATTACGAATCATTGTCTTTGATGCAGCCTGTTATTAAGACTTCTGACATCTGATGTCATTTATCTGATTATTTTAGAAATCTATCATGTCTGTTAATAATTAAATCAATAAATATAAGTTTATTTTCCCACCGGTGCTCGTGTGTTTTTAACATTTTTGGAAGCAAATTAGCCGCATCTGACACATTCACTTCCAGATGTTTACAGTGCTGATGTACATTAGAAGAACGGGTCATCACATGTTATCATCCGTAATCAGGTTGTTGTCAGGGTCAGCGGAGAGATTCTTCACGTGGGCGAAGACATCGGCTCTCAGCTGAAGGGCAGCAGGATGGATTAGTGGTTCGAGCTTCTTGTCAGCAAAAGGTCACCGATTCAATCTCAACAGCAGCCCGTTGTGATGTACTGCTGAGCTCTCCACGGGCTAATAATGTGGCAGGGAGATGATGCAGAGCAGCAGACACTGAGTGGCTCGTTTACAGTAAGATGGATGGATCTGATAGCAGGAATAAAAATGAATGAGAATATAATATTAATAAACCTACAGTACAGCAATATTTTCATATTAGTATTCATTTAAAAGACCTTTAATGCAAATAAAGCGTACTCTAATAAACCTAGCTGTTGCTACATTCCCAGCCAGGCCGTCCTCATCAGGAAAACAACCATATAGGTTGTAAAAGCAGCTTATTACACTCCATTTTTACATTTCGTTGTTAGGCAGTGACCTCTAGTGGCCAAAGTAATTATTACAGCAACAAATGAGGAAGTCAACCAGCACAGGACTTTCACCCAGGAGACCATTGTTCCTGTCCAACGTGACAGCAAAACTCAATGGTGAGCTATTTGAACTTTCTAACAAATGTAAAGGAAATGAGGTTATGTACTTAACACAGGTACGTTTGTAACCAAAGGTACATAAGCAACAGTTATTTTAAGGCATACCACGATGTTTTCCTGAACCTAACCAAACTGTGACCATGTGTTGTTTTGAGAACGGTGATATTTGTTGTTTTGGGAGTGGCTGGTGACCAATTCAGTCGTTCAGGTGTTGGTGATGGTGGTGACCAAACCAGAGATAAAAGTAGACTTAAAAAATAATGTAGGAGATATTGTATATTTTCCCTTCTGTTCAACAGATCCCTTCGAAAATCAACAATGAATTGGTCCGAAGTAAACCTTAGTCAAAGCTTGCTAAAGTTTTTTGCTCCGCTATAAAGCTCCAAAACTATTAAAAAGACATCAGGGAGCCACACTGTTGCACTGGAGGACATGTTCCTTCATTACAATGACCAATACCATCACTTAGTGAGAAACAGACACTTCCAATCCGCCAGCGTTTCTCAGTGGTATTGACTGGATCATTTCCTTTTTGCTCAGAGTTTCAAAAAAGAGTTTATTCATTCTGACTGGATCCCCATTTCCTCAGAGATTTCGTGCCAGGTGACAAATAAAAGTACCGGACCTTCGTCGTACGCTCGCAGTTTGGTTAGGTTCAGGAAAACATTGTGGTTTAGGTTTAAATGATTACATTCCTTGTAATTTCAGTTACAATGTAGCTGCAGTTACATTATGTACTTAACATAACTTTACTATGTTAGTAAGTTAAAATAACTCACTGTTTTCTTGTGGTTTCATACTGTACTCGAACAGCGGTCTCCTTTATGAAAGTCTTGTGCTTGTTTTGTAACCTGTCCTCCAGCAGTATGTAGTAGTAATAATCTAATATTTAAACACAATATGTTTATAACTCTGTGTACATGCAGTATGATAGAACCAGTACTTAGAGGAGGATGGTGAAATTATTTTCCCTTCCCGTCTTTCTTTGCTTCACTGTCTCTCCCTCTGTCATACTTTCTCCCTGTCAGTGCAGTGTAAACAGCAATACTCAACTCTGTTTCCACTTTAAACAGTCTTAATGTTGTTGTAAAAGGGACCACAGTAGCTCAGGAGATCAGACAGATGCTCCTCTGCATCAAATGTCTGCATTAAGTGATACAATGTTTTATTCACCCGACAAAGTCTGAAGATGTGTCAGGTAACAGCTGGCTTTATTTTCTCCTCACAGTCCATACTACAGTCACTGTAGTATGCTGGTGACTTAATGCATATACAAGTAAAGTGTGTGTGTGTGTGTGTGTGTGTGTGTGTGTGTGTGTGTGTGTGTGTGTGTGAAGTAGTATCTGTTTAAAAGGATGATGGATGAGCGCCTCCAAGTGGTCATTTTGATACAGAGATGCTCATTTCAATGTGTGTGATTCGACACTACTATCACTAGAGGGCAGTGCTGGTCCATGTAGACTTTCCTGTGTGTGTGTGTGTGTGTGTGTGTCACTACCTCCTAGTTGAATACTTTCCAATATTTTGACTGGAAACACAGACTTGGCAGGTTGAAGCAAAAGTAAAAACAGCCTCACACTTACTGTACAAAACAGAATTTTTGTTTCATAATTGTCCTACAAAAATGTAACTGTGTTACAGATATTAGAGGAAATCTTACTAAAGCTGTTGGTGTTTGTCAAGTTTAGGTACTATAACTCCAACTGTGTTCCAGATGTAGTTATCAGCACTGTAAACCAGCTGTAGATGGCAGTGTGTAGCTGTAGATGGCAGTGTGTAGCTGTAGATGGCAGTGTGTAGCTGTGGATGGCACATGTCTGAATGTATGATTCCCTCCAGGGGAAGTACTCTCTCTACTCCCTCTGCTGCCTTCTGCTTCCTCGCTCTCATGTACAGTACATGCATGTACACTTCACCACGAACACAGACCTTCCATCACTCTCACATCTCCGAGGAACCGCATTCCAACATGTCATCCTAAATATTAACCTCTATTTTTCAAGAAAAGGTCAGGCGGCCCCCACAGTATATGGCTTCTGAAGTATGGAGATGTTAGTCATGGTTAAATGATAAGCCGTGGTAACAGCCCCGCGAGGCTGATGAGCACTTGCATTTATATAACACCTTTCTAGTCTACTGCCTACTCAAATTACTTTCCAACACATTCGGACACAGATGAAACAGCCAAGCATGCTCCCGACCTCTTGTCAAAAGTATCAGTTTTTACCCACTGGTGCCCCGTTTGCAAATGTTAAAACGTAGCCTTGAGGCGAAACCGCTGGCTTGACAGTCTCGTCGTCGACCACCTTCCTCTCCACGTCCAGATATGAAAGTCAGGTCAAAAATGTGATGTGAACATGATACGACAGACGCACAGATGTCAAATGGGACACGTGACGCATACAAATGTGAACGCACAAGCAGTTTGCAGAAACGTTCCCTGCTGGCATTTTATTCTGGTGACTGGGCAGGGGGAATCAAACCATCGATCTGCCAGTCTTAACTAGAGGCAGGGATTTTTTCTGCAGACCGAAGTGGGTTACAACCTGCCTTCTTTGACTTACTCACTCTCAACAGAGGTTCCCTGTTTCTGCAATTTGTGTTTTTAACGTGCAAATGTTCAAATAAAGTCATTTTTAACGGGCTGTGTTATTTGCTGCACACCGGCCTTCCCCATGCAAGGGAGGACGACAAGCTATTTAGCAAGCCCAGTTACACACTAAACCAACTCGCCAGTAAACCAAGTGAAACCAAGGCTGGACTTTGAAATACTGACTTGATTTTAAAAAGGACAATAAAAGAGCTTTTTCTTTTTTGTACCGCTGTGGACCGACGGACACAGAGATAATATTGAGGAGGATTCTCTCCCCACCGCGGAGCCTCTACGCAGAGTTATTGCAACCGCAAATGAATTCGCCTGACACCAGTAGCTTTAGGGGAAGTTAGGATGTTGACAATGCCAGCTGCAGTATGTTAGGATGAATTAACGATGTATAAATTCCAAGAGCAGCACCTTTGGCTCAGGACCTTGTCAGTGTTTTGGTACTGACTAATCAGAAAAAGGAACCAATTTTATCTATCCCTAGAGTTGGCTGCAACACCACTCGAATTACACCACTATGGTTTATTTTAGTCAGTTTTTGTATCCCTATAAATAGTAAGTGACCAACATTACATTAAACAGTATACACTTTTTTGGGTGGGGAGCTGATGGTACTCCAAAAGGCACAATTCAGCTCAGACGCTTTGTTTACCCTCAGATGTTGAGGCTTTGTTGTTGAGGGTCTTTTTTGGAAACACAAGTGAGCTTTACCACTCCAGAGACCTGTAAACCTCTCAGAGGCTGAGAGATGATATATGTGAGCACGAAGCCTCCAGGAAACTGCGAGGCAAAGAAAACTCCGTCGTCTCTTTCTCTGGGTTTGAAAAGGCAAACTACAGTTTAACGTCTTTGTACAACCGCATATCGCAACACCGAAAGGCTTTCGTTGGATTTTAAAGTGAACATTTATTTTAATGATTTTCTGAGTATTTTGTCTGGAAATGAATTTTGAAAACAGCACCTCTGAAATTACTCAAACTAATGAAAATTCAATGAAATAGCTGACAGATAATTTACAAGAGAAATCAAATTTGTCATGGGGCGATATCAGGGAAGATGAGATTTTTCAATCATCAGTTTGGGTTTTGGGGAAAAAAATACTTTATTGTGATTAAAATGAAAAACAGCTCGTCTGCAACTCATTAAAACAGTTCAGCTGCAGCCCGCATAGCACTTAACTTGTCTTCAGAAGAAAAACATTGTTGGTCATGTAACAAGGCCAAGACGTGACACTTTACAGTGCTGCGTGTCTGTCCTTCACTACAGCTCGAACATCCTGTATTAGAGAAAAAAGTGCGTACATTGCTCAATACAAGGCCAAATAAGGTTGACCTCTATACCACAACACCTTTTATGTGAGTTTGTTCCCACTCAAGACAGCAGTGACTATTACGTTATGAATCCGTGTTTACACACTCAATTTGAAAGGACAGTTAATGTGTACAGTACAAAGCTTAGTTTATTATGAAGAGAAAATGGGTTCTGGCTTTAAATGTAATCCCTGAAGGGCTTTCATTCTATAGATCCGTGAGAACAACGAGGCCGGGATCATGTCTTCTTTCAACACAGTGTCAGCACACTGTAGGCGCTGCCACTGACAAAGCTTGTTTCTGTTTTGCAGATGTTTCTGTCGGACTGTTTTTCTGATCTTCTGGACCACTCTACGGTCAGGATCTGAATATGTTCATGCAGCTAAAGTTACATGGCTGGCTGTTGGAGGAGATGATATGAAGACCATCCAAAGCGTACTGGTAACTTAATGACATGCACCGACCAGGATGTTCTTCTCACTCCCAACTCATCAAATAACAGCCAACAAGGCTGCCAAACATCCAACCACAGTACGAGTTACACCGCCCAACACCTTGAGACTTTATGCAGCAGTGTATCACAATACAATATGAGGAGAGGACAATATGATACAGTTGGCAGAGGACCTTCGGTTGAGATTGTTTTTCTCACTGTAAGTTGCTAACATTTCTCCACGGTCAAAGAGGTACATACACACTCAAAGCAATACTGCTGCAGACAGAAGCTCGATGTCTGTAAGCCATATTTTTATTATGGCATTATATTTATGTACGCTTTCAGTCGTGCTCCATTTCATTGTTTAGACCATCCAGTCTCAAAATGATTAGTAGAGAAAGGGAGAAAAGAGGGAGAAAGAGCACACCATCATCATTTTGCAGCCTGTGCTGAAGCGTCCTTTTCTTCGGACTTTCCCCGTCATAAACCAGAGGAGAAGCTATTTTGCGTTCCTCTCCTCATTCTGGCTGTTTGGGGGACCGATAAAAAAAACAACAAAGTACCAGTCTGAGTGATGCCAAGATCAAACTAATGATATCAGGTAAATGACTTTGACACAGGACTCTTCATCATCTGGAGCCCAACATGGCATCCATCTGTCCGTCCGGAGCGCCTGCTTTCCCAGGAGTGACTTCAAAAATCTATTTTTACAGAGCACTCTCCTGTTGTTCTCACCATTCCTTCCTGTGCAGTTTTATTGGACTAATTGTTATTTACTATCAGCTGAAAGGCTGCACGTTTATCAGAAGTCGACATTCTGCAAACTGATTCAGAATTTGCAACATCACAAGTGCCTTGGAAACACAAGGATGCCAGCGAAGTTAAAATCGATCCATCTTTCCCCAACTTTTAGCAGCGTGCACCGGGAATGCTTGAAGGTCAGAAGTTGGAAATTGACCTGACTTGAACGCAGCATTATTCTGGTTGTGAACCAGATTTTACGCCAGCCTGAATCAACCAAACCAGACAAGCTTTAAATATTCCTTCACCTCCTCCCTGGAGTTTTTTCTGTCCAATCACTGCCACAATCTCTGATCCAGACACCGATACCGCTGCTGTACTGCTGGGATCATGACTCTGGGCTGTCGACGTCTGTTGCCTGGAGAAACATGGATTAATGAAGCTCACTCTCACGTTTAAAATTGCCTCAGCTTCACCGGCTATCTCAAGATCCCCAACTTAGATATCTCACCGCATTTTTGTTGAGAATTGCAGCGTGATCGATATCGTCTTGTAGATCTGGTGTGTGCACCAGAGCATCTCTACCCACCAGGCTCAGTGTGAGGTCAAAGTACAGAAAGTAGAAAGTAGAGAGTCACTTTGAAAGAAAAAAAAAAAAAACTCCCACATAATGTCTGCACTTGTAACATCATGACTTTCTTGGCTTTCACCGGGCAAGACGAGGATGTCAAGGAGGTACTGAAAAGGTCACTTTTTGAGAAGAAAAACACTTGTAGTGTGTCACAGCAAAAGATTACTGTAATTATGTGGAAGTGACTGATGGGTGTTTGACCAATGCTTACAACTGTTAGTGAGGAGAAATAAATAGATTCTAGGAAAAATCAGACAGTTGGAGAATTAACTTTTCAGCCAGCTGCAAAAATCCACGTTATTGTGTGAGAATCTTAACTTAACTTAACTTGTTGTGCAGTGCAATGGTTAAATAAAAGGCAAAAAGGAGTATGGGTCTGATGTTTTTGGTGCCATCTTCTTTAAGCTGTTAAACTTGTGAGTGGATCATCTGGGTGATGCCGTCATTAACAGTATGCCTCTGTAAACACACCGTCTTCGTCCGATCTCTCCATTGCTGGCTTACTTCACTGGACAACCGAAACTTTCCCCACACAGCTGATTTGGAGGAAGCGGGCAGGTCTTCTAGCTCCTGTGTCTAACTAGAACTCACCACAGCGCAAAGTCAGTGTCTTCTTCCTCATCGTGTTTTATTGTGTCTTCTTCATCTTGTTCTTCACGTCTTCTTCTTTGTCCTCAACATCTTCTTCGTCTGCTTCTTCGTCTGCTCGTGTTGTTCAATGGCGGTTGCAATAGGTGCATTACCATCATCTTCTGGACTGGAGAAGGTTAGGCGGAAGGTTATACGCTCCGTAGTGTGACCGATCGAGCCAGTAGTATTCTGACTGCATACATCAGATGTCTGTACCGTAACAGGTCAGGATGAATATGTGTGTATTGAATAGAATAGCTTTACTGTCATTGTACGTGCCGTACCAAAGCTACGAGATGGAACAAATATAGAATAAAAGCATGAATATAAATGTAAACATGATTTTGATTGATGACTTTTGTCTCACACACACACTCCCCTCCTCCCCTGAAGACTCTTGCAGACAATTCATTTTCATTCTCCCGCTGTCTCCCTGTCAGAGCTTCAGTCTGTACTTTGAGCAGTGTGAAATGAGATAAACGCTCTATCCCATTGTGTGTCTAAATGAAACCAGGCTCTATTAGCCAACTGCTGTAATCCTTACCACGGAGAGAGTAGCCTCTGCCAAGTAATCTGATTCCCGTAAAAAAAAGCCAGACTGCTCTCCTAGGAGCTGAATCTCGTGTTAGCCATCCATCATCGTCACAATCCTGCTGCTTTTCTTCAATCTTTTCTCACTTCTACATTTGCGTTATCATAATGTGCAGCAGAGACACACACAAGTGTCAACTTCTCAATAACCGAACACTTGATCACTGTCTTCTGTCTTTACTTTAGTCTGCTGTTCAGCGGAGATGGATGGAGAAGTATTTACGCACCAAAGTCCTGAAATTAATTGCGCGTCATAGCAAAAAAGCATTTGCGTGTCCACACAGGTAACACAATTCCATTACAGATGAGCGGAGCTGGATCCTATAAACACCTGTGACTACTGCAGTCATCTGACCTGGAAATGTTTGCCAAATGTACCATTTTTATTTTCATTAATGACAAAAGTCGGATGTTGGGTGGGTGTTAGTGGGTCTAAAGGACTTTGAGGAAGCTTTTCCTCATCAGCAGTTTATAAAGCCTGAGCCTTTCTTCTCTCTGTCACCAGGTGTACTGAGTTCATCATTAGAACGAGCCTCACCTGTTCGCTGGTCTCCACAGAGCAGCACGACGCAGCACAAACTCCACAAAGCCGATTTTGTTCATTTTGTATGGATCAGTTTATTAAACACAGACTTAACTTTTTTTATTAGAAACACCTGCACAGTCTAATACAACAGCCTCGTAGTGACTGTTTTAAGAATCTTATAATTTTCTAATTCTAAGTGCTGTATCGTAGGCAACTGGACTTGTTTCACATGAAGGTCAGGTTGAGTCAACGACCCACAAGTGGCCCTAATGACTCTGAAACTCAGAGCTCACACTCCTTAACGACTCTGTAAGGACACTCCCACACAGAGTGTAAAAGCCTGCAACTCCCCTCCAGTTAGTTAGAACTGAAGAAGCCTCTTAGATGAGAGGTGACACATCTTCAAGGGACTGAAACAAGTCCAGTTGCCTACGATACAGCACCTAGATTTACCATGACTTGGATGAGTGAGAACCTTCATCAACCTTCATAATCAAGCTTGTCGTTCTTTGCAGAAGATGAGAATTTAGACGGAACAAAACCTCCTTGGACATGTTTACACGTTCAGTATGGCTGCATTGTGACCCGGATGTCACGGATCAGTTTTTTCGGTTAATGCCAAGCGAAGTATGATTTCACTGGAAAATTCAGCCATGAGCGAAGCACCCAACTGTTTGGTATCTGTTGCAGATTCAGGATTTTCGAGAATCGTGATCCTTAAGTCTGATTTTTGTTTTGTTCTAATATTTTATTTTGTTTGCAGAAAAACCTGTCCTGGATTAAAAGTATGTGCTCTGCTTTCTAAGTTTCTTTGTCAGCTGTACAGATCTGTCTCATCTGCGGTTTATTTTTCTTGGGTCCACATTTTTCTTTCCAGTGTTCAGTGAAAATAACAACCCTGATGCAACAGCGTTGCCTGAGTATTGCAACACCTTAGAGAAACTCTGTTTTCTATTCTAACAACACAGGCTAATGTTGCTCTTTGCTCTTTGCAGAACTGAAGCATCAAAGTGCTCATTGTAAAGACTGGACCCTGTTCATGAACCCCTGAAAATTATTAATAGAAGGTTTTTCTGCAGCATCAAACAGCTTTCACCTCCATTAGTAATGCTTTCAGATGCTGGTTGTGGGTTTGAAAAACAATTCTGAAATTCAGAAACCAGGAACTCAGAGGAGACTGTCAGAAACCGTCAGCTGAGGAATTGTGGGAAAGTTGCCTGAAAAATTGTTCTCAAGTATGAGTAAGTCACCACTTCTGCCATGTTTTACCAAATATATGTTAAATGTACTTCCCCTCCGAATGAAACAAATCACTTTGCAGCATTTTTTTGTTTATTGACTTTTCTCCCACTGTTCAACCGTTTATCCTCCTGAATCAGCTTCAGTCAGGCTGCTGTTGGTGAGCAGGACAGATAAGCTGCCAGAGCTCAGCTCATACAGATGAAGCGATCAGAGCTGCTGTTTGATCAGTGGTGCAGTGGGTAGAGCCGGCCACTGTAACACAGCCAGGATCAGACCTGCATGATAACAAACAGACAACAAAGTTCAGTGTAACAACATTGCTGACTTCATGCAAAAGGATCGCCTTTTTTTTTTTTTTTTGTACATTTTGGTCTGAGGTTACAAATTGCCTCTTTAACGTCGAAGATTTTCAGAATAGCGGCTGAAGTGCTGCAGATGAGAGTCACTCGAAACGTAAAAGAAACAAAACTACAGAAGGTTTGAATTGAGATTTAATAATGCAGTTTTCATTTACATAGTTTTTTTTTAATCTGTTTTAAAAGTGTTCAAGTGTTTTCAGTTCAGACTTTTTAATCAGAATCCCTTTAAAGACCTTTCTGTTTGTGAAATATAATTTGTATCTTCAATCTCCATATATCAGTGTTTCTTTGCTTTCTGCTGTCTGTGTGTGGAGATACTGTTCAGAGCTGTATTAGAGTACACTCTCTCATCTCTGTCTGTCTGATTCTGCAGGGTCGTCTTTCTCTCCGATCATTGAAACACAACAGATGAACGCGGGTCGGATGAATACCTGCATGCGCACAGGCTGAACTGAAAACACGGTGAAAGCGGCGAGGTTTGTTCTGATTGTAGCCCACATAGACGGAGCCTTTCATTGGAGCTGATCAAAAGAAACTCCCACATGTAACCCCTGCCTGATGAAAACCTTTATGTCCTGCTCTATCACGGTCATGTGCACCAACACACTCAAACAGACAAGGTCGACCCAAATCTTTCAATTACGATGCATCAGAAAAAAATGCCTCGAAAAAGAGAAATGGTTTTGAGTTTCAGTCTGAATGTTTGGGTTTTGTTTATGAAGACTAAAGGACTGAAACAAAAGGAGGCACAGGGGACTGGGTATTTTTTTGGAGGCCACCTTGGGACAATTTACCAGCTGTGTTCACGGTGACCAAAACATGATCTTCTCCGAAGCATGAGCACAGCGTTGTTGAAAGATAAAATAAAAAACTGAACTTAAATAAATGTAAAGCTGCAACATAAATAACTATGAAGTTTCAGTCATGGCTTGCAGAAATGTACATTGCCAACATTTATTCAGGTCGGCTGCCTCGTTGCCATTCTTTATGCTAAGCTAAGTTAGCTGGTGGTGACGTCATATTAAGGACATGTGGTTGGTATCAATCTTTTTTTATACCTACTATAACTCATTAACACAGCAGAGATTTGAGGTAGACTTGCTTGGTCTTACATAATAAAATGAAGCTTTTTGATGTCTGTATCAGAACACCCGGGTTTGAACTGTCATTTATGGGTTTAGCAGCCAGATTACAGAACCAAACTCTCTACATCCCTCTGCCAACTTTCAGACCATCAGTCTGCAAAGACTGTTAACACAAAATGACAGAAAATATTTTATTGAACTCAAATATAGTCAATGGTGTCATATGAATGATTAAATGTAACACAGGTTATCACAAAATGTCAATTTTCTTAATCAACTGAGTCCCATTTTAACCTGCTAATAAACACATTAATGCTTACTGGCTGGGTGAAATCTCAATTTTTATTTCAGTATATCACAAGATTGGTTTTCAGTGTTACTGCTGGTCATCATCTCAACATCTATTCTGTTAAAATGTCTAGAGAGTCTTTGTTCTACTTGGTATAATGTATAGAAATCTCCACTATAACTTGTGTCATAACAAACAAAAGATTATTCAGTCTGTAAAGAAAGAATGATTTCCAATTATTGACAGTAACATAGAAGAGCAGGACCAATCATCCATCCCTCCTCCGCTCAGCTCCCCTGCTCCTGCGACAGTCTCCTTTATTGATTTTCTTTCGTAAGTATGAAAAAAAAAGAAAAATGGAGAAACAAAAGAACATAGAAACTGAACATAGAGCAGTAAACCTGATCTTTGCTCCTGCTTTCTCCTCGTGTAATGTTAAAGTGAAGGTCTTCTCTTTGTGTGAGTGCTGATTATCTCCAACATGGTAAGAAAGAGTGAAACGTAAACACCACTTCCTCTTCAACACGTCTCTGCGTTTTAATAATTAATTAAATCAGTTAAACTAAATCTCAGATCTGTTTCTATCTAATCCGTGGTGTTCATAGCAGATTATTTTTTATTTGTGAGAACGGCTGCTTCACATTCATATTTGTCGACACACTTCCTCCTGCTGCTGTGGTACTTTTCCATCTGTCCTGTAAATATTAAAAAAGGGACGACATTAATTCAGCTAAAAGACGAGCAGATGTAAATATTCAACAGGGAGGTTTCAGGCTTATTGAGTGTTCACTTCAGGAGAAGAGGAAAAATTCAACAGACTGGTTAAATGATTTGAAAATAACCGCAGACAAAGACTGAATCATATTGACCGTTGTGGGAATGAGCACTTGAGGAAAGTAAATTGATTGCGTAAAAGGCTGTGGAGAGATGTTAGGAGTGTGTGTGTGTGTGTGTGTGTGTGAATAATCTTCAAGTATTCAGCATTATATTTCCCCTGTAACATATTTCAGAATTGATTGATCGTTCTCTTCAGCACCATGGACAGTGACATTTGGACGCTCCTCCTCCTCCAGTGGCTCCACTCAATCATAGAATGTGGACCATGAAACCGGGCCCTGTTCTTGAGAAGACATGTGTCCAGATCACCGGGCTCTCTAACCCTCTGACCCCTCCGGCCCGTCAGCATTTCTACTCTGCTGATCCTCAGTGAAGGATCACGGCGGCCGCTGTTCAGTCGAGGAGTGCAGAGATCTCCGTCTGCTCGTACAAAGTCCGCTAAACATATTTACACAGATTTTCTCCTTGGAAATATTTTCATTTGCTTTTCACCCACATATTACTTTTTTATTTGGACCTAACCTTCGAACCAAGCATCAGCAAAAAGTGTTCCAGACCCGCCTCATTCAAATATCTCCAGAATCAAAACCAATGCTGTCACAAAAAAGTCATTCATGCACTCATTTTTGTCCTGACTCGACTCTCTCGCTCCTCTCTGGTGTACACTAAAAGTCACTCTCTCACCGCCCCTAGCATGCCGCAGATTGGCCTGGACTGCAACTGCTGCACCTTCAGCTTCACGTATACGAGACAAAGACAAAAAGCAAATGTCTCTTGTCCATCTTTTAGTTTTCAGAAGCCTTTACTCTGAATGTACTGTAGAGATTAAGTCGTCTTGCCTTCACCTGAAATGTCCCCTTTTTTCTCTCTCATCATCTCATTTTTCATTTCCTTCTCCACCGTCATTTCTTTCGCCCAGGTCCTTTTGATTATAACGGAGGTCGAAAGCGAGAGTAATGACGGGGCACACTGGTCACCGTAGAGCATGACTCAATGAATGGATGGAAGGAGGGAGTGATAGACAGAGAGTGATGCTCCTACTCACCTGGTAACTGAATCTCCCTCTCTCTCTCGGTGCAGAGTGCTGGTTCTTAGGAGGAATTAGGAGGGTTTATTTCAGACCTTGTTACTTAATCTTCTGAGATTTTAATTATTTGTTGAATAAGGCATTTGATTCGTAAAATATGTAAAGCCTTTTCTGGCACTTCTTGATACTTCAGGTTCATTCACAAGCCGACTAAAAACAACTCTTGATTCAATCACGCAGGGTTAAAGATTTCAGCTCCGTCCTTGTAACGCTGGTGCTGATATATTTTACCACCATTGGTATGTCAACTTCATCTGGACCTGGTGAGCAAGTGCCTGAATTGTAGCACATGCAAAACACAGGTTTGTCTTGTATGTGTGCAGTCACCAGAATAGGATGTTAGCAGTTAACGTTCATACATACCACATTGACATTTGTGAAATACGTGCCATATCACGTTCACTTTGTGTTCATGAACTGGCTTTACTATCAGGAGGTCAAGGGATGGGCGGTGGAAACACTGAATGCATGAGCAGCACGTGTCACGTCTTCTAGATTCTCGCTTGTTTTTACCGCGACACATTGGCGGTTCTCGGCAAAAGTAGACCTGAAGACAACCTGTAGACATTCATATCGACATCACGCCTGCGTTTCACTGCAGCTTTCATACATCGTTATGTTCTATTTTGGTTTTATCGATCTGAACGTCCATACTGTTATTTCCTGTCTCTTCCTCCTGAAAGAGGGATCTGTCCTCTGTTGCTCTTCCTGAAGTTTCTTCCATTTTTCCCCAAAGAAAAGCGTCTTCTGGAAGTTTTTGTTCTTATCTGAATCCAGACTCTAAGGACGGAGGGTGTTGTATGCTGTACAGACTGTAAAGCCCCTTGAGGCAAATCTTGTGATTCGTGATATTGGACTATATAAATAAAACTGACTTGGCTCCTCTTTGTTTTTCTCTCTCTATCTACCTTGCTATCACTCTGTATTGATCTATGTTGAGGCCATGGTCTCAGGCCATGTCAGCCATGTCCTCTAAGTGCTTAATGATTTTCTATCTCATGGCCCTGCAGAGTGAAGGGACAAAATGGTGTTGTTGGTCTCACAAAGCAGAACAGAACATCCTTGTGGAGCCTTAGGTGGCTCAAAAGCAACCATCTCGATCGCCCTCCTCAACAACAACCTTTATTTCTTTTCACAGCACACCTGGCTGTTTCTCATACTGAAGGATCTTTGTCCTGCCTCTTTTCTGTGCCTCACCTTCACCTTTCATCGCAATTTTACGCCTCCTTCCATCCCTCACTCTTCCTTCTATCCCATCACTCCCCACAGTTAATTCCGCTCTCCCAGGACCTTTTCAGATGTCACCTCCGGCTGATCTCTGCTGCCAGTGAGGAGACTCCACCACACTGCATGAATACTGATCAACAAGGGGTGGATGGGTGGATGGATGCATGGATGGATGGATGGATGGATGGATGGATGGATGGGACAAAGGCATCATCAATAGATAGCATGTTAATTAGACTGGTAGTACTGGATGCTGTCTCAGATCATGTCAACGTTGAACTGGAGTTGTTTTTTTCTGAAAGTGACAATGTTTTCTTCATTGCTTGTGTCTTTTGAGGTTGCAGTGTGTTCAGCTTTTTAAGGCTACTGTACGTTTGTAATAACGACGAACAACTGCGTCTTTGGAAACAACATTTAGAAGATGTAAAGCCTCAACACCAGTGAAACAGTAACTAATGGAGTTCATTAAAACTGGAGGGGACATTAAACAGCTCCCTATTAGGACTAATGCAGTGGGACTTTGCTTGACACAGCATTTACAGCAGTTTAAATGAAGAATGATGGCTGCGTGCATGTGTGTAGATAGACGTCAAAGGGAGATAGGGCCTTTTATTGCTATTTTCGTTTATTGCTCAGGGAATAATGCGTAGATCTTGATGAAAAAAACAAAAATCTGGTATATTTAGGTGGCCGGTTCCAAATAAAATATCTCTCTATTATTATTATTTGATATAGCATTCAGGTTACATTGAATTAAAGGGGACTGCTGGGCCTTGGCGGATGTATGCACTCTGAGTGCCTTTCTAGTTTTATCTGCCTAATTCCTATGCAATGCCTTCTTCTTATTGTCCTTTTTGTCATGAGTCAGTGTCTTGTTCTTGTGTTTCCTGTTTTATTTTGATATTATGCCCTCATGTGTCACATGTGCTTTTCAGTTCCTCCTGTGTGTTTTTTCCCTCCCAGTGTTTTTCCACTCGTTCCCTCACCTTTTCCTCTTCCCTCCTCACTCCACCTGTTCCTGATCCCCTCGTTAGTGTGTCTGTGTATATAGTCTTTGTTCTCCCTCATGTGTTTGTCAGTTCGTTCCACGTTGTTAGATGTTACTCTGTCTTGGTCCGGCCTCCCCCGGGGTTGCCTCCCAGCATTTCTTCTCCAGTGTCTCCCCATTGGTATGTTTGGATTTTGACTCCTTGATTTTTCATTTGATTGGTACTTTGCTTTTGTTGGACTTTGTTTAAGTTTTATGTTGCTACTCTGTTTTTAGTCCTTGTGACTCATTTGTCTAGTTCTCTTGGTTTTTGTATTTTCAGCTTCATTTAATTAAAGCTCACTCTTGGTTCCTTTATTTCCTGCCTCCTGCGTGTTGTCTGCGTTTGGGTCCTAATCTCGCTGAGACAAAGTGTAACACTTTTTTATCATTATTTTTGTTTATCGTTTTTTGCTTTCTTAATTGCTTTTATTCCTTTTACTACTCATATTGACAATTTGTGTTTTGCCTTCTTGTTTTAACTTCTCTAATCGGGCTAAATTGTTAAGCATTTTTTTTTCCCCCACTTAAATTGTCTTCCTGAGCTTTGTCTGTCAAAGCACTTTTGTAAACTTTGTTTTTTAAAGGTGCTATATCAGTAAAAGTTATTGTTGTTTTGGGATGTGTCTCACCCCTTGATTGGTTGTTTTAATTGTGTATGCCTTCACAGGAAATAAAATGTAATGGCCCAGCGTTGCAACGATGATACGACTCATTCACTTTCACTGAATGAGCAATCAACTTTTAGAAATTAAATTTGTGAGACTGATGCACAATAATGAACAACTGTTGGGTTATTTGCACCTGCCCTGACGACAAGTTGCTTATCACATTTTCCAAAAACTACGATTTACTCTTTAGACCACTGTGAAACAAAAATCATCATTATTAAAACATCTGTAGTGAAGGTCAGTGTGGTGGAAGTCAGCGTATCTCTGGAGATAAAAGGCTGCAAACTCCAGTCAGTCCTGACGACATTTTGTGTTGTTGTTGTTGTTGTTTTCCCTCCCTCCTGCGCCTCTCTGCTGTGTGCCGCCTCTAATAAAGCTGCAATCCCATAATACTAATCTCATAAACTAATGAATGCTTGGTGCTCAAAACGTGGGTGGCTTTGTAATCAAATCACACAGCGATAAACCCTTAGTGGTGTTTACAGAAATTGCTAGAAAATGACGTCCGACATCCTGAGAGTAAAACAAACAGACAGTACAGCGCCAAAGGATCTATTAAGAATAAAACATTTCAGTCTAAACGATGTGCCGTTTGAAATGTCTTTCTCTTTAAAAACCCTGCGAGGCACACAACAATGGAACGTGTTCAGTAAAATGACAGCAGCCCAGCCAGCTGCCAAACTGTGGCGACATTTGACTCAAGTTGAGGTCAGTTTGACTGCAGTGTGTGACTCATTCTGGACAAGAAAATCACTTTCCACATCCGCCCTACTGACTCCCATAATATTTCCAAAAAAGGCTGTCCGTCATCTGTGAACTCGAAGCACTTTGTTGCTTCCCATTTTCTTCCGTTTCTCTGCAAAAAGGACAGTTAAACACGTCCTTACTGTTACTCTTACATTCAATTTGACATTCAAAGCACAACGTGCCAGAAATAATGCAGCTTCCTCCTGCTAACCTCTCAGCAGCAGAGCTACAGCCAGTATGGTAGATACTGCAGCACATTAACGCAACATCTCCAACCATTTACACTACAGATAGTCTTTCTCGTAGGGACACACATTAACATGGAGGAATTAACTATGTCTGGCAAACAGATTTGGCATGAAAGGTTCTACTACATGAGGCAATTTTCAGAGAATCTGAGCAGCAACTGCAATTTGCATGCAGACTCAATCTCTATAACAGCTGTCTTCATATCGGAAGGTACAGGAATTTGATATTGGAAGCAGATTTGTTTCTGTTTGTTGTCCGTGTGGACGGCAAAAGAGCTGGAACGCAGAACTCAGAACCCACCGCTTATTATCTGATGGCAATTTTGACTTTTATTAGCTTTGAATGTATCTGCATCCATATGCAGGTACCTGTTTATAGATTACTCCAAACAATCTCCAGGTCAAACTAGTACATTAATACACTTGGCAAGTTTACATTGAGGCCTGCACTCCTGCATTCACACCTCGTCCTTGGTCTGATGTGTCGCGCTTTAATGTTTAATGTATGTTTCTGAATGTGCCGTTGTCCCGTGGCAGATACAATTGGTTCTTCTGTAAGTCAAAACTTTGTAAGCTTTGGTAAAAATGTATCTTGGAAACATGAAGTCAAAGTTTGCAGTTCTATTAATTTGGAACAATAACAGTGTTTTCTTCTTTTTCAAGGATTATGTAAATTGACAGAGCAATCCCTTCCATTATCGTCATCAACACTTTTTGAACCAAATTAAACCCAATTTTAGACGCGACATCTGTGTACCTTTTAGACAAGAAAAATTGTCATTAGATGACAGCTGATTGGGGACCTATTCCCCTAAAATAGTGGAAAAGCTTTGGGTTTGATTTTGAGAGAAGCAACAGAGGAGGGTTCTGCAGCCAGCGATACACAACATAAAAAAAATCACAAATGGAGCTGCTCTTGTTGTTTCAGTTATCGTGTGACGTAAAAATGTCAAAATGCTACATGGGAACACAGTCCGAAAACCCATCGAGGGAGCCACACAGTGGTTGTTAACACTGAGACCTGATGACTCTCATTTGTCAGAGTTTATTACTTCATCCTGTTGTTATTACTGTCGTCGTCTCAGATATGATTTCTATGGAGTCCTCAGTTAACTTGAAAGGATAAAGCATGATTACATTAGCCTTTATGGGAGGCTGTACAGAAGCAGCTGTTATTGAATTTTGGTTTATATGAGTGAACGCTGCACGCTGGTCAATACTCTTCTACTGTGAGCTGAAATCAATAGGCATTATATTCACAAACAATAAAATCCACTCTCACCATGTTGCTCCTTTTATCACCACCACCTGCACATTTTTACAATGTTCATCTTCAATAACTCACAAATTCCCAAAAGGGAAAAAAATAAGACAAATTTGAAGAAGCTACCAGCTGCTGCATCTGCATGTGCCACTCTTACCATGGAGAGCAATTTGGCTCCTAAAACTGAAAGTTATGGGAGAACTCTGTTCCAGCAACAAACAAGAGCTGGCTCCGACAAAACACTCACTCCACAGCACCTTCTAGCCTGTCGATTGCTTGCTGTTGGTTCAGATTTCCCCTGCGTCTGGTTCTGTAAACAGAAGCATATATGAACAGAGCTTTCCCTCTGTCCTTACCTCCTTCTGTGTTGGTAAGGAGGCGTGCTTTAATCTATTTCAAACTGAGCAAACTTGTCTCAGAACAGATGCAGCAGCTGGTACTGGCATCCAAGTCCCATCTCTGCCTCTTCAAAAACACCCACCGATGCAACATTTGCCATTTCCAACACACTTGTACACTTTTTTCTGGACGCACACAATATGCACCTATGTTGATGAAGGTTTTCAGTCATCCAGGTCATGGTAATTCTAAGTGCTGTATCGTAGGCAACTGGACTTGTTTCAGTGTCTTGAAGACGTTTCATTTCTCATCCAAGTGGCTTCTTCAGTTCTAAGAGTCGTTAGGGCCACTTGTGGGTCGTTGACCCGTGGGAACTCAGTACAGCATTGTAGGTGGGTGATAAGCAATGTCTTAGGCCACCTCCCCAGACAGCTTAACAACCATTCACACCTGGGCTCACCTAACCCTAGCAACCCACATGAAGGCCAGTAGGGCCCTAACGATTTGAAACTCAGAGCTCACACGTGTCCTTAACGACTCTGTAAGGACACTCCCAGACAGGGTTTAAAAGCTTGTAACTCCCCTCCAGTTAGTTAGAACTGAAGAAGCCTGAGACAGTAGAAACGTCCTCAAGAAACAAGTCCAGTTGACTACGATACAGAACTGGTCAGTGGCAGAAATTTAGCACAACTGGACCGGAACCTGTGACCTGAAAGGAACCATGCACTAGGGCGCCACAGCACAGCTGGTGCAGGCCCCTCCCTCACTTGAAACCATAACTTCTACGACACTTGCAGCTAAGCTACATCCCCATAAGACTGCAGTCACATATTCTGACGTCTGTTGTTTTTTAATTTACTTCATCTTATGAAGTGATTGTTGGGAGAAACTGTTGTCTAATGTCTTGTTGTGACTTTCATCACGTGACACTCGCTCTTTGCCATCAGAGCTCCTGGTGGGTCACATACTTGTGAATCACATTGCCAGGATTAAGTGTTGGCACTTAACGTTTCTACAAGCCACTGATTTGCTCACATGTACGTGTCATAGGCTACGTACCATGTTGACATTTCAATAAAATGTTCACATTAGATGTTTTGCACTGACTTACATGTCTGGAAGTGGATGGGGATGGTGGAGGAGTTACAGATAAGCCAGTGACCACAGTTCAAGATGTTCAAGTGTTTCAACTTTTTCCAGTTACCACTGGATATATTTGACAGTCAGGACATATCCAGTCGTGTTTATGGCAACAAATTAGGTATTTAAAGCCAAAACATGAACTTTTCGAAGTCTAACCAAGTGGTTTGCATGCCTGAAACTACTCATGGCGTTGCTTGTGTTTATATTATCAGTCTGGTTGGTGTGTCGGTGTGTGTGTGGTGGTGTGCATCTTTCTGGAATAGAGCTTGTACAAGATCCTGCACTGGGGCTCATCAATACTAGCTGATGTCAACGCAGAAAGTGCTGGGTGCAGGGTTTCATCACAAAGCTCATAAAAAAAAGACAAAATAGCATTTCTATGCTTTCAATAGCAGCTCTCCTGCAACGCATATAAAGAGTTTAAGTGGTACTGGTAGGAGGGGGAAAAAACATGTACATCTACTGCCCTGAATTCAGCGAAAAACATGAACACCATGGAACAGTGCTTGTGTGTGGCTACATTTCTCCTGTCAGATGAACAGGGTACACTGCCTGAAGCACCAACCATGGTGCTGCCGGGCCTGCAGCAAGGCTGTCATCTGGGAGACAACTCTCATTGGGGAGTTTTCCTGTCACCCTGTGCAGCTGGAGCTCGGCTCATTCCCCTCCCTCTGAGCCACAGCCAGAGGCTCCCTTATTCTCCTTCCTCTGCCGTATCTTTCAAAGCATTTCTCTGTTTGGACTCCGACTTCAGATCCTCTTCAAAAAGATTTCTCCACAAAGCGTCTTCATCCATTCTCCACAGAGTAGGTAACAGTCCAACACGCCGCCTTTCTGCAGTGAGTGGATGGAGGTCAAATCATCGACCTCACGACCATGTGTGGCTGTTGTGAGGTCAACTCTCAGATACCTGATGCACTCATGAGTCTGGATTGCTTCCTTCTCCCTTTTAGAGCCATGATCTGTCTGCCTTTGCCTTTGTGGGGCAGATCAACTCCTTTTAAGCAGGAGGGTGGGTCTGTGTGCCTCCAAGATATCTGCTAAATGTTTAGTTTCTTTCTCTTTTTTTGTGATCTGCTGCTTAGCTGGGTAGAAACAAGTTGTACCTAAAATAGTTCCAGACTAATTCCGACTACACGACTATTTCCAGATCTGCAATCTCAGTAGTTAGGGTTTGGTTAGGTTTAGGCAACTAAAAGTTAGGGAACGATCATAGTCACGGTTAAAAGAAACAATGGTTAGTAGGAATCAAGATGCGTTTTTATCTTGTTACTCTGGCTGCCAATCAAATTCAGAATTAGGACAAAATTTATTTAATGTAAAACAGTTTAGGGCTCGACTCCAGCCAACATTTCAGTCCTCCTTCCAGGTGATGTTATACAACTAATATTTAATACTAATTTTATCCAATGTATTAGATTCATTGATTCATTTTACTGAGGCTGTCCTTGTTTTTTTTCATTCAGGTGTTCACTGGTGCGATGAGTGCTGTAAGAATGTAAGAGAGAAGCAGACAGAGACAAAGCAGTATGAAACCCAAGAGATAAAAATAGAAGTTTTATATAAAATGATAAAAGAGATATCATTCCTACCTTGATTAAGGCCCTCTCTTCCACTCCACTGAAATCAGGAGATGGATGGAATGATGTGGAGGGTGAGATGGAGCGAGAGGCTGAGGGATGAAGAGGGGTGAAAGGTGGCGAAACAACGAGGAAATCAAAGATTGAAACAGAGACGGGTGGCCGCAGGATGGGGGTCACACTTCTCATTTTCGAGGAGACTTTTGACATCAGAGGTTTCAGATCTTCCCTGAGCAGAGTTCACAAACATGTTCCCACAAATAAAACCTCTGTAGTTTTCTAGCAAAGGAGATCTGGAAAACACCTGACATGATGTAACAGCATCTTCCTTTTCCTTCCCACCTCTTATTTGTTAGGAGATATTTACACCAGCTGCACATCGACTGAAACATTTATTCTGGCCGAATAAATACGTTTAAAAAGTGCTTGTTGTTGCTTGTCATTTGAAAAATGTGGCTTTCAATGGAAGTATAACTTGATTGGCAACACACGTGTCTTGACCATTGCTTTTGTTTCATGTGTAGACCGTCATCATCATCATGCCAGGACGAGGACTCATGTCAACTGCTTCGCATTCTGGTTCGCATTCATGTCAGTCACAGTTCAAGTGTCTTCTGGAGGGCATTCAGAAAGCAAAGAAACCTCAAGCAGTCTGTTCTCCGGCAGTAAATTTCATGCGAGCTGCTCCTGCAAAGACAGACGTAACAATTGCAAATGGAGAAAAGAGCCTTGAGCTACGAGGAACACTTGTGGTACAATGGCACATCTGCTGGAATGGCAGGGGATCAGGTCTTGCAGCCACAACAGAGCTGGAACACAAAGCGGCCCTCATCAAGGAACATTAGACATGAGAAACTTTCCTGCATGTAGCCAAATTTGGCCACCAGGAGACACAAGACTCCCAAAAGAAAATGGTGCACAGCCCTGATCTGTTATTTCCTTATAGTTGTTGATGTGTTAACAAGATTCTACTGTAGGAGCCATGTTGTGTTAACAGTTTATTATCAACACAATTTGAGGAAACAACCCGTTTTGACATTATGTCAAAGACGTCTGTGTATTGTTTTGAAAAGATATCTATGATATATATGATAATCAGCCGGCCCCGGCCCATCCTGTCTCGTAATACCTCTTTGTATATCCTTATGAAACAGACAAAATACAACCGAACACCTTCTGAATTCAAGATTCTCTCCTTTATCTAAGATGAGCTTAATTTCCTTTGAAACGTATCATAGAAAACACTTCATTCAAACTCAAACCCAACAGAAACAAAATAAAACTGAACAAAATAAGTTTTGGTCCGCCTTTCAGCAATCACTACTTGTTTGGACACAATAAATCCTCGAGTCAGAGAGCAAGATTTGAAAAATAGTCCAGTTCTTCAAGCCTTACATGTCCTGTCATCAATGAAATCATAGTCCTGGTCAGAGTGGTTGTATATCCCCCGTCTTCAAACTGACCTCTGCCGGTCTTAGAGGCTCTGTTCAGTGTTCACGTCAGGCTGCCAAATCCAGTGAGCTGGGCCGCACCACAGGTGGAAACTCCTCCTGTGATCCAAGGTCCTGGTCCTCGGAAAAATTCTAGAGCTACTGGCTCCACGGCTAACTGAGCCATGAACTAATTAGCTAACGGCAGCTTGCTACAGCCAAGGCTAGCTAACAGCAGCAGCTGTCGGTTACTCTGGTGACATGTTGCCACCTGTGATTTTGGAGCCATATTTTCCAAATAACACTTTCAACCTGTTAAGAACTAGCCTCCATTTTGGGTCTCTGCTCAAAAAGTTACATGCCCATAATTAACAGAGTGTATTTCTGCAACTATAAGATGCATTTGAATAATCAAGGTATCATAATAAAGGGAACACTTGCAATATTTCTTCAGATGTGTAAGTAAAGGAATATATGTCACTGGGTCTGAGTAAATATCCGCTCAGGCTTAACAGGTTAAGGTTTTCTTATTCAACTCACATCCATTTATAGAGAGAATCTACCAGCCAGATTGTAAATAACTGCTTTACAGCAATTTTATATTGTCATTACCATTCAGCCAGCTGGTGGGCAAACAAACTGAAACGAGATTGAAATACAGCCAGGCAACTTTGACTCGGAGAGCATACAGTCCTCAGCGTTAACGTGCTGTCTAGACGCTCTGCGGGGTAAAGAGGCTGCAGAAATTGGAGGGCAGCTTCTGCCTGCAGACGTAATGTAAAACATTCAAAGACCTTTTAAAGTGCATCCAGAATTGGATTTTAGATCAATTAAAAAACAAGCTAAAGAAACAAAGAGCTGGCAGAAAGAGCTGCTGATTGAACACAGCCAATAACCTTTCTGACAACTGAAGAAAAACATTAAGTATTAAGAAGATTGGCATCCAGCTGTGTTTATTATCACAAAGGCAATGAAAACAAAATGTGTTTGGCATATTATGTAAGTCCTGCTCTTTATCAATCTAAACGTAGAGCTAACCACTGCATTCGCTCATTTTTATTGTCAATATGATCGTCTAATTGCACAAAGACCTTTAACACCATATCAAACTTTATAAGGAAACATCTCTCCTCCATCAGCTGGTTTAAAGCTGAACAGTAGTGATGCTGCAGGATGAAAAACAAAAAACTTCTGTTCCACTGTTAAAATAAGTCACAGAGGTTTGTTGTCCCTTCGTCTGGTGGTGTTCGAACAGTTACACCACTTTACCCTGATGTCAGATCGCCCTTTCCCAGAGGAAACTGTAGAATTTTTTTTACCTCCACCAGTGAGGTTATGTTTTCATCCGTGTCCGTTTGTTGGTTGGTTTTCAGCAGGATTACACAAAAACTACTCAACGGATTTCCACAAAACTTGGATGGAGGTTGGGCTGATCGGTGTATGTATGATGTTACTTCGCCTGAGGACAGACACAAACAGTTAACTAAAGAACACCTGGGAGGAGATCTGTCAATGTGAGTTCGATGGTGGCGAAGGAAAAGTGGAGGTCCTATAACCCCTAAATCCCTCCAGATCCGTGTTCGGTCCGTGTCCGATCCACCACGGCAGCGGAGCTAATAGGTTTCACTCTAGTCTATGTGTGAACTTCCACTGGCTCCGCTGTGTTGCATATCTACTCCGTTGCAGCTCTGGCAGTCCAGCCCCTTCTGTAGCAGGGTTCAGCAAGGCTTCAGCCGAATTCAGCACAGAGCAGACAGGAAGTCAGACAACGAAACGACATCATAACATCCGGTTAACTGTCAGAATAAAACACCCAATCTCAAAAAAGAGACAAATCCAAGCACTTCTTCTAATCCTTCGATTGGGAACACTAACCTTTTGTCTGTTTGTTATTGTGTTTATAACACGTACATATAGCTGCGGTCGAGCGCGACTCTGGAATTATCTCGGGAACTCCTCGATACATGCAACCAGTCGAATTCCTGGGTAAGACTGATTTATTGTGATCTGTGGCCTTGAATGGTTGTATTGCTAAACATCCATGACAACTTGAAGGACAAATAGATGTGGGCGGTTACAGCGTTTGAAATGGACTCATCTATTTTCATACGTGTAGCATAATATCTGTGAGTGAGTCTAAAAGGGGACAGTTGGGCCTTGGATGATTCTAGTTTTGTTACAGCTTTTGTTTGTAACTGTAGTTTAGGCTTTTTGCAAACAAACCCAACAGGCATTACTGAAGTCGAAAGGAATATCTCACCATTAGTAATGTATTGCACTACTTTTCATCGGCCGTCTAAGACTTGTCTTATTAGGATGGTGTAAGATGAGAAGATCAAGTGAAACCAAACAAAATATTTTTCGTTTGATTTTCTTCCTCTCGTCCATTTCACCCAGATTAGGTGAAAATGGAGAAATTACTTTCCATCTTGTCACTGCCTCTCTTTCAGATATGCACGGACATAGAAGGTAATACTGAATGATCAAAGGAAAGTTGTGCATCTTTTCACCGAATGAAGCATCGGGAAGAAAAGACGAAGGTAGGAGGGAAGACAAAGATGGGATTCGTTTAGCATACACTAGCATGATTTCATTCACAGCTTCAGATATAAACAATGAACTAATGAGGCTCGGAGCTGCCCGAACAAAGACGCAAGAGGCAACAGAGACATCTGATGCAGAGCCAAGATGAAAGTCTTTTTCTCATGAGGAGGTTACGCAAAGACACATGCATATTCTAACGTGCAAAAAAGGAAGCATGCAGCATGTAGACATGCAGCTCGAGACAGCTTTGTCAGTGCAGGATGAAACCAAAATGATTGTTGAGAATAAAATCATAATGAGTGAAACAGAAGTCACCCAGTGGGTTTTATTGAATTGAGAGTACATTTCAAATGCTGGCAGTAAATAATAAAGTGGCAGCTGTTACAGACTGTCTGGTATAAGTGAGGCCTGTGGGGGAACATTTTAAATGCTCGAGGCTTTTTTGGCTGCCTGGTGTTCAACACACCCTCGATATCTGTTTATTAATGAGGAGCAGGAAGTGTCAGTCAGTGCTCCGGGCGGATGCAAGCCGTGACAAGGTGAGTTCACCCTGTCACTTAAAGGGCAACAAGAAAAGATACGGCCAGAATTTTAGTGACTGAGGTTTTGGCAGTGAGTGATTTTATGTTTATGACATTTAGATGAATCTGAAACCATTGAAAGTCATGCTGCGTTAGCTGATAGCACTTCTGTGTCGATTGATAATGACACTAGAAATACATTAGTACAAAATGTTTTCTCGCTACATCTGTTCTCAATACACAATTATCATAGTGGAGGATAGAAGATAAATCATGGAAGAGTTTTGTTTGAAAGTAGCACCTACATTACGTCTGGGATATGTATTTTTATTATTTTTCAACATAATGTTGCTTTAAGTTAATAATGAAATTCACAACTTTATTAATGAACAATATCATCTAAAAATGTCATCTGATGTTGGAAAATGTAAAAGGTACATTTCCTGTAACGAAGGAAACTTCTAACATAACTTTACTTGTCGAAAACTTCACAAAGTTTTGAGTAGAGGCTTCTCTGATACCTTAATGAGAAGGTCCTGCATGTCAGTCACGCTCAGTGTCTCCGTTAATTAAATAAATTAGAACATAATTAATCAGCTGTCGATGGGTGTAAAAATACACACTTAGACGGGTGAGGTATAAACAAATTATTTGTGTCTTACAAGGGACACGTTTCATGTCTTTACATCCATTTTCACTGTTACACTCTGACCTCTGGTTGTGTGTGTGTATGTGTGTGTGCGTGTGTGTGTGTGTGTGTGATGTGACTCTTGTGGATTGAGTCCATACTGATTTGTATGTGTTTTTCTGAAGGACAGTCTCCACAGCAGATTTGTGTGTTTACTTGATGTAGAAGAGTGATGACCTTCACCAAACAGGGTTTTACACACACACACACACAAACACACACACACACACACACACACACACACACACACACACACACACACAGATCAGACAGGTAATTGAGGACAGAGAGGAGATTTGATCTGCGTTGCGAAAGTGATTTTTCCGAACAGACAGATCAGACTGAATAGGGATTTCTCTCTGAGAAAATAATAATTAAAAGGAGATTTAAACCTTTGACCAAATATTGACAGAGATGAAGACTCACAGGGAGACACGGAAAGCTAAAACCGGAGAATTCTCAGATTAAGTAGATGTACAGTCTGTATTCGAGGGCAGTGAGGGTGTGTGTGTGTGTGTCTGCATTTGCATATCTCCCCTGCATGTCTGTGGTTCAGCAGATAATAAAGTTAAATGTGAGTTTGTTTCAGCCTGGTCTCACCAAAAGATGTAGGAATAACACGCTGATGTCTCGAGTCATTTCATCTCATGCATTTTTATTTATTTTAACATGAATGTCTTGGAGAAAACATTTCAGGTGATGTAGAACAGAGAGTGAGGAAGTCAGCATACGGAGGAGGATGGAGTGGATAGGTCAAACAAACAGGACTGGGAGTGTTGGTGTAGCTTTTCACCATTGGGAGGAGGAGATTTTCCGGTCCGGGGCTGTAATAGGCACCAGAACCACGGACATCATGACAAAGTCGAAGAGACCAGGAGGAAGTTGAAGGAAGAAGCTAAGAAGAAAAAAAAAGATGGACAGTGACCCAGCAAGAGACAAGAGTAGATCTCAGACCGGCTTTTCGTTGTTGGCTACAGCTTCGCTAAATAATAGGCTTTAAGAGACGACAGAACTGTTGCTGTTAAATAGAAATATTAGCTGGCTTTTGCTAAGTTATACGTCTTGTGCTGTTGAACTTGCTTGATGTTTGGCTGTGTTGGCAAAGCTGTCAACTCGCTAGCTTTTGATCACAAGCCAAGTCCCATTTCGACAGGTTTATCCAGTAGCATGTTCTATCATAGCATTATTGTACTCTAGCAGTGTGTGAGACACTTGTGCAAACTTTTGACTGCTGCATGGCAAAAATGCCTGAGTATACATGTTTACTTAAAGGTGTAAGTTCTCAAGACGAAACATTGTTAAGACGTTTTGTTTGTAGTTTGCACGTAACGTTTCATAACAAACTGTTATGGAAACCTGGGATTTGTATTTGCAAGGCAAGTTCATTTGTATAGCACAACTCAGACACAAGGCAACTCAAAGTGCTTTACAGGGGCATTCAAATTACATTAAAACAAATTAAAAATTGCATTTAAAATACATTAAATCAAAACATTAAAACAAGTTAAGAAATAGGAAAGTAGGCTAAAATAGAATAGGTTTAAAAGAGACAAGAATAGAAAATAAAAGGACACTCCGAAACAGTGGGGGTCGCCAGATTGCACTAAAATATGACAATGTTGCTTTAACCACATGTTCATTATCGTTACCAAGATGAAGAAGGTCACCTGACCGGGATGACAAATGACGGTCACCTGCCTTCGTCCTTTCCTGCACATCCAAAACTCTGAACGCAAACGTTGGTACATGACACGCCAAAAACTTCAAATATGTGACATGACAAGGACTGCTCTTAAGTGGAGTGATACCTCCGTATACGACATCCCATGAGATAACATTGGTTTGTCCTTAGTTGGACCCTCAACTCAACAGTATATTGACTTAAACAAAAGCAGCTGCAGGTGGTGTACTCTACTTTCTTTTGAGCAGTTGCCTCAGATGACATTCGACTTCAGTCCTTGTTGTTGAAAGTGAAAGATAATTTGGTGAAATCCACAGAGAGCACACTATAACCAGCACACAGACAGGCCAGCTCAAGACAAATGAATCACCCTCCTCTGCATGCAGACACTTCTTAATGGACGGTTTGTCCTCTGGTTGAGAGGAGCCGGCTGATTTGTCCATTACTGTGCAGAAATAGCTGCCGAATGACAGAAAAAAGAAACTAACAGAAGCAGAGAAAAGTATAAATGTGTGAACTCGCTCTTCTTCTCCTTTTTCACCATCTCTACTGCTCTTCGCATCTCTCTTCAGTCTCTTTAACATCATTTGGTGATGCTCATTAGCACATCTGACGACTAAAACATTTACCGGTTGATATTTTTGTGAATCTGAAGCTCTGTTGTTTCTGTCCAGCTATTTAAATCTTCATCTTATTCTCATTTTTATCTCGACGGTATCATCGACACTCACCGTGAGAGCATCTTGTGCCTCCTCCCTACGACACCTTATCAAAACCAAATTAATTTTCATTTCAGCAGTTAATCAGTTCATTACAGTCACCAACAGCAAAACAACCGTTGGCCATTTTAATTAGAAAATAATCCCAGGCTGACACCTTGGAAACTGGTTTTGCTAACAAATCTAAATTAAGGATGCAAAATGGTTTTTCCCTGGTGACCAACGGAGCACAAATGTCTGGAATTATCTCAGTTTAGTTTGTGAGTCAGAATTTAAATTGGATCAGTATTTCCCAGATGAGATGAGAAATTCAATATGAATTTTAATTTTGCGAATGGAAACAGTTTCTGTTCAAAGTCTGTTGTTTAAACAATCTGTCTGAGTGTTTGACCATCGGTAATTTCTGTATGAATGGGTCCCCGTTTTGTTTATCTTGTTTAACATGATACATTTTACCCCAGTGGCTTCACACTATTCCATTTATCTACAGTTAGTGGTCATGTACCAAGATATGTAGCAATGCACCAGCAAAGGCAGGCAAGAAGAATAATATTTTAATTTCTATTTTTTTCTAAATATGAATATTTGTGCTCTTTGTGTGAAACATGAAGGGGCTACATCTGTTTGTGCAACCCTGAGATATAAAATGACCTTGGACCTTGATTTCTTGATTGATTCCTCAGTTAAGTTAACGTGGATGTTGTCACGCTGGAGCAGAGAAGATGGACCCAAGTGCAGGAGAACGCAGGCAGGAACCTCAATGAGTGAAGTTTAATTCACAGCAACACAACGGACAGGCAGACAGCAGGATCAGGAAAAAACACAACAGATTAGGCACACAAGACTGAACTAAAGACTGGACCTAAGCACAAACCCGACTAACTAGGGGATGAGGTGCAGGTGGAGTAAGGTTGAGAAACGCAGGTAAGGGTAATGAGTGGAAAAACACTGGGAACAGTGCTGGCCTAACGAAGGACATGCAGTGCACGGACTGGGGAGGAAAACAGGGACCAGGGCTGAGCTAATTAGACAGATGCAAGACAGGTGTGGAGGGGAAATCAGGCTGATGAGGAAACAGGAAAAGACAGCACAAAACCTCAGAAAATACACAGAAAACATAAATGAATTGAAACTGAAATGATTGGCCCATGACAGATGTAAACAATGCTGGTTGCAAAATGGTGAATAAAATCAGATTGGCAAATATTTTATGAGGAAGGAAATGTTTGTTAGATCTCAAGGACACACAGAGTGGGTTTTAACCCTGAATGTAAACATAACTCATAAACTCCACAGCTTTAACCGAGATGGAAATCTGAGCTCGTCTCCCTCAGAGGCCGAGATCAGATCGAGTCTAGATCAGTTACTCTGGCATCATGTGCTCTGAAGCTAGCCTACTCAGGAGCAGGTTTACTTCAGCTGACGATAGACAAGTTTTCTGCTTCAACTTATCATTGTGAAGTAAATGTTGATTGCACAGTGTGATGGATATAGAAGAGTTAAACCATCAGACCATCATTAAATCATTACATTGGTTCCCTATAAACCTCACTATAGCTATGAAGTATTGTCTACCACCAGGCATGCAAATAAGGTACAGATAAGAATCTTTTTTATTTCCTCATGTCCTGTAAATGGAAACACATTTATTGTATGCAGCCCTGTGGTCCTTATTTTCATTCATTTATATGTAGAAATTAAAAAGTTTATGTTGTTAAGAAACAACAGTTCATGAAGTGTAAATGTGGTTAAAGTGTGTTGGATTACAACATGTTAAAACATTCACTCTTTATACAGTTAAAAGTCAGAGGAGAAAAAGAAGTGGTGTTAGCTCTAAAAAACATTCATAGTCGGTTGTCTGCACAGATACCAGCAGACCACGTTTGTTTGTGGGGCCGTGAAGCATCTTTTACTCTCTCATCTCTGTTGGTATGTCTGTAGTCCTTAGCCAATCCCGTCCTCACCTTGTTCAGGGAGGCGGGGCTTAGCGTCACCTGTGTGCGCAGCGAGGTGCGCGACAGCAGAAGCGGCTTGATCCGAGCGGGATACCTGTCAACTGTAAAAGTAACGTAACACCACTCCTTACTTCCAAGACTGACGGAGAGTCGTCCTGTGGTTGATGTGTGTGAATTGCTCATTTGTTTAAGACATACTGTGGGTTTTTCCGTCATGAATTAGCCTGTAGCTTAGTTACTAAGAGGACTTATGTGATTCAGGACCGGACATTTGCCATGAGAGGGAGAGAGTGAGGACCGGGAGAGCCCTGGACCATTGGAGGGAGACTGTAGCTGCTGTACTTGAACGCTGGTTCACCGCCCCGTGTTGCTGCACGCCCCGTTCCCTTGCAGCTGGAACTGCACCTTGCCTTTTGCCTCCCCCCCCTCCCCCATCTTCATCTCTGACTGTTGTTGGACTTGTGAGTACACCTCTGACACTTTGCACGTGCCTTTTTGTTTATGCTGGGTAAACCCAGTGAAGCGGCCATTTGTTTCTGGCCTGCCACGTTTTGCTTTACGTACCTTTAATAGCCCTGTGTGAATGTGTGTGTGAGTGTGGGCTGTGGACACTTGAGTTTTCCTGGTCATTTTGATTTTTACCTTTTCTCTTTGGGTTCATCAGGAGTCATTTGTGAGTCAAACCTCCCAGAGCATGGTATGAGTTTTGAATACTGTTATCAGTGCATACTTAAAAGGTCAACAGTGAACCAGTTAACTAATGTCCAAATGACCAATGTGTAACTTTTTAATAAATAAGGCTTGTTGTTTCAACTAAATCCTGTGATGTAATTGCAAAGGTGATACTTTCTGTATAAATAAGTGATTAGCAGGTTAAAGTGAACTTTTATTTTAAAGGGGAAGTACCAAATTTTGTGTTTACTTCTTAAAAGTTATTGGAGGCACCGCCAAGTTATTTTACAACACTATCACCGTTATCACAGGTACATAGCGCCATTTTTAGACAAACTCAGGCCCCGTCCCATTGTACTATAACACCCTAATTATTTGTCAGTCAATATTTACTAGCTACATGGGACTGGGGTTACATGTACGTATCCTGTTATCCTTGCACCTTTTGAACTACCTTCCAAGGGTTGAATAAACTAATTCTTATCAGCTTTTTCTGGAACCAGCGACCCGTGCTGATACCTCAAAGTTTTTTGTTGAACAACCTTTCAGAAATACCAGCATGTTGGCTCAGTGAGGCTAGATAATAAGAGAGTCAGACATTGACAGTTGAACTTGCTTTGTAACAGAGAGAGGGTTGATCTGAGGGTGGATGAGGTAATGAAGGGCAGGTGTGGATGTGCAGGTGTGTGCAGGATCATGTGAAATGATCTCAATTCAATAGCGAAAAAAGAGAAAACGTCCTGTGCTGCTCGGCGGCCTCTGTCTCCGTCTTCCTCAACAGATGGGTGTAGTATAGGGGAACAAGAAGAACAGTGTTAAAAAAGCATCAGCACTTCAGAGAATTAACTACAAAGAACTAGGGAAAGGAAGGACATGAGAAAAAGTCCTCCAAAGAAGAAAATATATAGTCATCTATAATCTTGGAATATATAAAACCTACAATAACAGACTCCTTCAGATCTCGTAACATGTATCCATGTCAACACAGTATGACATTAATGTCACATCTATTACGTGATATTTTTGCAGACATGGAGATCTTCAAAGAGGAGCATGCTGTGCTCCCAACGCAGCATGTATGCACCCCAGAGGCAAATTAACGGCAGCGATCACTCCCACTGACGGTTATTTTTATAAGATGAGACCTGAGGTGATACCTTTTCATATTCATAATGCATGTATTGACAGATAATGTTCAATGTGACAGCTTTCACACTTCACCAAGTGAAGAAAGAAAGTGTGACAGGTGAAGAAAGTGAGGAAGTCTGGGTGGATGGATGGGTGGAACAAACACAGGACTTTCTCTCACATAGGTAACGTAACTTAGGTTTCGTAAGCACAAGTTACTTGAGTTACATCAGTAACATACTTAGTTTAATCCATACCGTGTTCTTTCCCTAAACCTAGCTACTTGCAAAATGAAGACTCTGGTATCAGCCATTGGAAAAAAAGAGATGGGAAGGACCCTTATGATGAAGGGGTTCAAAACCTTTTTTCTCAACCATGTCACCTCTGCCACTGTTTACATATGTAGAAGAATGTTAGAGTCAGTAAAAGAAGACGACACCTGAAAGCAAACACAAACCTATTTTGGGGATGAATCACGTTGTCCAGCTCCGAACATGCTCCCAGGTTCCTGGCCTGCACCATAAAACCTGCACGAATACCATCCTCATCAGCAAAAATCAACCTCATAAGTCGACTGTGACGGCAGCTTATCACGACTGATATCTGCTTTTCTTGTGAGGCCACGACCTCTAGTGGCCGTCATAATTATTACGGCAGCAAAGGAGGAAGTCAGGTGGTATAAAGAGCAACATTCTGCATATGGAGGGGGATCAACACAAGACTTTCACCCAGAAGGTTTTGGTGTCACATGATTGCTTCCCATGTGAAACCAAAGTTCAAGAGTGAGTTGTTATTACTTAGTAATGTAGTGAAGTAACTTTAAATACGTTAAGTAACATAATTAATGTACTTATTTTACTCAAACCACAATCTCTACTGAAACCAAACCAGATAGTTTTGTTGCCAAACCAAAGTACAACTGAACAACAAAGGCTCGATACGCCTGTTGCTAGTACGCTGCAACAGTCATTACAGTTTGGAAGTGTCGATATAAGTCGTTTTGGGAGTCATAAGTTATTGACCTATTAGTCTTTTGTGTATGTTGATGCGTTACAAATGCTGAACGACGAACTACGCTCGCTACAACTGACTCTCGCCAATGCAAAGCAACTCTGCTCTTTCTCTCCCCACCATCACATTTATTTCTGTCTTCGTGCTAGCCTGTCGATATCATGCCCTTTTTTCTTGGTCACCTTTTGTCCATTTAATCCATTTCTTCGGACCACCTCTCTTATTCTCTCCTTCTCTCTGATAAGTGACGTTCTTGGAATCTCAGTCCATTACAGAGCCTCTTAAAGCTGTATGCATGACATTACCTGCACAAGGAGCACAGATATACACTCATCATCTCTATCTCTGTCACTCACTAACAGACATGCCAGAACATGTGAGCTAATTTTTCTGTTGGATTGTGAACAATAAGAGGATGAAATGCAGAGAGAGTAGGAAGGGGAGGTGTGAGAATTACACAGCACAGGCTGTTAAAGCATGTTTGAGGTGATGTTTCACAAAATGCAGGCGGGCTTTGTGATTTGAACTTTCATTCAGAGCTGTTAAAGGCTTCTGTCGGGTTTAATGTGCGAAAGTAAGTAATCCTGCAAAAGTAACCACTGTTCCTGTTGCCACTGTAGGGGATTAATGAAAGCCTTCAATGGATTCTTGCACATGTGAGGAAAAAAAATGAGTTAATTTTGGGTACGAATGTGGCCTGAAGCAGGAGAAAATGTTATCAGCAGACAGCCAGAAGCAGGAGGAAACACAGACCAACACAAACCAAAGGCACCGAATAAGATGGAATAAACAATATAAAAAAACTGAGGGCTGGAATTTGGACCATTTGAAGGTAAACCTGGTGCTAGTTTCAGCAAGATATGCCAACTTCAGTTATTAGATCATAGGAAAAGACTAAATCACACAGAAGACACTTTCCTCTAGAGTCTGGATTGTTGATGCAAATTCAGTCTGTAATTGTAACATGTTAATTTTTATGACTGGAGTCAAGGCCACTGACATTACTACTACATTATTGACATTGATCCTAATAGTAGGCCTATGTCCTGTGTCAGAGTGAAAACTGCTATTATCCATCAGACTTCAGGTTGAGCCACAGCTCGGCTGAAGTTCACTTAACTCCAGTGTTTACCAGTCAAACAGCTCTCTCTTTGAGCTCTCCCTTCACAGATTACAGTCCTTGTTGCTCTTGTTTCTCATCCATGTAGTAAATTCAGCTGAAACGTTAATTGTGAAGTAAGGTCCTCTCAAGCCCAGCTCGTATCCTTTTTTGTCAGCATGATTGAGCATCGAGCAGACTTTAATCATTTTAGTTCCTGAAGATTTTCCAATCTCACAACATCCTATCTGAGGGGATTTTCTTGTTGACACCCACAGTCCACAATGATTTCATGGGTCAATGTTGAAATCCCTCCAGTCCTCTTGAGTTTAGCCTCCTTCTTCCTGCAGAAGTGGCCGAAATCTCTAAAAAAGGTAATATTCCTCCAGAGCAGAGGAGGGTGGAAAATCCCTCTGAATGTGCTTTATGACCAGGATTTATCCGTGTGTTTATTTGCCAGGAGAAGACGAGTGAATAAATGATGTTATATTGATGCAGGTTTAATTGATATAAAGATGAAATGAAAGGGAAAAAAAGATGAATTTGTTGGTTTTCAGGCTGTGAAAAGAACTGAAAGTAACATTGATTTAAAATAAAGAAGCGCAGTGGCTTTGAAGAGGTCTGAATCTGAGATATCACTTCAATAAATCAGATCAGGTCAAGAGCTAAATACAGAGACCAGGTGGCTTATATCCAGGCCTGAAAGCTGCCTGTTGTTGTCGACACTCACATACCTCGTGTGTTAACGCTGGTTCAAGGTGACTTCATATTGTAAACACATTTGAACCATCTCTGCTTTAAGACGTTGCCACGATTACTTTTCACAGCATATGTTTCTACATCCCTCGGCTCTGGAGGTCACTCCTCACAAACGTACTTGTACAGATAAATGTCAGCGTGTGTTTACACTTTGAAGAGTTTATGCATAATAACTGAGCTAACATTATGGGACAAAGTCATATGAATAGCAATGTTCAGCCGACCTGAGGAAGACAGTTTCTGAAGTTCTGAAGTTTGTGGTCCAGAAGCGACTCTTCTGGTGATAATCACTGTAGAAAGACAGCTAAACTCAGTTGTAGTTATTTCCTTTTTTGTAAAAACACCTGCAGGGCTAAGTTGACAGTTAGTGGGTGGTGCCTGTTCAGGCCCGTGAGAGCTGACCAATCAAAGCAGACTGGGCTTTGTGAGAGGGGCGTGGCTTAAAGAGACAGGCAACTAGAGGTCTGAAATTGAAGCGTGTCAGTATTTTATAGCAGACACCTCAATGACAGTATGCACCCGAAAATGAGCTTTTTCAAACTTTGTAACAACCATTTATTTGAGTTTACTTTCATACAGTTGGTTAGAGTGGAATTTTGATTTGAAAGTCTGAAGAGACTTCAGTCAGCCATTAATTGTCCCAATTATCTCCAGCCGCCACTTTATGTCTGGGATACACTAATCTACCGCTACACATCTTGGTGTAGACATCCATGGTTATTAGTATTAAATAACACGCACTGATACACTCCATTACATCAACTCAGATAAGTTTCTCTCGGCACATGAATGCATGTAAAGATGTGTGAGAAAATATAAATTGCTAATAATCTGACCTTCTTTCTGTTCTATGTTTTTATCTCTTTTTTTAGCGACTCTGTATCTCTATTTCTTGCCCTCTTTCTCTCTCTCACACAAACACACACAGACATGGTGTTGAACACCTCAGGCTCTGTGAAACGGGGCCTTAATCCATCACTAAGGGATTAGTTATAGACCGATATATCACGCAGGAGAGCAGAAAAGCAGGATGGTGAGGAAGTGAGATGTGGAAAGGAAGACTGAATGAAGAGGAAGAGGCACAGGAGGAGAGGAGGAAGAGAGAAGAATATTTGGATCGTGTGCAAAGGATGGAGAGATGGATGATGGATCGAGCAATGGAGGAATGACATGGTAAAGGGGGTATAACACCGTCAATTCATTAAGTGGTAGGAAATAAAGGTAGAGGGAGGAGGGGTGAGGAGAGGAGGATGGGAACACAGAGCAGAGCAAGGAGGAGAGAAGGAAGGATAGATGAGGAACAAGTAATGGAGGAAGTGGATGAAGGAGACCAGCTGGCGGTGAGTCCACAACAATGCTGCCTGTCTGTTTTCTGTCTCACTACAAAGACAATTACTGACATAGTGAATCAGAAGAAATTAAAGAGAGGAAGATGCAGAGCTAAAGAGAGAGAGAGGGATGAAAGAAGGAGAGGAGAGAGACAAAACATTATGAAACAATCATTTATTGCGATGCACGAGCTGGTCCGACCTCAGTTCAATTCATTCAATTCAATTCAAAAAACGTTATTGTCCCCGGGGGGCAATTTAAGGCACGTGGAGTAGTTGTACACAGACACAAAACAAGTAAGCATGTTAAAACAAGTTCGTACTTGGAAAAATACAAATCAAATAAAGATAGAATGAAATAGCGAAGACGCTCACACGAGTTTGCTAGTTTAAAGGAAAGGAGAAAAACAGGCAGCCAGGCGCTGTTAACACAGTCGGTTGGTGTCTAGCGCTGCAGACAACGTGTACGTCCACAGACGAAAATTACACAAAATATACAAAACCGTACAAATCAACTACTCTACGAGCTGACCGGTCGACCGCACGAGCAGCGACCCGGAAGCGGGTGTCGCCTGGTGAACCAGTAGATCGATGTGTGTGTGTGTGTGTGTGATTTCATGCATGTGCAAGTCAGCAAATGTGTGTCCATGCATGTCTTTAGGTCAAAATACGTGCTTTCGAGCACAACATGTGGATGTTTGCACACGCACAACTGTCAGCTTGTGGAGGGGAAATACAGGTGATGTGAATATAGTTGTGCCTGAAAGCGTGTGGTGTTGTGTGTGTGTGTGTGCGTGAGTGTGTGTGCCTTATTTTGGCAGGCAGCCGATTGGTGCGAGCTGTCAGTGTGTTGACAGATGTAAACGCCAATCACAACCCGAGCCGACCGAGAATAGATTCGTCAGCTTTACTCGATGACTCCCCCTCTTTTCTCTCTCTGCCGCATCTATCGCTTCTCATTTCCATCAACGTCTCTCCACCCTGTTTTCAATCCCTCTCTTGTCTTTATGTCACACAAACAGTTTATATCTGAGAGCGAGATTCCCTGCTGTTACAGAACAATCAGACAATCCATCACAGATAAAACTGTTTAATGCATTGTTGAAGCTGCTGTAATTTATGTTTTTATAATAATTACATATTAAATGGCAGAATATGAAAAGCACTTTCTGCAATACAAATGAAACAGTGATTATTATATGAAAACAATATGATGATGTGGAGCCCCCCAGCAAGAGCGCCAGTCTTTGAAGCCAGACTTATTCCAATAAGCTTACTTTGTGAAAGATGCAGCTGTAAAACATTGGATACATTTTATTTATTCTTTTCATTATCATAATTTGGTTCATTTAGTCTAGTAACATTTGGAAAGTCTAGAAAAGCTGCATAATTAAATAATTTTATCTCCATTTTATCTACAACCGAAGTTAGTCTGCTTGGCCGAACGAGAACGATCTATGGCCTCACAATGTGGAAGATCCAGGTTATTTAATATCTTTCATCGGAATGAACTGTGTATAAACACGCTGTACAATTGTTGGAGTACATGTAGTTGCGTAAATGTAGCTGCTTCTTTAGTGACTGTGCGTTCATGTGCTGTCAGGAATCATCGGCAAAACATTATTCCGACTGGGAAAATTCACATGAATGTCCTCCAAGTCGGAACAACAACAACAGCAACATGAGTTGTTGAGGTGATGCTGAAATATGACAGACAAAAGTAAACACTGGGTCGATGGGTCTTACTCAAATACTGGAAACAGCCGTCAACGTGTCGTTTATGACACACATGAAGATACCAAAGTCCCAAGAACAACTTCCCGACCCAGGAAATGAGACCGTCTGAGAAGTACTTGAATGCAGCGTGAGACCTGCTGAAGGTCAATATCAGCACCTTGGATAGCGCCTGCGAGAGCTTTGGATGAATCTGGGATTACCACACATAACCCTTTCTTTAGACTCAGGTCACCTTTTCACTGTGCTCGACCCATCCATCGACCCAACCATCGACCCAACCATCGACCCATCCATCGACCCATCCATCGACCCAACCTCAACCACCGATCATGACCCTTGACCAAGGCACTGGCTTAGATCTGGTGTTTGGTTCCCGGAAGAAGTTTCACTACACAATGTGATATAAAATGATTCTTCTTCTTTTACACTGGATCGCACACATACCGAAGCTATCACACCTCGGAAAGCTTAAAAGAGACCAGGGGAAATGTTCTGGAGGTGTTTTCGGAGGTGCTTGGTACAGCCTGTACCAGATGACACCGAGTCGGTACATCTCGTTCACTTTGTTCTGCTGATTCTTACATTTATACACAAGGGGGAGAATGTTTGACACAAAACTACTCACACCAGTTACAGTTATTCCAAAAAGTCACACTTCACTGACTTTTGACTTTTCTTGACTTTTTTTTCCTTCTTCTTTAATTATACAGACGTTGTGATCAGTTTAACTTTTATTGTGAGAGCCAAATCTCACAGGCCGATCTCAAACATCAATCTGAGTGCCGGCTGACACAGACATCTTCAATAACATCACATGAAATGTAACAAAGTCTGCGACTTATTTCTTTTGCTTCTGAGTTATTTTCAGACGCAGATTTACATCTCTCCCCACTGTTGTTTGCCGAATGACTGACAGGAGTAGAAAGTGTAGTAATGAAATTATGCGCTGATATGAAAGAGAGCAAAATGAAAAAGAGATGAAACATGAAGTCTGACTAAACTAAATGAAAGCTTTACGCCTGCTGTGATGGATTATGTCACTGTTCTGGAAGAGAAAATTGAGATCTCTGCTATCTCCGAGAGAAATTTATATATTTGCACAAATAGTAAAATACATACAAAAAACATAACTGTGAGATTATTAAAAGACTTTTGTTGTTTCTGTGGGACAAAGAAAACCAACACACATCCTCCAAACTGCTGGACCATACGCACGCACACACACACACGCACGCATGCGCGCGCACGCGCACACACTCTCAATCGACACACAAACATATGTAGATGTGCGCGTAGACATTTGTGCACAGATGACACACAGTAACACATTCCCACAAGCACACACACACACAGCCAGACACACACAGACGATGCTCTCAGGAGAGACTGGTGATAGATTGCTTGACAGTGTCACCGTGAGGTCTTTAGCTTGTTGTCGAGACACACACACACACACACGTGTGCACACACACATTTCCCCCAGTAGGACGTGGGCAAACAGCAGAGCAGCAGACAAGATGGATCTTATCGGCTTCACTGAAGGAAATCCATTTCTGAGGTTAATCTTTTGTGACTTCCAACAATCCAACGGAAAATTCCACCCTCGGATACTTTTACTGTTAAACTTCTAGTGCAGAACTTTTGTCTCCCCCGTCTGGCAGTGGCAGCAAATATTGTCTGCATGCTTCTGATGCCATAGGCTCCACCATACGCCTATTTAATGTTGGACTTAAATAAAAATGCACCGCTGCATCGCCACAGGCTTCAGATTTATGAACTCCTTTTTGCTGCAAAACACAGACAGTTCTTGCTGTGACTGCTTAATTAGCACTGTGTAAACTCATCTGGCAAGAGCTTGAATGTGACAGATGTTCGTTTATATTTAAAAGTCCCACACTGCAGGTTTAATTATTAGGGTCTGGATTGCATTGGTGATCACAGATATAGGAGAGCTGTAATTGGCTTCTCTCTTTTATCCAAATCACCCTCTGCTTCCCTTACCTCTTGTTTTGCAACAGTATATTTCCCAGAGTGCCTCTTTTTAACAGGCAGGTGCTTGATGCATTGTTTAGCTGCTGGTGTACATGAAGGTAGACAGTGGAGTGAATAGATAACAGTAACAGACAGACACTTTTCTGTTGTGTTTGTCTCGTAAGAACACTGATTTGTGGTTTACCAGGCGGCTGTCAGAGCAGACACTGACAGCACTGTCACTTCATTTTTTGGTCGGGCACTTTCATGACTGGCTGATCATTGCACCCAGCCTGGCATCATCCTTTTATGATTTAGAAAAGAAAAGACCTTTAATGAATGAAAATGGAAGAAGGTGGTTGCAGAATAGTAAAGTTACAGTTTGTATAATTTGGATGACAGAATTATAGATTATAAATGTTTATAAGAGAATATGGATCCTGGAAGTAATATAACAATCTATTTCCATGATCATCGTGCTGCTGTTGTTTAAACAACATGAATGTGTTGCAGAGAGAGAGAGCTGCTGCAGTCTTTAAACTCCACATCAAAGGCTTATGTTCTGTTTTTTCGCTGATGCTTCTCAGAGATAATAACTAAAATACCCGACGGACAGAAAACAACAGACTGAGGAAAAAGCTGTCGGGGAGGAGAGTGAGGTGAGAGCAGAGGTGTAGCTCGGTTTATAAAAGTCAACAAAGGACTAAAGTGAACTCTTCTTTCTATTGAAATTTCACTGTGAACATACAATAGAAATAGAGAAATATCACATTGTTGCATGAATAGAACTACGTGTTTATTTACAGCTACAGAGAAAAATGAAGCAGATGTGGACGCGTGTAAGAATGAAAAAACTTACTGCAGTGTTTTTATTCTAACCTTGTAATTTCATCAAACCATTTGCTTTTTAAACCTGTGATTTCTGCGTCCATGATCAATTTCAAACATTTATTCTGACTAGATAGCACTTCACTGGTCGAAAATCATTTAGATGAATGTAAGATGATAGTTTGTGATAGTAGTAGTGGTTCTGCTGTCTGGATTGCCAGTTTCCAGGTTTATCCCTGACGACACAGTGTGCTTGATTTTCAAAGCTGTGGTAGAATCACACAGAGCTCTGCAAGTGATCGATTGGAAGTTGAATGAAGTTACAACAAAAAGGCACTGAGACGTGTTTTGGTCCAACTGTTGGTACAGTATGCAGAGCCGATTATCATCATTTTTATCTCAATCTAAAAGACTAGTGGCTGGACAAAAAAATACATTGAAAAGGGAATTTTGTCTGCCCAAGGACTCAATGTGCCCACTGTCAGAATGACTTCAACAGGCAGCGCAGCCAGTGAAGTCAATGTAAAGCCAAGACTCACACTTCAGTAAAAGCCTTTTTCACATACTGTACAGCAAACTTAACCTCCCTGACGACCCTTTATAAACTAAATGGAAGACAGTTTTGTGATTCTACTTCTCAGCCTGTTACCATTGTTTCCTGTGAATACTCGGGTAGAAACACACAACAGGAGCTTCTGCATCAGTGACCTGCAGGTCATCTGCTGTACTTGTCGACGAAATCCAAAGAGGCTCAGTAACAGAGTTGCCTTCAGTAATGTAGAACATCTTGTTCTATAGCACCATAATCAAGGTGATTTTGCTTTTGTACTGTCATTTGTATGTATGTATGTATATATATATATATATGTATGTGTATATATATATATATGTATGTGTGTGTATATATATATATATATATATATATATATATATATATACATACATACATACATACATGCTTTGACTCTTTGACATGTTTAAGTCATCACAATACATTTGAGTTTGAAAAAGTGTTTCTTTTGATTTTGAATACAACGGCAACATCTGCAGTAATCTCCATCAAGGAGGTCTGAGTGTATTACACTTACAGTGGCAGGTTTATTGATTTGAAATAGACTTATTCCATAGGAGATGAATTGTAACATTGTATTTAACATGTAGCATTAACATTCAACAAAACATATCCAAATTTGAAAAGGTCCTATTTGTTAGAAAAGTTGATTTTTCAGTCTCATTCGCAGCTCTTCAAAGATGGAGGCTTTGGGGCGGCGACCAGCCCGACCGACCATCACAAAGCGTCAGTATTTGACGACTCGGGAATGAGACTGCTTTGTTTAGGCAAAACAAAGCACTTGGTCGAGGTTAGGAAAAAATCATGCTCTTTCTTACAATACCAGCTTTGGTCACCACAAACAGGGCTGGAGATGTCCTGAGGGCTCCTGAAAATATCTGCTGGTTTCAAACGAACAAATGTGGAAATACAGTCTCTTTTTGCTTGCCTGAGCAGACTAAGGAATACTGAATAACCGCTGCTGTGCAGAATAGAAATGTATTTGATTATCAGAACACTGCTTTTAGTCACTGATTGGTTCTTTCTTCATATTTCACACAGCAATGCATCTGCTAGCTGTATATGGATTTTTGCATGCAGCATAATACTCAATATCTGTCTGACTTTAACTGTGTAATAAATGTCAGGAAAACATTATTTATAATCTTGTAAATGTATACTTTGTCATGTTATTATTGAATACAGGAAGCTGATAAATGGCAAACGTAGATCATTTGAATATAAAGTGACATTTTTGCATCAGTGAAGACATAATTGAGGCACCAAGATATGAAAGATGAAGGGTTAATATGTTCTTCCAACGGTGATGATGATGACAAAGCAGCAAAAACGGTGAGAGAGAAGGAAAAAGAGAAGCTGAGAGAGCTTTGGGAAGACAAGGTGAGCTCAGAGAAACAGAGGTGGAATATGAAATATTCATCAGAATATAAATTACCCTCTGTTTAATTTATTTAAATGAGAAGTAATGAGGTTATGATTCATGGCTTTTGTGCTCCATCCTGTCTGTCTGCCTCACCTTTGTTTATTTATAGCGTGGCAGTATTGGATTTACATGGAGGCAAATACAGTCAAACTCTAGGAGAGTGGTGAGGGAGCACAGATAGATAATTGGATAAAAGCAAAGTGCAAGGAAAATGATTACATCATGATGCATATGAAGCATTTGAAGACATGTTTTTTGCATCACTTTCATTTGTTTTTGGTTTGGCTGGCGTCTATTAATGATGTCATCTCTTTGTGCCCTCTTCTGCAGTGGTTTAATGAAATTGTGTGTGTTACCACCGGCTGTTCATCTCGATGAACCAACTCCTACGTTCACCACGTTCTCACTCCCAACTCGTGCGACCCATTCAACCGTCCAAACCACCCCGTGATTCTGGACTTTTCTAGCTCTTGATACTGCTGCACTCGAGGGGCACTGATCAGGCTGCTGTATTTTCACCTGTTAGGACTGACAACAGGCTGTTCTGGTACCGTTACGGATCAAAAATAGCTTTAATTAGCATTCAATTTGCGCTAGGTTTTGTTGGAAACTTGACCATCATCTGCGTAGAGGATTTCTCCAGAATACGGAGGGTTAGGCTGACATTCGATACCTGAATAATGAAGTTGAACTAAACCAAAATGTGTATGTTGTCATTTCAAACTGAGTTCTGATCACGTGGCTGCACGTCGCAGCAACGACGTCATCGCTGGAACAGAAGCGCCCACTGTTCGTCTCTCGCTCCATTTAATCCTCCGATTCACTTTACATGCCTCTCTCTCCCTCTTCAACTCTTTGACTCCGGTTCTCTCTCGACCTCTCTCGTTATCTCGCCGTCTCGTCTGCTCGCCATTTGCTGATAAGAAGCGAGACGGAGAGAGGCATTTCTGTGACTGTGTGTGACTATGCGTGTGTGTGCGTGTGTGAGTGTGTGTTTGCGTGCACATCTGTTCAGGCCGCCTTGGCTTTTATTGCTAATTTAGGTGAGAGGTGATCCATCACATAACGAAGCGTGTAGTAAAATGCGTTGGTCTGAGTGAGTGTGTGTGTGTGTGTGTGTTTGTGCATACTTGTTTTATTGCCAGCCTTGAGATGACAACAACCTGATGAGCAGAATTACAACTAAAACACACACACACACACACACACACACACACAGGCACACAGGTTGAATGATGAGCGGAGCAAATGCATGTTTATCCTTTGGCTTCTGCTGTTCCGTAATTCATGTTGATGGATGACTAATCAGCTAATGATACGAGCGAGAGAGGCAGAAAGAAGGAGAGAGGGAAGGAGAAAGCAGAGGAAGAAGGAGAGGATGGTGCAAAGAAAGGACAAGAAGGACAAAGAGAGTGAGACAGAATCAGGCTGATTTATTGATCTGATAAGCTAGACAGATATCAGCAACAGACATTGACTTTATATAACAGACGTTGTGAGCTGTCCACATGAAATATAGTTCCTTGTAATCGCAATATCATAACATCTCAACTCTATAAGGCCTACTTTTTTTTTCTTCCTATAATCCATATAAAATAAAAAAGTTTTTATTTTCTTAAAAATGTTTTTGAAAAATATCTCTGTACACTTATTCTGGCTTATTCTGTTTTAATAACGTGATCCAAAACCTTAAAAAAACACTTAGTTGTAAACTTGTTGCTACAAAAAAGTCCACCATCGTCGTTTGTCAAATCCGGCAGCTTATTTAGTGGCCCTATGTAACTATGATGCTCTTCGCATTCCTTTAGCATCACTTTGCCTTTTGTTAGCAATAATAAATATGCAATCTCCAGTTAGATTTCCAAAAATAAAGCTTGCTGAGAAACATTTGACATTTTATGAGTTTTAAAACCCTCAGTTAGGTTAAGTTTATGCACCAAATCTACCTAGCTAGGTTTAGAAAATGACGTATGCAGAGTCATCCTGTTTTCCTGCCGTCACTAGAAAGTTAAAGTCATGCTGATTCCAGCTTTATATCTGTTTGACATCTGTGTTCTAAATTTGACTTGGCAATGACCCTGAGAACAAGGGGTGTGTCCTTGATAAACATAGAAACATGATCCCAATCCCTGATTTGAATTTGGAAAAGAGAACGCTGGTTTTGGATCAGTACCGAGAATTGAAAACCAGGAGGGAAAACGTGGAACCAGCACCTCCTCCACAGACCTGGGGGTTCAGGCAGTCCTCTGACCTTGACAGTACTGTCAGGTGAACAGACAGGCAGAGATACTGTAAGACAGGCAGCAGGCTGTTTGTTTGGAGCTCAGCGGCTTCTTTGCACCATCTTTTGTCTTTCTGTCGACCTTCCTTCTCCATCTTCCTCTCCGTCTCTTCTTCTCTCTTTCATCCCATGAATGATGCATAGACCGCTAGATAGACGAAGCACACATTGAAAATCAGCCGTGACCTTTGCTGATAAGCTGAAAGCCGGAGCTCGCCATTATTTCACTCTGCTGTGAGCCCGGGGCTCAGAACCCTTCTCCTTGACAATTATGGAAATTGCTGCTGCCAGGACATGGGAGCTGACCGTCAGAAAGGCAGAGCTGCTGGAAACCAGCAGGTCCACTTAGTTTAATTTGCTATAAAACTCTTGCTTTTGCATGGTAGTTTTGACCTGCGAGAACAAAGGAGTTCTACCTTTGGCAGCTATGAAAAGCCTGCACATTCAGCAACGATAAGGAAAAAGTTTTCCAGAACTCGGAGCTCAGTGATGCAGTCGTTAAGACAAAGTGGAGATGAAGAACTTTCACTAATAAAAGCAATAAAACTGCTGGAATTTAAATGTCAGATATGAAGAATAAAACTTCCCAAGCATTCAGTCTTTCACTTTCAGAGAATTCAGATTGAAGCGCGATAATAATAACCGAGGGGAGCTCAGACGGGAGCCTACAGGTGGGTGATGGGGTGGAAGTGAACGAAATGCTTCATGAATCATCAGCAGCAGTTACAGCAAGTGATTGCTGTAGCAGCATTGTGCCAGTGAGAGAAGGGAGCAGTGCTTCGGGGAGTTAAATACAGCAACTTGTTACAAAGAAAGCATTGGATTGGTTGTAATGTTTAGATTCTGTTATGTGAGAATAATAGTGCACTCAAGTCATCTGCCATAATTGTGTGCATAAGTGCGTAACCGCTGTAGAGAGGTGGGCTGGCACTTAAGTTTAAGGCAGGAATCAGAAAACAGAATACGACTCTTTCATATGTTTTTTTTCCTTTCAAACAGGCTGCGTCCTTATTATCTTTGATGGTTAAGGTTGAGAGTTTCGCTGAACATCGAGGCTGTTGTCATTATTTCTACAGTACAACCCCTGTCGACTAGAAATGATCCGTGATGTAAACCCAAAACTCATTCTTGAGAAAAGGTAAAGATATATATATATATAGCAGATATAAATGGGCAGCTGAAGTTGCGAGACCAAGGAGTTCCCGCGATAACTACGTAATCACGCGTGACGGCAGTTAAACGTATGTTATAAACACAACAACATGAAGTGCTCCCAACCCAAGGATTAGAAGAAGTGCTTGGATTTGTCTCTTTTTTAAGATTTTTGTGCTTTTGTGCTAAATATGTAACGCAACGCTGCCATGGCCGAACACGGATCTGGAGGATCAAGCTCAAAAGGGTCAGTAAAGATCGTTCTTCTCACAGTCCAGTTCAGGCTCCGGCCACTGTGGGTGAAACTCTTCCTCGAGACACTTTTCTTACTTTTACTATCACATTTTGATTCGTTCCATCTGAACTCAAGAGAATCTTAATCAAATAACTTTCCTCCCTCAATGAGAATTTCATTTGGTGGTGAAAAATGTTGGCTGTATTGCACGAGCTATTGAATCAGGAACAGAATACTTAATATTTCAAACTGAGTGTATTTTCGCTTTCAGATCCGGCCCGGTGCAGCTTTGAATTCTAAGCTTCTCTGAGCCTCAAGTAGTAAGAAGTTTCATTTGATGTTCAGTTCATCTGATTTTCTGGAATAACTGATTTTTCACAACTGCTTCATTTTCATGTGGATATCGTAAAAAGAAACCGGAGGCATTTTGTAATGTTTACAGGGAAACTGGATTTAATAGCGTAGAAAATTGTTGTTTCGACTCAACTTCTCTCTATCTCGGTTTCTTGGTTCCTCTCTGCTGCTGTACCCCACTTTTCTCTTCTTGGGAAACGTTCACTGAATGGTGAATTGCCAAGTTAAATGATATTTACACTGCAAATTATACTGTTGCAGAAGGAAAATGATATCAAACACCTTCAGAAACACTCCTGAATAGATGCCAGAAGATATCAAGGTCTAGTTTTGAAGCAACAGAGAGAAAGGACAGCATCCTGAGCTTCTCCTCCCTGTGGTCACTCCTGACCTGTCCTGTCCTCTTCTCTTTCTGCCCTCTCGAGCTTCCTCGCTTCCTCTCTCTCATCGCTCTCTCCGTCATTCGGGGGGAAGCAACCTTTCAGAGTCTTTCATCTCTGATCAGACATGCTGTGCTATACATGCGACACTGCAGAAGGGAGGCAAAATCACAATATGACCTTCAGATCTGGAGACCAGGTTGCTGTGTTGAAAAGGAGAATGAGATGGAGACAAATCAGAAGACAAAGGAAGGAACGGAAAGAGAGACGGAGGAAGACGATGAAATACTTAAAGAATAATTGAGTTAGGAAACTGAAGTCCAGCTGATTGAGTGTCACTCATTCTCACAACTGCTCTGATGACACTTCATCAACCTATCTCTTCTTTTCTATTTTAAGATCCTTTCTCCTGAAGGGTAATTATCTCTCCTGCACACTTATGAGATTCTTACAGATAGGAATATGTCCCTTTTTACAAGTGCTCTATGTCTGAGTGAGGGCACATACCTTGTTGTATCTACCTGATGCATATGTATTGTGCAGCAAGTACCACTGATGTCTTAATGTCCTTCAGTGCCTCTTTGGGAATCCTGAGGTATTCCCAGTCCAGATGGGATTCACACTGTTTTCCCTCCAGTGTGTTTGCCCAAAGGATTCCTCTCAGCTGGAAGTATTCAGAACACCTCCACAGTGAGACCTTCAGTAGGGCTGTAAACCTGCAGACTGAAGGTAAGCATTGTTGTGGTTGAAAGGCTCCTATTCTCTCCTTAGACGGTACAAACATGGGGCCAGCTGTCTGGGGTTGAGTGGGTCGTCCACTAATCAGAAGGTTGGTAGTTCATCCCTGACCCCAGCTGCATGTCAAAATGTCCTTGGGCAAGAAACTGACCCCAATGACTCTGCAATTGGTTTCTGAGTGGATGTGTGAATGGCTGAGCATAGAAATATTGTTGGGCACTCTGGTTAGAAAGCACTGTATCGCACTTTCCATGGCGGCCTCTGTCATCAGTGTATGAACGTGCAGCCTGTTCTCAGTCCTTAGTTTAACGCTGTATTTCTTCCCGAGCAATGAAGCGCCCCTCTAATGCAGCGGTGACAAGAGCAAGAAAAGTCTGAGCCGGGGACGGTAAGATGACGTAAGTTATGTCACGTCATGATACATTTTATGCCAAAGTACGACATTATCCTAATCATCAGTCATTTTGCTGCATAAACATAATGAACCACGTTTTCACAGCGTAACAACATAACTGTCATGGTTTTGTTTTTCGGTGGTTATTTCCTGTTTTATATTGTGTTTGTATCGTCTTGTGTCTTGTTGTCACTGTCTTCTTCTTGCTCACCAGTGTTCCCAGTCCCACATCAGCTTCATTAGCAGTGCCCTGATCCCAGTGTCTCTCCGCCTGCACCTCATCCTCTCATTAGTTTAATTCATATTAAAGCCTGTGTTGTTCTCTCACTCTTTGTTGGTTTGTCCCCTGTGCTCCTGTGCCTGTTTCCCGGTCCTTGTGTGTCCCCCGTGTTTCTGGTTGTTCCTTGTGGTTTTTCTGGTTTGTCATCAGATTTGTATTTCTCTGTAGTTTTTTCCTTGGACTTTCCTTTGCCTGTCCTCTGCTTTTTGGATGCTAGATTTGTGGATTTAAATTGGACATGAGCTAATGAAAGCTCGCTTTGTGTTTTCAACCTGCCTGCCTCCATGTGTCTGCATTTGGGTTTTTATTTGTAACTGTGACTATAATATGTGAACTGTTCGTCAGCAAGCTTTATTTTTAAATCCAACTGAACATTGCATGTTGTATGTATTATTGCTAACTTGACCCCAGAGCCCTTTAAGTAGATTAAGTTTGTCTGTTAGGTTTAAAGCCACTGACCAAGTTGCTGTATTTGACAAGTTGGGAGGGAGAATGTGCTGAAATGTGCGTTTGGGTGGATGTGGCTTTCATTGTGAAGCACTTTGAGTAGACACAGTGATATAAATGCAAGTCCATGGGGTCCATTTAACTTCAGAATTCAATCTGCATTCAAGGACTGACAAGGACTAAAAAAAAAACTTTTTTTCTGCAAAACACTATAACATCACCTTGTCCTCAAGGCAGTAGGACGTCTTTGTGTGCAGCATCTTCTCCAATTGTACTGCTCTGTATGAAGTGAGCAGCTGCCTGAGGGGAGATGAGCGACTTTTCAAGGAACAAAGTATGGCCCTTAAATGCAGTCGTAATGGACTCAAAACTGAACAAATCCCCAGTGAGTGCTGCTTTATAATCATTCAATAACCCTCAAACTGTCCCTGAGCAGGGCTTTTAAATCAAATCATCATCATCAACATATTGAGCCATGCACCACTACACACAAGTATGTTTGAAGAGGCATCTAAACTAAAAAGCCCTCTGCTCATTACTACAAACTTATTTTTTTGAATATTTTGTATAGGGAGCTGAAGTCACACCCCTTTTTGTTTAGAAACTAGTACAATATATAGTGTAGTTCACTGAGCGATCTAACACAAAACTAGATGGTATTTTATTAAAAAAGATCATTTTCCAAGTCAATAAACAGCATATGTGTGATTCATGGCACAATTGAAACAAGATCAAAAATGACCACAGTACAATTTGTTTCCCGAAATGCTGTCCACGGGACGTGGCTGATTTCTTTGGTTCTTGGTTTTTCCTTCTGCTTGTTTCTGGATATCAGCTCTTCCACCATTTGCCTGCCTGGATCCTTTTGTTTTTGGTGTATATATATGGCATTAGGGTTGTCTTTTCCTGGTTTTAAAGGCTACATTAGAGTTAAACAACAGTATTTTCTGAACCAACCAGACTGTTCTATTCATTCTAATATTTACCTCATTACAACTACATCACTGATGATTATTTATCAAAAATCTGTGTTGGACCCACTGAGCAGGCAACGTCTGTGGACGTCCAAAACAGGTTGATATCATGTCCGTCGGGCCTGGACGTCCATTGACAGCCAGAATTAGTCAATAAACGACGTTGAGAAAAGACGTCCAGTCAGGTCATAATCTAGACATCTACTGACATCCAGAATTAGTTGAGAATAGACGCTCATACTGGCTGTGATCTGGACGTCCACGGACAGCCAGAATTAGTCGATAAATGACATTGACAAAAGACGTCTGTCCAGCCCATAATCAGTTGATAAAAAACACTGAAAAAAGACCAAAGAAAAAAGATGCCAGTTGGGATGGAGAGACAGCATGGCTAAGAGACAGTGTATGCATATTCCCATGGCCATATAAACATATAAACATATAGACGTGATCTAGACCACTTTTTGCTCACTGGGGAGTACCAACAGTCATCTCTACAATATTGTCGCAATATCGATATTGAGTTAAAAATATTGGCCATTAATAAAATGGAAAAAATCCCATCCTATTGGACAAGAGTGTCACCAGCAGACATGAAGACATGACACGACAGGACCCCCGGCAGTGACTGGGCTGATCCAAACGTGTTGCATTCTTCATACAGCAGACAACATATAGCGTTTATGTGATTATGTGAGCAGCCAGCTCACGTGCTTCACTGTGTGTGGGCTCAGAGGTGTGTGTGTGTGTGTGTGTGTGTGATATATGTGTGTGCGTGTGTGGAGAGTCAATTTACTGCTAACTGGCACCGTCTCGTGGGACTCGTGTGTCTCTATGGCAACAGCTGGAGACAAAGATCAGGGTGGGAGAGGACGAGGTGAGAGCTGCCCACCTTCTCCTCAACCTTTTCTTTGTCTAGCTTATGTGCAACGAAAAGAACGAGACTGTGTGGTTGGGGTTTAATGTTCTGACACTGTATTTTATATTTTTATAGATTCTTAAATATTAGTTATTTAGCCAGTAAACTGTCATGTGAAGTCCCACATTAACATAGTCAGGATCGGTGTCTCGAATCAACTGCAAACAAAAGTCGGTTTCCACGGAATAAATAGGAAATCCTAACAACTGAGAAATCTGTAAAAACAGAATATTTGTCACACAAGCTCCCAGTTTAACCCAAATTTCAAATTCCCCAGTCTTAGCGACCACTCAAAGCTTTTTACAACACAAGTCAGCATTCTCACACACGTTCATGATGGCGGAGGCTACCGTACAAGGCGTGGACTGATGGAAGGCGCCTCCTGGAGCAATTTGGGGGGTTCAGTATTTTACCCGAGGACACTTCGACATGTAGACTGCAGGATACCTGGTATCCAACTACTCTCTGATGGGTGGACGACTGCTTCCCTCCTGATCCACAGCCGCGCCGTGGTGACAGCAATTTTTTCAAATTGATCAATTTTTGACCGAGAACACTGCAGCCGGCAGCCGCGAAACGAGCTGCAATGAAATCACAATCAAATGACTGTTTCTGCAAAATGGAGTCTGGCGGCTTTGGCCAGCTGCTGTGTCTGGTTAAACAAAACAGTTCTTACTCTTTATTGGACACGCAGAAAAACAATCTAATTTAAGTGGACGTACCTTGACAGTGTGAAATTTCCCCGTGCAGGGATTAAATGCAGCTTGTTCTGCAGTGGCCTCGGTCAATACTTGACCAATCTGAAACATTGTTTCGCTATTAGTCACTGAACCACAAGTAAAAAAAACAGGAAATAGGGTCCCGGTTGAAGATGACCCTTTCCTCTTTAAAAATACGACTACAGCCAGCAGGTGTGAAACAGTTAGTCTGGTCCTGTTATATCTTGTGTTGCAATTATGTAAATGTATCGTCCTAAACATGGCTTCCACTTCTTCAAATATAATTTCCAGAGGATGATCATCCTCAAGTCAAACCATCATCAAGTTAGGTGATACGATAAATCATAAAAACGAACAACAGACTTGTGACTTTATACGTAACATCTACCAGACTTGCACTCACAACTCTTCAAAGTGTTGGTCTGGATTTACATATTCTCATCACGATTGCATTAAGTAAAGAGACGGAGGGATGGAGGGAGGGAAGGAGGAGAGGTGAGAAAATAGAGTTTTGTCAGGTACAAGTCAAACAGAAGTGAAATCCAATCTGATGATCTTGAGTGGAACAAGATTTGCACTCAAATGACATTTTTAACATTCAATGCGTGTCAGCTGAGGGAGGGAGGGAGGGAGGGGACAGGGGAGGAGGAAGAGGGGGAGAAGGACGAACGTGGAGGCAGGGCGAGGAGAGGAGGGTCAAAGGGATGGAAGAAACGTCAGAAGGAGGAAGGAAAGGAAAGGAGGAGGATAGGATGATGGGGAGGAAGAAGGCGGGAGGAAGGACAAAAGAGACTGCAGGAGGGAAACTGAAGATAACGGCTCGTTCCATCTGTTACACCTTTCTGACAAGGTGGGCTGCGTGTGTGTGTGTGTGTGTGTGTGTGTGTGTGTGTGTGTGTGTGTGTGTGTGTGTGTGTGAGGGTGCAGACATGCAGTATGTGTCAGCTCAAGGTCTTACACACCTCCCTGTCTCTCTCTCTCCCATTAAACAGAGTAAACACACTTTGGCTCCACATGTTGACTCAAAGACTTCCAAAATGGACTGATGGATGGAGGAGGAGGAGGAGGTGTGTCTGTGGAGAGTGGGCACTGATTTATCTTCTCTGCAGGCTGTCGTCTTTCTCTCGGTAAATGTATCCACACAAAAGCTGTCATTCAGTATGTGTGTATATATATGTATGCATACCATATAACATATAACTTATGCAAATGATATGGGTGTATTGTTGGGAGATGATCAGACAGTCTGAGATTACCTAAACATGTAAGAAAATTTGCGTCTGCCGTAAATGTAAACAGCAGCAAAAAGACGGCGGTAAGAACATTTGCTGTCGAAGAACACAGTCAGTCTCTCAAGTGTAAAAGCTTGATCCAAAATGTTGACATTAAAACTGTAGTGAAATGCTGGTATGATGTCCGTATGACTGTCTACGAATCATTTTCAGGGTGATTTTTGCTGAAAACTGCACGTGTTCGTCGCGGCAAGACTCCAGATCTCTAGATGACACGACGCAGCCGCCACGATCCAGTGTGTACGGTCCGACCTGTTAACATGGACGCCGAAATGAGGTAACGCCACGCAGCAGTGCGTCCAGCCTGTTAGTGTCTTTCTGAAAACAGTCATCGATGAAGACAAACTCCTGACTCGTGAATTGCTAAAAAACCAAAACAAATCAGAGGCGTGGGCAGCGAATCAAATGTCACACAGTGATAGCACAAATGCATTTGAAGCATGCCTACATCTTATAATCACATACAGCCTGTCAACCATCTGCACTGCCTACATCAACACACACACACACACACACACACACACACAGACGGACACACATGTAGAAACAGTATCATCACATGTCAGCAGCGCTGCCAGGAACCATTGACCTCAAGCAGAGTGAGTTAAAGAGCTTCAGCAGCAGCAGCGATGTGAAAAGGAGACTGATGACAGGATGGATGGTTGACAGAAACCTGAGAGACAACAAAGAAACACAGAGACGACAAAGAGACACAAAGAGACACAAAGACACACAGAGAGAGCAAACAGTGAGCAGAAAGTGGCCGTGGAGAGATAAGGACATTTTCATTCAGCACACAGCTCTGAATTTAACAAAGTAAACAAGGATTATTTAGAGTGAGCTGAACGGATCAAACACAGTAAAATAACATGGAGTACTCTTCACTTCATCAAATACTGACTCAGTGTTTCTCCAACAAACACACACACACACACACAGAAGCAAACACAGATTCATTGAATCATTCAAAAAGCAAATTTATAAAATGGCTGAAACACAAAAGCGCTTTTTTTCTGATAATGTTCACTAACACACACACACACACACACACACACACACACACACACACACACACACAGAGCTGGCAGTGTCATGAAGATGCACACAAATGCACCTTTTACTCGACTCTTTTACTGTCGTCACTTTCTCAAAATACATATATTTTTTTAAATGTCCGCACAATCTAAACATATTTTAAGTACCTTGCCAACATATTTTGTTCACATGTTGACAATGTATCTATGATTTGTCATCCTGATTGTCTGTACTGTGTCTTTACTGTCTAAACTTTACATGTACAGACACACTTCACAAAATGTCAAGAAAAGTAAAGGAAAGAAAGAAACTCCCGCACACTGTCCACTTCACTTGAACTTACGTTCAATGCCGACAGTGTTTCAGTGAAGTGGGCAGTGTGCCGTAGTTTTTTTTTTTCCCTGATGTTTTCAGCCCTCGGTCTTCTCCTACGCTCCTGTCAGTCTTAAGGTGTGCAAAAAGTTGCACTCTGTCAAGAAAAGTAAAGAGAAAATCGTTTTCATAACCCACAAAGTTACGAACCACCCACACACATCCAGACGTCACAGACAAACGTACATTACCTCTTTCTGCTCTGTCTCACCCCTGAGAGAGAACAGAGAGATGAAAAGAACCGGTGAATCATTCGCGAGCGCCTGTGTGTCGTCAGTGATGCAGCGAACTGGATAACAAACCGGGATTCGGACTGACGGGTCACATGGAGGTGGTTGAAAAACTTCAAGACACTTCAAGACATGAACTATACACACAAAGAAGGCTGAGGTTTAGCTCCACAATGCCCACCTATAGTTACATTCCTATAAAGGATGAATACAAGGACAAGGATACAGGTCTTGGTTGGTGTTTACCACCATCCTCTCATATAAATCAATAAAATAAAACATATCGTGTTATGCCCAAACATCTTCCTTCATGTGCCTGCAACCTTGTGGCACTTCTGTTGGGTAGAAACATGTGAACACTGTAAAACTTTCTCTGCTTGAACTGTTTTAACCCCTTTTTATTGTCACATGTGCTTGTCATGAATAGATACAAATCTTTTATTTCAGACCCACTTTGATTTAAAAAGCTTGAGCACACTTCAAGTAGCCAGGGGTGTAAGGCAGTCAGGAGCTACAGCTGTACATAACAACATTTCGTGTTCGTATCTGTATTCAGATTTCTATTTCTAGGAATTTGTTACAAATTTGAATTTTTTGTTTTTTATTGAAGTTGTTTTCTCCTACTACTGATATCGATCAAAACAACAACTTTGAGGAGGATCTTCACCACTTTGTAACACTGATAAAACAATGAAGACTACATGTCTTTGTTTTACTTTACACACCCTCAGATCAAAACGACTGACAGGGTCAATAACCACCAACTCCCAAAATGATAATGACACCAGCAGGCTTACAGTTTGGTTAGATTTAGGCAAGAAATCTACTTGGTTAGGTTCAGGAGAACATCGTGGTTTGGCATTATTTCTGTATCTTCAGTTACAAATGCACATACATTTCACATACAAGTAACTCATGATATATCAGGTATTGCTTTACAGACCATATGACTAAAGAAAGCAGCAGTAAGACAAGTAAGAAATTCAACTTTAACATCTCAGCCTTTCTAAAAGATCGTTATCTTTAGTCTTCTCAGTGGTCTCTGTCAGGCTGCCGCGGTGACGAGAAATTATCAGAGCACTTCAGCTCTGACACTTGACATTTTAACGAGTGCTTGCTTGTAATGTTGGAAATCGGGGGAAAGTGTAGCTCTTTGCTCTCTCTGCTCTCTCTGCACCCAGGATAAAAGCATCATCAGACAAATGCACACAGAGATGTCAAAGAGTTTGAACTCACTCAGGCCTGTGCTCTCCCGTCGGTGTTTGTATGAAACAAATAATACGCCGCTCGGTGCTGGGCAGCATCTCACAGCAATCACACTGTTAATGTGCACTGTGCACTTTTTATACTTAATGGTGTTTTGGATAAACATGACATGGTGTACACTCTTTTTATGAGCAGCAAGCCATCTGTTAGGTGAATCATTTCAAATTGTAAGTAATATATTTTTTTTCTTAAACACGTGCTTAAGCAGAAGTACGGCGGCTGTAGCTCAGAAGGTTAAAGCAGGTCGTCTAGTAATCGGAGGGGCGCTGGTTCGAATCCCCAGCTCCCTCAGCTGCATGTCGAAGTACCCCAGAGCGAGATGCTGAACCCCAGATTGCTCCTGATCAGAATCAGAATCAGAATCAGAATCAGAAATCCTTTATTTGTCCCGCAAATGGGGAAATTCCTTAGTCACAGCAGCCAAAGGACAGTATCACACTTAAACAATAATAAAAAGTAAAAAATAAACAATATAATAGAGATAAGAAATAGAATTAACTCGTATATACATAGTAATATATATGATGAGCAGTTGCCACCTTGCATGGTGCATCAGTGTGTGAATGTGACAAGTATTGTAAAGCATTATAGAAATGCAAGTTCATTTAACAAATAAATAGGTAAAACAGACTGTTGGTTAGAAGTGAAGTGGACCAACCTGCTCACCAGAACATTTCCAGCCACAGGATAATGGCTCTGGAATTGCAATGTTTGTCTATTGGTCCAGTAATTCAGTCCAGACTGAACTATACCTCAGTAACTCTTAACTGCATCACCATCACATTCTGTACAGACATTCATAATGTCATCACAATGCATTTTGTAAAATCTGTCATGTCAGTTTTTTTCTGGTGATCCCGGGGATCGGGCCAATGTGAATCACCATTGGGAGGCTAACGAACAATGGGGAGTGGTGTGTACAGATCCTCTAAGTGGCAGGGTCAAACAATGAATGGATGAATAAAAAACTAATCTGACCTTCTCTTTTCTGAGAATTCAAAATTAAACTACTCCAACATCTCCCAGTCATATTTTCATTCATATCAAATCAATATTTTAAGTCGATAAGGTTGCCATTCAAACCTTTTTTGAGTGAGACAACATGCGTGATGTCAGATATTTATTGAATACTAAAAGTTATGTATAACTTTATTAAAAGATCTGATGAAGAATTTAAAATAATTCAGATTAAATTAGTGGTTCAAGACTTGACAAAGCACAAACCTTATTTCTTACACACATTTTGACTTTACTCACACAGCTGCCACTGTTTCCACAGTGCAGAGTGGATCTAGACATAAGTCCTGTGTACACACTGGATGTGTTTGATTTCTGCATGATGTGTACAAGGGCAGACCGACCTCACAGTCCAGTTGCTAAATGGAAGCAGAGGAAGAAAAACAAATTCAAGCCTGTTGACTTCTAAAAGGTTTTGTACATGTTACCTTTTTTTCAGGAGGTTGGTTGGAGGTGATTTGGGTTATTTTGCCCAACTGCTATTAACAGAACTCTGGTATCTTTGTGTCTATGAGTGGATATCTTTCTGTACCAGAATCACTCAAGAACATAACACTCCCTTTTGTGTCAGGTCCAGTGGTAATTACGCACGAGTCGACTCTTCTGTCCACTGTTTCCTGGCAACGCACAATTCATAAATGAGTTGGTGTTTAAGACAAAGTGACCAGCTGTCTCACCGAGGCAGCACATGTGACGGTCCTTGAGTAGTGTATGTGCTTTAAAGTCACGACTACATCAGAAAAAAATGTTTCACGACTAAATGTACACACTACTGTGGCAACCAAGATTCAATATCACTTACATTTGTTGAATTTTTAATATCAATATGAAGAAATAGTGTGCAGTAGTGGCACTTTTTTTCTATTTGATTAATTGACAGCATTTTTGATTGCTTGGCTAAATCATTAATCATAAAGTCATTTATCAAGCAAAATGCCAAAAACACTCCAATCCTGGTTACTTTTTTGTCTTTTAACTTATAAACTCAATTAAACCTGGTACGGAAACAGATGAAGACCCAAAGCTCTGGGTCCACACAGGATACGCTCAGGTAGAGTCATGGAGCCAGAGCTCACAGCCCAAACACAACAAACACAATGACTGTCTTCATGTGTGTAAAATAGAAGAAAATTGACTAAAAAATAGAAAACAGGGCTGCAGTTCAATGTAAATAGTACAGCAGACGTTGAGTCTCCACCAGACCACCAATGGTAAGTATGTATTGTTCACCAACATGGAAACGATCAAGTTTTAAAGTCTCATCTGATGGCGACGACAGCGCTGGTGTTTGCTCTTCTTGGTTTTTGTTGGATTCTGGGTTTTTGTTTCTCAAATCCTGCCTGTCTCCCGTGTGTTTCTGTGTTTGGGTCCTCACCTTTTCCTCAGAATTGTGACATCAACACTTCAATCACTTTTGGACCTTCAGTCAAGATCCATGAGAGACAAACTTATCTTGTCCCCCTCCCCCGACAGATCCCTGAAACACAAGAGGAAGACAGAGGACATAACATAACATAAAGGGAGTACACGGCAAGCAGCGTCTATCGGGTTTAATGTCTGGAAAATTGTTGTTTGATTAAAATGTTGCAGTCAAAAGACTGCCAAAGTCATAAAGTTTTGGTTGATATGATTGAGTTTTTCTTTTGGCTGGCTGGGAGTGGGTGTGGAAAGAAAAACAGAAAAAATAATAAAGCAAAACAATGATTTCATGCAGCGAGAATTTGTCAGGAATTTCGAAAAGGACTCTGAGAAACCATCTGGAATAAATGGAACATCTCTCCAACACAGTTTAGAGAGCAAAAAAACATTTTATGACTTTATACTGAAAGTAAAAGAAGTGAAATAATTAACCGATAATGTAAAGTCAACAGGAATGAGCTCAGCTGTAGGTCTGTTTTAGAGTGTAGAGGAAACACAGCAGTCTGAGGGCTCGTCTTAAAGAGCTACAGCTAATGTTGTGTTCAGGGACTCACCTCAGCTCGTCTTTAAGCTGCTGGCATCTGTGGGTGTGAGCTGACAGTGGGAATGTATCCGCCTACGTGTGTGTGTGTGTGTGTGTGTGTGCGTGTGTGTGTGTGTGTGTGTGTGTGTGTGCGCACAAGAGAGAGAGTATTGTTATATGCAGCAGCATTGATCAGGAAATTACCATTCTTCCCTTTTGAGATCTGTAGGTGTGAGCCAAGGAGGTGTTTGTGTGTGTGTGTGTGTGTGTGTGCGTGTGTGTGTGTTTGTGTACCTGTGGTGAGCAGGAAATCATTTCAGCTTTATGAGATCTGTGGGTGTGAAATGAGCTGAGGAAGCAAATCTATTAGCCCACGGTTAATACTGCCTGTGTGAGCTTGAATAAATGCGTGTGTTTGGTGTTTGTTACTGTGTGTGTGTGTGTGTGTGTGTGTCATTACCTGTGCATCTTAAACTCCCCACAATCTTTTCACCCTCCCGACACGTCTAACATCACTGTTTTTGTTATTTATTCCAACATCGACGGTGTTTCTGTGTCAATACGACCCTCCCACCTCTATCCCCCCGCTGTCCTCCATAATGAAGCCAATTTCAATACGAGCTGATTCCCTTAAAATGTCAGAGCTAAATTCTGACACAGCAGAGCTCCCTGCTTTTCTTTGTGAGCTGTCAGCTTGACTGACATTTAATGTACAAAAGAGTGTTTTCTGTTTTCTTACATTTTCCTGCGGGGGATGCAGTCTGAGGTGTTGTGTTTTTGTTGTCACACCGGAAGCACACTACTTTCATCAAACCTTACTGTCGACAGGAATTTGTCACAAGCTGTGAAATTTGTCTTTCAATGTCCCAGAATCCAGAGCTCCCTTCCGGCACGTCGATGATTACAATCGTCACTCAAGTTGAACCTTGTTTTTGTCAGAATCACTGCAGGCTTTTTCTTTAGCTGCATGACTGTACACAGACCCAGCAGGATGACATCCCAGCTGGCTAGAAACTTTTACAGAATCTAAAAATTAACTACACGGCTAGCTATAATGGAAATGGAGAAGGGTGATGGAAATGGATGGCAGGGTGACGCAAAGCAGCGCGACCTGCTGCTCCGACGCTCTCAGCTCCGGTACAAAGCACCGCCTCCTCCACCACTGCCATCCTAGGTAATTGCCACTTCACCTGACTGGAGCCGTGCAGGAGAGGTGTGCAAGGATTTTAATGCTGTAATATGACCAGAACACATTACACTATATATATAATATAAAGAAAACTGCAGACTTGGACTGGGAGTCCAGGTTCGGCTACAGCACAATAAATGTAATCATTTCGTAGACAGAAATGACATACTGCATATGCAGACTTCTCAAAGTCTGAACCCAAACGGCAAGACAGTCCGAACCCCGCCCATAGGTGTTATGAAGGCTGCAATATGTCATGAAATGTCACATTTTCTATCGATCAATAAATTGTTAAGGGAATAACAGAGCAGAGAAGAGATTGAGGCAGAGGTAAGTGATGTTATATGAAGTTGATTACAAGGTAAAGCTTGAGATGACTGTGGTTTTAATGTGGCTTATTCCCCTGTCACTGATATAACTGTCATTGGCGAGAAGAGTTAAGACAGTTGTGTGTTAAACATGACATAATGTGCCTTTTGCTCTCGTACACAGTTTATACAACTTGTGTAAATGTAGTGAGAATATGTCTGAGTCAAAAACAGTCCAAGGGACAATTATTGGCACGTTTTTCTGTTGCCTAGTAAATCTCGTGAGGCTGTCCTCCACCGTGACGTCTTGTATTTAGTCATGTAATAAAATAACTTTGCTGAGAGTCTCGGCCGCATTTTCATCAATCATTTTTCTCCAGATTTATGCTTCTGTCCTTTTGCTGTCTGTCTCAGAGTGTGACACACGGCGGGACTTCATGGTGCGTTCAGGTGCAAGTCATAAACTCTGACATCTACTTCGCTTGTACAGTAAAGCACTTGGGCACACCTATTTTCCCCCTATAACTGCAAAGGTGGAGGGTTACTACAGTATTCTACGATGGTGGTACGACACACATGTAACCTCTCTCTGTGTTTAACCTTATGCTGTATACTCTACATTATTGTGATGGCGTTTAATTCGTCCTCGAGCTGTGCTGAAAATGTTGATAGATTGCTTTTCCATATTGTATAAATAGTGACATATATGATTATTCGGACATGAGACCAACGTGTTGAATTGCTGTCACACGTATGTAAAGTCTGAGTCTGACAGGCCATTATTTTTGCAGGGCTAAATATAGAAGATGAAGGATTTTAAAGCCTCGCTGTTGAAGCTGTTTCTTATGGTGACATTATGATTTGCATGTCAGGAGAATCTAATGGGAGTTGAAGATGTAGGCTGCAGATATACATGCAACCAAGCTGTGATCGTACATTATGGATGATGATGAAATTTTAACGCTACTGGCTGCATTGTGTGTCGTGATTTAAGGCAGAGACGTGGTGTTGGAGGCCCAGGGAGAGGCTGGTGGGAGGTTTTTAGGGCTGAGTGGAAAATATCAAAATGTCTAAGGAAACTTCTCAAAGCGCTCCTGCAGCATAATTCACTTATATGTTGTCAATCACAATCCTCAGTACGTTCCAAACTTAATTGCTTCACCTGAATACCTGAATAGATATCCCACATCGCACTGTCAAATGTTAGAGCTCAAAAGTTCAACCCAAAGTTGTGCATTTAGCCTGAATTTGGGGAAGTAATCACACTTCAGCTGTGTTTCCAGCTACATTGTAATTAATCTGTAATTTTTATATAAAATATCAAAGGTGGTGATTATTACATTGAATATTTAATGGCAGTAATCATATCGTGTCCCAGAAACCGATCCAAATATCAGTCGACTCGGTTGATGTCAGGCTCGCGCTAGTTTGATGAAGCTTTGTTCAGTTTATAAATAGCGTGTCCCAGAGGGGTGGAGGGTGTGAATGTATTTTCACAGTACATGTAGTTCATATGCATAAATGCATGATAAGGAGATATCATTATCATAGTCAATGTGACCTACAGGGCCAAGCAGACTGTGGCTTCACTGTACAGGAAGAAGCGTTAAAGCAAGCGTGCTCCATTATCCTGCGGACTGAAGGTCATCAGTATAAATTATATGACTCATACTGTATCATTTGTTGCATAACTGAATCGATGTATAACATTTTAGAACAGCAGCTTCCTCCCTCACTGGAATTACAGTCAATACATCAAGGGATCAGCATCAAAATACCAGATTAAGGATGAATAGAGTGATAAAGTAAGAGCTGAGGAAGTTATTAAGCTCATAACCTTGATATTCCACCGAAATTTCCATTTTCCAGACAGGTTCTGGAGCTGGCTCGGAGCAGCTTATCTGTACTGGGTGTCAAGCAAACTTTGATTAAAACTGCGATCAGAAGACTTTGTCAAAAGAGCAAATTTCCTTATTTTCTTTTGGTGGCTGGAAGTGGGCCTGGCTTTTAAATATATCCAGAGACTCAGGTGTACTTCGTGCTGATGTATAGCAGCATCTGTTTCATAGAATTTGTCGAAAAGTCGAGAAGATTCCTGGATCTGCACCAAAACCTTTTTGCTCTTTATACTACACGTCCATCGTTCCCATCATTATCGCCCCCCTGCTGCTTCATACATGCATACTTTTTGCACTTAGGCAAGGCAAACCTGTCACCCTTTACATGCTGACCTCTAGTGGTTTGGCAGGTCTACTACACACTTCGGGCTGAAAGTGGAGACTCAGAGCCGACTTGTAATTCTGAATAGATTGTGAAAACATTATGCGTGTAAAGCTTTTTGCTGGATATTCACGCTGTAGGCGTTTGTTATTAAATTGAACTTTCCCCGTTCATTCCCCCAGTGGGACTCTTTGCTGCAAGCTAATGTTGGATTATTGTTTTTAATTTTTTTTCCATTTATGTCTGCTTTTATTATCAGTGTTTATGAAAACAACGCTTTAGGTTGGTTTTTTAACTTCTTTGCTGTTGCCTCAATCCCTCATTATATACAGCACTTTAATGGTTGTCCAAAAAAAAAGGCTCATCCACATGAAAAAAAACAGAGCCTCTATTAAAACAACAGCAAATTAGACAGACTGGGCCCTTAATTGAATATGACTGGGCTGTAATGGGAGACTGAATCTGATTAGGCTAATAGGTTCTGTTTTCAACAAAAGGGCTTTGAGCTTGTTAGACAAACCCACTGCAGCCCATTGTTCCCTAAATCACTGTTGTCTTGAAACAGTTTTTAAACCTCATGTATTAATCATAGCTTCTACCCAGGCTCTTTGAGATGTGTGTCACTAATATGCAATAGCAATCAATACAGCCTCTGCCTAAATACATTCCAGATGCCAGTTTAAATAATTGTTTCATTGTTCTCTTTCCTCTCAGTATGACAGTAAGATTAAGCTTGAAGTTTAACCCCGGAGGCGTTGTGAATCTATGGAAGCAATATCCAACAACAAATACAACGATGGAGGATGCAAATCAGAAAATAATGAGACACAAAAAAACTAGGGTTAGAGCAAAGGTGCTTTAAGAATTAGTTGCCTGATCAGTTACACTTCGCTTCATGTCAGGAAGAAACGATCACCAAGTGAGGATCAATATTAAGGGAGGAAGCACAGCGCAGTCATTAATCTAGGACACACACACACACACACACACACACACACACACACACACACACACACACACACACAGTCCACAAGAGCAAAAAGTTATCCCAACCCGTCTCACAGAGGTCTGTAGAGAGCAACTCGATTGAAGATTGTTTGAAGCTGTAGCTCCCCATTTGGATGCATTGGTCACCTCCATTTTCCACTTTACATGGAAACAGTGAATAGTTTCATCATTACTTTTGATGTTAATATTGAATCAAATCCTTCTTTATACCTCCAAAAACACGTTTTTCTTGATTAAACTGTGTTCTTTTAATGTCACCTCTGAGATGATGACTCTAATACAAGTTTTATTGGATCAGTTTTATTGATCTGTACTGTTGCTTGGTATACACTTGACTCTGGCCAACAAAAACAGCCTGGTAGCCTCATCACAGTGGCTAGGAAAGATTTCAGGAAGGAGTCAAGCAGATGTTTAGGAGGGCCACAGCTCCGTCTTTGGTCTCTACCTTCTCCGGAGGGAAATATTTCTCTCTTTTGGGTTGGGTTTTGCTAAATGCTCTGTTATGTTCACCAACTAGGTGTAAATTGTGTGTTTGCCATTTGGTGGTGAGCAGCTCGTGCACAGTAGGGCTTTGAAGCTTTATCACAGACAACAGCTTGTGGATGCTGCCAACGATGTAAGAGTGAACTAAAACCATGAAGTTGTGACTTGATTAGCTAAACAATGAGCTGAGACGTGCTATAAACGGAGACCAAACCACTGAGTGGAGAGTGAATATTGGATTCCCACTGATCAGGTCAAATATGCAGTTGTTTGCAATCAGACACAAGCAGATATTAAATCAAGGCTTTGTTGCTGTCAGTTTCTTTTGGAGCCTTTCTGTCCTTCACTGTTCAGGAATCAATTAATGCTTCTTTAAGGATACGAATCACTGTGTTGTTCGGCCAACGTTTCCACGATCGATCAAAACTTGGCTTTGAACAGCCTGTTCCTGGTGTTCATGTTGGGATCTCTTAGTTTAATCCATCATTCATTAGTGTTCACAGTAATATTTTCTCATACCTCTTCTGTGTTCCAGCCAATCATAGCCCAGGGATGCCAAAACATGACAGTAATCTCAAGGTGATTAATCAAGGAGGACAATCAGTTACAATCGGTCCAAGTTGTTCAAGTTTCTTTTGGTTTATCCTGCTTATTGTAATCTACCGAGACGTGTCAGATATATCCAAATAGAGTAGAGGCATTATTGAAGAGATCGCAGTGTGAAATCTAAATACTGCCAGCCTCCCTGCAGCAGATGGGTTCACTCTCAGTTCTCAGCTTACAACTTCAACAGGCCAACTTTGTGTTTTGACCGAGCGCTGTTAACGATGTTAAACTCCAGAACCGCCCGCTTCCAGATACATCCACAACTTCTGTCATGTGCTGCCAACAGCTCAGACACACATGCACACAGTGACTCCCACGGTAAATCAATAACGCTGCGGAGAAGTAAACAACACTTTAAATGCTGCATGCGTGTGCTGTGATCTTATTTCCTCTTCTAAATGTAATATGGTTATTAATGTACATATTCTCTCCGTCATCCTTTTGCCACACACGTACAAATACACACAGTCTTTCAGAGATATGAAATGGGAATATATCAGCCATGGGCGATGCAGTATAATGAAATATGCATGCATGGTTGAGTTTGAAACCTGTTTAAATTCCTAACAGAATGTTTGATATTTCAGGGATGGTGCAGATTTATCATTGAAAAGAAATTCATCAGGAACAGGGAAAGATTGTATGTGTATTTGAATATATATATATATTGAATATATATATACATATGTGTGTGTGTGTGTGTCTTCATCCTGTATGGATACTGATATTGTTTCTAAGGGTTAGGCTACGGCGAGGATAAGGGTTGGGCATCTAGGTGTCGTGGTCAAGGTTGGGCTGAGGACAGCATTATGTTGATGACAGTCCCCACAAAGATAGAAGTACGTGTGTGTGTGTGTGTGTGTGTGTGTGTGTGTGTGAGAGGTGAGCGGCCCCATCTGAGAATAACTGTTGCAGCCTATTGCAGCATTTGCTCACAGGAGCATGAAACATCGGCAGACAGATGAACACCGAGGGCATACAGTTTCCTAAAAAGATCGACTACATTTGCAGGCGCACGCACAAACAAAATGAGTGGGTGAATAACACACTGACGCTGACACAGGCTGACGTAGCTTAATAAAATAGCTCGAGGGGATGTGGACAGTCACACTGCAAAGCTGTCCTAGGGCAGAGGACAGTGTCACAGTCAAATCTGATATTGCGGGATGTCCATGATCCAACGATTTCTGGATTTCCATTAAAATATTTTTTAATTTTATGTGATTTTTAGACTCAAGAGGCGACAACATAAAAGTGTTGAATGGATAAATATAATGAAGATTTGGTTAAAGGCAGTTTAAAGCTCAAGGCTCAAAGCTAGCTCGGAGAGAGAAGGTAATTTGGTCGGATGCCACAGGATGAATGTGCTCATTAAATTCTCGACAACCTTGGATGTTTCACATACTAGTGGATGTTTCGGCCTTAAAGCTGTGCTGAGAAAGGTCAGGGAGAGTCAACCTTTTTGAGACCACACATTTTTATCGAGTGTCACAAAATCAAAATATCCACTCCTTGAGGTTGCTTTAGAAATGTATATGGAAGCAAATCAGATCACTTATTCTGTGTGCAAAGTTACAAGTTTGGCCTGGGTGAGGGGAACATATTCCAAATTTGAAACGTGAGTGATGAATCAGTATTCATCTTTGCAGCATCATGAATTTTCAAGAAAGTAAATCCAGCCATGAGTAACATTTTTAATTAGCCATGTCTTTCAAGTGGCACATTTCTCCTGATGAGAGCGGGAAAATGTCTCTGCCATCGTCTTAGTCTGACTACTGTGATGAGTAGTGAAATGACGCCAGAGACGAGGAGTGGAGCGGCGGCATGGACCCACTGCAGGCTCTCACTCCACGTCTTGAAACTTTCTACAGACAGGTGAATCCATCATAATAATCTTTATGGCTGTTTTTATTATTGTTACAGATATGTGGGTGTTCAGAGAGATTGGCAGGATGTGACAGCCTGCACTCTGTAGCTCCCAAGTGGTAATTACAATAATTATTTTTTTCCTACACATTTTCCCCGAGAGATGTTCCATTTGCAAACTTCAACTCTAATCTCAGTCGCCAGGTAAGTATGGGACCCCTTTCATACATAACAACTGAGCTATCTGCATAACATCTGTATCCTGATGTGCATGAATATTAAAATATTGCAACTTCTGATCCACCTGTTTCAATTTGAAACAATTTCAGGGTAACTTGCGGTTGGCACAGCCCACCTCCGGTTTACGGATGCAGAGACAGATACAGATAATGGTGTACTCCAACATCCCAAGTATATTTAATGCCCTCTTTATTGTCACAATTGGCCATTGCGAGTATGGATACGTATACAGATAATTTAGGTAAAGACTGGGGCTGAGTGAGTATATCATTATCTGTATCTGTTCATCCAACTAAGATCCAAACACAACTGGAGCCAGACTTCCTCCAGATGTGGTCGGGCATATCTGATCGCATTCACACCTCGCATGAACATGCATTTTTCCCCAGAATAACGTGTTTGGTGACACACCACATTTTAATATGAGGGGGGTCTGAGATGCAGTTGAAAGCTGAAAAAAGTGGAGAATTAACTTTAAAAGTATTATATCATAGCTCCTACAATAGCTGAGGCTCAGACTGAATATTAACATCTGTTGTTGCACATTTTGGGAAATAGTGTTGTACACCAGAATATTTTGTTTTTTTCTTACATACAGTATATTTATGTTACATAACACATGCAAAATATTCACAGCCAAAGTTTAAAAATCCTTATGGAGAAAAACACAAACCCCAGTGGAGCTAAACATTTCATATGAACTTAATTCATAGGAGACTTCCTTCCTTTGTTTTCATATGTAGAGTACGTCTGGGAAATGGGATATATTTTCATTCAGTCGCTGCATTTCGCAATTTAGTTTCCAATCCCTCTTTCCTTGGGGATGAAGGGAATTGTTAGTCTGATGGAGATAACAGCACTAAACTCTGCCTCAGTCTCTTTTCTGCTCTATTATTCCCTTATCTTTCTCGGCTTTTCCATCTCTACATTTCTGTTTCTCGCCAGTTATTCAATCATTCACATCTTTCTCTCCCCCTTTCTTTTGCTCTGCTCATCCCTTCTGTCTGCGGTTCTTCCTCTCCTCCTCCAGGGCATCAGGGTAAACACAGTACAGACAATTTTGTTTCGTTACCGAGTTGTCAAGGTGTAGAGGGACTTGTTAGCCTGCCTCGTTAGCCAGGAGGAGCGGATGATTTCTTTGTTTACAGAGTAGTGCAGCCACACTCTGCCAGCTTGTTAGCGACACAGTGAGGTTGCTGTATTTTCAACGTTGGCCAGGAAACCTCAGGAGTCTGTGTCTGACCCTCTGGCTGAAGGAATTACTCACATTAACAACATTTCATACATTTACTCAACGTTCAGGTCTGCTTGACCCCATGAAGGCATCCTGATGTCTGCAGAACAAAATACTGCTTCACATCTAAAACACTTCAGGTACTTTTTCTGATATTTTCATTTATTTGTAGTGCATTTTTTTAAGTTCAGTATTTTTCTGTGACAAGTGTCTGTGACAACGTTGGTAGGTTGATCGTTTGAACTTGAAAAACATCCTATATTATGGATGTTCATTGTCCCCAGAGGGTGATTATCTGTGTCATGGCAATTCATGACTTTAATTGCCTATTCTCACAGTTACCCTCCTTAAAGACAACAGTATTGTGAAGTTTGGACCCTGCATTACTGTGATGGCTTCTTTAGCAGAAAATGACCATTGTGCTTTAGATGAACAGTTTCAATCTGTGCTACCCTCAGTGACAAATCCTCTCTCTCTCTCTCTCTCTCTCTCTCTCTCTCTCTCTCTCTCTCTCTCTCTCTCAACGTCCCAGCTAATGTTGTAAATAAATACTGTTGAACTGTTCTACTGCCTCCGGCCTGCCTCTGCATTCTGGGTCCAACAAAAACCCCACCTTAACACACACAGGCGAAAGCACAACAACAATAAAACCAAACAGCAAAAGCAGACGGAATAAAATGATAAACACATCACATCACTTCAGTTCTCTCTCTGGGAACAGCCAATAATCCAGAACCAGCCAACCTGAGAGGTCCGCGAGGTTCGTACCGTGTCAGGAGGTCTGAAAAGTATTAAGAACCTCATTGTTTATCATTATAAGTGTAATGATGCCTCTCAAATTTGATTTCTATAATCAGCTTCAATTCACCACTTCAACATCTGCATCACCAGTTTCCCCTGTCTACAAAATGATTGAACACATGGGTCAGAGTTTATGTACCAGCACATTTTCACCTTCAAGTTTGTTTTCATGGATCACAGCTTTTGCTTGTGGCGTTCAAGTTCGTTACTTTATTAGTACCCAGAGGTAGATTTTGTTTGCAGTAGAGTCCTCATGCACACATATGGGAAAAACATAGAGGTCCATATCACACATCATCCAACTTAGGACAGTGGAAATTAAAACATAGCAAATTAAAAAGTTCTTACGGGTCCAGATCATACTATCCGTACGCCTCTCCCAGGCCCAACAGTTATAAATAGATCCCAGGTGATTTGCAAAAGCAGATAATTATCTAAAAAACACCTTGAACGGTGGGAAATTACAAAAACAGCAGAATATAATACTAAAATTCACTGAGCAGATTCATGCTCCCAAGAGGATGAAACTTAAATTGCACTTTGGACACTCCATGAACTTTCCTGTCGGATCACCTTCAAGACAAAATGTCAAATTTACATATCTCATAAAATAATTAGCAGATTTCCATGTTCCTGCGCAATCATTTTAATGACCCACACTCTTAATGCCAAATTCAAGACAAACTAAGATTTTTTTTTTTTTTCAAGCCTGTGTAATTAAACATTTAAATGAACTTTGCCGAGGAGGTTATTTAATCAACCGTGCCCATTTGTTGGTTTGTCAGCAGGATTAAACAAAAACTACACAACAGATTTTCGTGAAACCCAGAACAGACTCCATTTTACTTTTGGTGCAGATCTGGATAAAGTGATGGATCCAGGACTAGTTTAACATTTTTGAATTAACGGGGACTATTGGGCCTTGGCGGGAGGTATACACTCTACTCAGCGCTATTCTGATTACACCATTACCTTCTGACGTGATTAATTCCTTCAACAATACTTCTATGTAAAATTATTCTGTCAGTGTTCACAGGATGAGAATGACTTGGCTTTCTGACTAATATCCTTCCGGTCACATAACATCATGTGTTCCCACGCACAGCCTCCGTCCATGCAGAGATAATACACTGTCATGTAATGGCAAAACACTGCCCTACACAATATGAAGAAATGACCTGATATAACATAACACACAGTAAACATACGACATAATGAAGCAATATTGTATGAGGTTATAAGGGCACAATATCCTACAACATAAAAAACACATTACAATAAAACACAAAATAACATGGCAGGGTATTATTGGGCTGCCACTGATTTAAATTCAGAGTGCGTCTGTGAAAGCCTCGAGGGGAATTTACACAAAATAGATTGAATATGAGATGATGAGAGTTTGGATTACTTTGGAGTGCATATTGTGATGGTGAATTACATATTTTAGTTCTCTTGACTGAAAAATGAGAAGTGGTAGACTTTTCTGGTCAGGCAGGGAGTGGGCCAGAGATTTTATAAACTTTTTCATGTTACAACTTTCTTTAGGTTCAATTTTAAAGTTGTGATAACGCTGTGCTTGTGTTCTGGTTAGGTCAAGGCACAAAAACCACTTGGTTAGGGTTAGGCAGAGATCATGTTTTGGCTTAAAATACCTCTTTTGGTCGCCACAAACATGGCTGGGGATGCCCTGCTTTCTCATTGAAAACACTTTGTTTTTCACCACAAGCACGCCTTATCTTTTAATAACAGTGTGCTTATGTTTTGGTTAAGTTAAGGCACTAAAAACTACTTGGTTGGGATTCGGAGAACATCATCTTTTGGCTTAAAATACCTTAAACACAGCCAGATATGTTTCCAGGTCTCATTAAAACGCCCGGTTTTGTTGCCACAAACGGAGCTGGAGATGTCCCAACTTCCCATAAAAATACCCTTTTATTTGTTGCCACAAATGCACCGTCAGGCTTACAACTGTTGTAACGCTGTGGTCCCTTCTAAAACATGTACTGTAGTTCACACTTACAAATGGTAAAACGCAGTCTTAAACTGCGGTCACTGACTTGCCAGCCTTGTGGACTTCTGCATTCATATAAATTTGGACACAAAGACGAAGCATGTGTACTCTGTATCACAGGCGCAATCAAAGGAAAAAATATTTCTTTCAACCATCCAAGGATTTCATCATTTGACAGTGTGCTTTCGTGTGTTATTTGTTGTACAGAGAGCAGCAAGGACACATAGTAATGGACAATTATAAAAAGGAACAGAGATGTTCATGGGGTCACAAAATGTCAGAGTCATGGCCAGAGTCTCCATTATATCTAATGCTTCACAAATTATAACTAATCAGGCTTTGGTAAATGGGTCTGGGAGCATTTAGTCAAACAGAAAATTAAAGCAAAAATGCTTGTGCTGCTGGTTACAGCAGGTGTGAATGGATATGTACCCCTGTAACTACAATCTACATTCCAGTTGGCACTTTAGTCAGCACCAAATTACAGGAGTTGGTTCAGATAACATATACTGAATGTTCACTCCGAGTTCTGCATTGCTTCATAGTCAACTCACCAGTAAAAAAACCTCTTCACATTGTTCCATTTCACCGCACAGGAGCTGCAAAACGTTAAATTAAAAAAGCAGGAAACGGCCCGTCGCACTAAAATATACTCAGATGCACTTGAAAATTGAAGCAGTCTATCTGGATGAGACCTCAATTATTGGAGCAGCAACAAGCACACAGTTCATGCAATTAATGAAATCACTTCACGTCCCTCGGAGGGGAGGATGAAGATCGGTGCTTTGGAAAGTCAATCTATTTTGGAGCTGTGCTGCAGTGATCACAGTGGGTCATTTGTTTAACTATGTGTTTTCATGCCATCAATATTTTTTGCATTGTGTATCGACAAACTGAGGTGCTAAATAATAAGAAAAATTAATATATTCCAACGTCTCTAACTTTTGTAACTCCTGACTATTATCCTTATCTACCCCTTCCTAATCCTCTTGCTTGTTTTACCCTCATCTCTTTCTGTTTATATCGCTCTCATTATCTCTTGCAGTCTTACTCCCTCTCTTCCCCTCTGCATCGCGCTTCACTTTGAAAGCGGATCAACCTTTGAAGGCGCAGGAGAGGCTCAGCGATCTTATTTGTCTTCCTGCGTCTGCATATCCAGCTCATTAGTCCCGATGTGAAACAACTCATGTCACCGCTAAGTAAGTTTGGCACGGTGGTGGGCTTCCTCTCACTGAGCAAGAGGAATGTAAGAGGAGCACTCTGTCTTGGAAACGCAGCAAGTTTAAAAGTTACACTGCGGTGTGCCGAGTGGTGTTAAGAAGTCTGTTAACACAAAGACTTTTGACTGAGTTTAGAAAATAAAAGTTGCTTACTGTCCTGGCTTTTCTGACACCTTCTAAAAATCTATTAGTTTAAGTGGTATCAGCTCAGTGAATGGATGTGTTCGTGGACCTTTTGTGTCAAAGTCTGTAATGACCAATGGCAAACCATCTGACAGTGTTAATGAGGGAGAGCTGAGGAGGCCGATGTAGAAGCAACTATCTTTGTCACACAGTCAACAAAAATGAATTATTAATTAGTTTTTGCTACCATTTTTCAGGAGTTAAAGTAAAAGATTAGGTTGCATCACACATATGACAAGAAAAACACACGTAATTTATGTTATAATGACATTTTTTTTCTCATTATGTAGTCTTTATGGCAGTCTCAACTGTCAAAATAAGTCAGTTTAAAAGAAAACTGGTGACTAATGACTGCTACTCCAATACCGATTTGAGAAGAGGCGGATATTAAAAGACTAAAATACATTAACAGCTTCGGCTGTACAGGACTATAACTTTATGTTTGTACTGAATGCAGTAAGATGCTTGTGTGAGGCAACATGATCGAGCAGCCAAATGCAGACACTGAGGCAGAACAGGTCGACGAAAAAGCACTAAATCGATGTGCAAATTAACAAGGTTTTCCGTCAGGCATGAGACGGCAGTTCAAATGAGCAAACATATACAGAGAGGCAAGGCAGACGGGCCAAAACACAAGTAGCAGACATCGGGCAGGAAACCAGGAGAAGAACAGGTGGCTGAAACACAAGCCCCCTTTGTTATTTCTCAGTTTGTACATCCTTGACTCGTCTTAGTCCCTCCCAGATGAGATGCGAGCGTAGGAGGCGAGGAAGAGTCACGGAAAGGTCTTCACATTTACACACCACAAGTTTTGTTTTAAAAGACTGTTGACCCATCGGTCCCAGGTGGCTCTTAAAGTTGCTGTAAGCATTGTTTTCTCATTAAAATAGGTGTTAAATAGCTCTATATTCCAACAGTAATCTCTGTTAGAGAGCGTTCGGTCAGTAACCCATGTCTCTACTCCCCCTGCTCATGCAGTAAAACTCCCCCTGCCCACTTCATCCAATCACGAAAGAGAACTCCATAAGAGATGGTCCTATCAGCTCTGGGTACGCACAGAGAGCAGCACCTCTTCTTCTGTACCTACACCAGCAATGGTGCAAGAGGTAAAGCTACCAATTCCAGTGTTCCTGGTGACGGCTTATGCTACTGAACTGGCCAAGCGATGAAAAACTCTTGAAGAGAAAAAGGCAAAAAGCAGGCTCAAATAAAAGAAAGGAGTCATTCAAGTGTGAGCTAATGCTAATTAATGTTCTGTGGTACAAATGCTCACGCACACAGTTCAGGTCCAGTAAAATTCTTTGGAGTAAAGCAGCCATCCTCTTGATGAATCCCGAGCTCCATCAGAGCCATCTAAAAAAATGCTAAAGCTAAAGCTAAATGTTTAATTCTGCTTCCCCTGGAGAATCTGTCAAGATCTGTCAAGTTTAGAACCAAATCTTTAAATGTGCCACGATATTGGATATGTTAAAATTACTGAAAGCAGCCTCAGTGATGATAAAATCAGGGTGTGCACACGTTGTGAACCCACCTACGGTATATCGGCGCATCGTACTATCTGAATAAATGGCAGGAAAAATACTGCGTCATTGGCTTTAAACCAGCTTTTTGCTGGTCTATGTTTTGTCTGGCCCTGTTCTGCAGGGAAGGTGACCTTGCAGTGATTTTTGCCTGTAGTATCTGGATATTTCATAGGATTTGATCTGCTTGAGTGCATGAGTCACCCACAGGAAGTTAATGTCACTAAAGTAAGAGGCTTCCAGGTTGTAATCATGCGGTAAAAAGCTTGTTTCCCCTTGGTGGGATACAACGCTAACAGCTTGTTAGTGCACTCCTAATTCCTCAGGAAGCACACTCAACCTTTGATAATTACAGTAAGACACACAGCTACTTTTAATTAGGATGCAAACACACACCCACACGAAATGCACTGAAACTGCACCAAGGGTCACCTTTTAATCACAGCTCACATGCTCAGAAAAGCTTGCATGCACACAAAAACAATCCTGCGCTGGATTTCCTGAACAAATTAACCCGAGTGACCTCCCGCTGCATGGGAGGGATTCCTGGAAAACATTTACTTTTCTTGAATTCGTCCACTCCTTCAAAGTCTTCTTCTCTTTTCTTCTCTTCTTCCTTAGCTTCTTTGTTCTCCTTCAGGCTTCACAACCTTCACCTGTCTGTTGCTTCCTCTTATGCAAATCCTTCATCTCCTCACATTTCATACGTTCCTCCCTCGATCCTTTTTCTTCTTCTCATATTCCCTCTCACCTCTATTGTATTCCTGAACTCATCGTCTCATTCTCCTCGTTCTTCCCTTTCCTTTTATCCTTCTTCTTCTCTTACTCCCCCTGGTCTCTCTTTCGACCACCTCTACCCCCCCCCCCCCCCCCCCCCCGCTGGCTGTCCTTCCTTTCCGCCCACTCACTCTAAAAAAAACAGTGATTAGCATCGACCTTATAGACAAGAGACGGAGACATGTTTGTGTATGTGGCTGTTTGTATGCAGATGAAATGTGTGTCGGTGTGTGTTTCTGTGCTTGTTGCATTGACAGTGTTCTTAATTGCAGCCATCTTTTCTAGGTGTTTTGTTCCAAGGGAGTCGTGCTGCTTCTCCTGGAGGACAACAACAACAACAACAACAGAGGCAGCAGCTCCAGCCTGCGCTCTACAGTTTTAAAACTCATTTAAGCAATATTACATGACAGGGTGTGCTTTAGATGAGAGCACCACAGTCCTGACCGCATCAGCTGTCACTATTGAAAGTCAAGCTCACAATCAGGTTTCATATTGCCATTAAACAATTGTTACCAACAAAATTAAAGATACAATGGAAACAAATGTATGCTGTGGGGCAATAAGCTCTCAAAAAATTGCTAGTGTTATCTCCGTTTCCATGGAAATACATGGGATCTGACTAATAACTGGAAAACATTACTATGTAATGAAACTTACTCTACTACTCCAGCAAGTTTGCAGACCCTAATAGAGACCTTAATCAATTCTAGAGAGGGGAAAGAGGGTTTGGGATTTCCCAAATAAGTCACATATAAACACAAAACATGCTTTGCTAGCTCAGTCTTGTTACAGCTGAGTTATCTGCAGAATAAAATACTTTTCCACAGATAGATTTGGCGACTGCATCCGCACTCTCTGGATGTATTATTAAGCTAGTAGCGCCATGCACCATTCTCACTGTGTCAGCTGATGGAGGATGCAGGAGTTTCTAGTAACATCAAGTCGAACTAAATAAAATTTTCAGCTTCAATCCATGTTTGTTGGCATTTTTAAGGAGCCGCTGGCAATCGATCTATTCAGCTGTTTCGGTGTGAGGATGTGTTGAACCAACAGTCCAAAACACAAATATATTTGGTATACTGTAAGAAAAGCAGCAAATTGTGACATTTGATAAGCTGATGCCAGCAAAGGTTTGGTGCTTTTACTTTAAAAGTAACCTATTACATTATCAAAATACCTGTGTTGCAGCTCGGCTAGCGGCTCTGCTACAAGAGGCTCACCAGTCAGTGTGGGGGAGTGTCGGTGCAAAGCTGGAGCCATGCTGTTATCAGAGTGAAGGTGACTGTAAGTAAGCCCTGAATATCTTGTTAAGCTCTGAATATAGCACACTTATCAGCGCTTCCATGTGTTCACTGCCACAGAAGAATAAATCTCCTGTTCATGTACATTGACTCGCTTATTATCAGGCTCACTAATGCTACCAGCGGCTATGTGTGAGAGGCACAGAGCAGGCCTGAGGTGAAGCAGTGTCAGGAGCTGACATACGACACCGACCTGTGAATCTTGCTTTTTTCTTCAGTGAGGGAGGGGCCACAGGATTTGGTTGGATCGTACCGTTTGATTATGATGTAAGACACTTTGACAAAAATGGAACTGACGGAAAGCTTTTTGTTATTACAAGCGAGTCTCTTGAACGTGACGTTCGTGCTGGTGTGGAGAGCTTTGTAGTTGCGCATCAGACACCACAGTGTGGTTGACAGATGGCAAAATGCAGTGGGCATGTTCACACTGCCTCCAATTTTTTATCATCACAGCTTTGGAAATCGTGTTTGAACTGATATCACAAGCATTTTTATATTCTGATCCAGTGACATCTGCTGAAGAGACTCGATGTCATGTCATCTTTCATTACTGGTCTATGTTTGAACATGGTCTTCACAGCTTTCAGCACTGGTGCGAGCCATCACATCCACATCAAAATATCTGCTCTGACTTAATCTCCAAGTTGTAGATGTGTAAATGGAAGCTAAGGTTCCACTTTTATCTTCACAGAAATATGCATTAAGTGACACGTCCAGACACTCATCCAAATTTGATGGTTCACACATTTCTATCACTTCTTTCAAAACGTGATATGGAGGCCGTCAGACTCCTGCTGTGATTGAATACGATGTAGTTTTGACAGATTACAGCTGCGAAAACACACACTTGCACTAAAAAGAGGTGTTAAGGGAAAACGGGAGAAACATTACGAAGAAATAGACTCAAATGAAAAGCAGCGAAATTAGTATTTTATTTCCGTAAAATGTCCCCTTGAGAACCTTGTGGAATTTAATTGTATTTAATTACCCACTATAGTCTCTTACTTTTGGCAAAAAAAAAATATGTTTTTTGGTTTGCTATGATGCTGAAAATGTGTTTTATTTGAAATGGGAAAATGTTACTAGTTTTAATCACATCTAAAAAGGGAATTTGATGACGTGCTGTCTGTGTCACAAGACTAATTTGGATACATCTGAGCTGGTTCCAAAAGCGAGTGAATCCCTTAGAGACCACAAGATAAAATGCCAAAACTTAAGCAGTAAGAAACATGTTAACAGCCCAGTACAATAAAAAGTTATGGCCCTTGTTGTGGGTTCAACTACTGGTAGAATTGAGGGCCTAAAATATGGCTGCTAGGTGATTATCCAGAAGCAGAGGAAACTTTTTGGAGTTTGAGTCAAAGAAATCCAACAACTAAAGAGACAGAGACGATGAAGAGAAACTTTCCTGATGATGCTGTAAGTGGCTTTGTCTGTAATTACCCGTCTGTAGTCCCCCAAGCTTTGCAATATATTAAACTTGATCTGGGACTTCTCCGCTGAGACCAGGTGTTCATTTGCTGGAGAGATTTTTATATCCGGAAATAGATATAGAAAATAGCCTGGAGCAGCATGGTCGTAAGTGCCTTTTTGACTAACTTTCAAAGCGAGCAAAACAATATCACCCCATTTCATTGGTTCATTGTCAGACTTAATAAATCAGATCCTGCTCTGCCTGGAAATTTTTTGTCAATCTGCTGATTCAGCTGATCGGATTAGATAGTGATTTCAATTAAGTTCCTCTCCTTTAAAACCTCTCGTCTGGACTTTTTGTTTCATTTGTCAAACTGCACAGTGCACTGCCCCAAAGGTTGACAATGCAATATCGAAGGGGAGAGGGCAGCCCTGGTGAGACTTCAATGCAATCTTCACACCGTCCTCAGTGTTTCAAAATGGAAGGAGGAATCTAATAGAGAAAGAGAGGAGGATGAAGTCACACGGGTGCACTAGAGGGATTATTGCAATATTTTTCAAAAGGTGGGTTCCGGGACTCAACGCAGCTTATTGGAAGATTAAAATTGTTTATTTAATTAATAAAAGTATAGCCCCCGTCACCATCCACTGGGCCCAACATGTGCCCAGGCTGGCAACGGGTCAAATCCCGCTTGAATCTCCTTCCTGGATGGCAAATCATATTCAGCTGCTGTCAGTCTCAATAAAAATTGTGGTGATATAAAGGATAAAAGGAGATGCAGTAATACGTTTGACCTTTCTAAAAGACTGTCTGTTTAGTTGAGTGTTTATAGCCCTTTCTGGGTCTTTGTTAGATCAGACAAACAAGATTAAGATGGGATGGTTGCAGTCTGGAGGTTAAAGAAACAAGCTTTCTTGCCTGGGAGGCTGTCGCTTCAAATCAGTGGCTGCGGCTGACAGACACTCTCATGAATGCTGATTCAGTGCTATGGAAAAGTTTTCTTACACACCACAAGGCAATGCACAACATTATTTCAAAGTGTACGTGCTGCCATGCTTCTTCTTTGAACTCCACACTTGATCTCTTTGACAAAGTTTAACTTGCTTTAATTGCTTGGATTAAAACAGCTTGGATGAGACCGTCAGAGCTTAGGGAAGGCAGCCTTAATTTGACTATTCTTAAAGTTAGAGGCGAGGAGGCTCCCAAGCCAGTGACTGCAGCTCGAGACTTTGTTTTAACATTTCAATGAGTAAATTATTGAACATTTGTGACGAAGGACCATGACGTTTAAACCTTTGTATGCATGACACCACGGGATATTATAAAAGAAGACCTCAGGACAATCTCCAGCTGTGAAGTGACAAAAATCAAGTGTTTTTAAAGGAGACCTGTTGACTCCAGCTGTGTTTGTGGCGACCAAAACAATCGGTATTTTTAAGCCAAAAACTAAGACCACAGACCATAAGCACACAACATTAAATAGTTAATTAAACCCAAAGAAACATAAAGTTGCAACATAAAGAATTGAAAAGTTTCAGTGGTTTGCAGAAAACGCACCTTTCCAACGTTGATTCTGGCAGTTGGATTATCTGGTCACTTTATATATCACGTAGTCACATAGTTAGCGACTCAATCCACCTTATATCACCCCTGACAGGGAGTGATGGTGCCTAGTAGTTTTCTAAAAGTGAAAGTTTTAGTTGTTCAGGTGTTAACAAGATATATCCATTAATTGAATGGATAAGTGGATGATTATGAATATCAACCAAAGTCTGCTTTTGCAAACATTTGAAGATCTTTCATGGCCATGTTGCTCTAGGTACTGGAGCACAACCAAGATATCAGGCTGGGTAATACATCCATGAATAATTGCTCGGCCCATAAATAACCTTGAGATCAGGGATTTACTCTTTCAAAACCTTGTGGCTGTGTTAAGCTACATAAATCTGCTGTGAGCTATAGTGACCCTGACTTGAGCGAAAGTGCTATTTGTTGCACCAAATTACCCTGTAAATGTTTGCGTTTATCTCTACTTTGAATGTGTGAAGCTCATTGAAATGTCAACCACTTCAGAGTGGATGTTAATGAGGCGCTGCTGTACACAGAGAGAGAGCGAGTGAGAGCTCAGTGACAGTATCCAGCGAAGTGCCAGAGTGAAAAATTGAAAGAGCAAAAGAAACATTGATTAAAATTTTTATCAAATGAGGGAACAGCTGTATTTGAAAGTAAAATGTAATTAATAAGCATGCTGTTGTACACGGTGCTAGCTTCTGTGAGGCTGACTATTCATGAGTGTGTACGGAGCAAAAAAATGAAAGATGAGGCTGCTCGGCACAATGAAATCAACACCAGTTTAATTCTTTAAAAAAGAGCTTTTTATGTGTCAGTTATGTTAACTTGGTCCTAATTTCCTGAAGTAAATACACAAAACATCTGCTATATGAAGAGGCCTCTGACAGTACGGAGAGCCAGTATATTCCAGAGATGTCACAGAAAAGACTTCTATTGTAAAAAAGGCTCATTTTATTTCCTCAACACCAGAGTGGATAGATTCATTAATGGTTCACGTGCCAGCATTACACTAGCATTTGTGTGTATGTTGCATCTGGATACACTTAATTCCTCGCAAGAATTGGCTCAAAATATATGAAGGCTTCCTTGCATCAACAATACGCTTAGGATTACTTAACATGCGGGGGCTGATTACGCAATTACTTGCCACAGCTGAAAGACAAAAGGAAATCAATAGAAAGACTCAAGAAGCAGATGTAAAAAAGTAAACTGTTATGAGGATGTTCAAGGATACAGGCAGTCAGACAAAGCAGAAAAAGAGGTCAGGCGGAGGTAGAATCTGACAATCTGACAAAGAGTGAGGGAATGAGGAACAGGTGAGGAGGGAGTATGAGCAGGTGAGGTGATTCTGAAAAAGCGATATACCTGACTTATATCAAGGTCAAACATCAGTATACTTTTCTGATCGTTGTGATCTCGTTGCTGTCCACTGGCCTGTAGACGGATTTAACCTGAGAACACTGCCAAAATCATTTTATTGACTCATTCATAGAAATTCTTGTGGGTGGTTATTTTCCAAAATCTTTGACAATTGCTTCATAAAGACGTAAGTTAAGGCATCAATCCAACAACATGTACAATACCAGGACCCATGAGGTGAACATAAATGGAATGATATCAGTAATCATACCCGATTTTTGCCATTATTTCGAGAAACTCATCTGAACTTTTTTTGTTAACCAGGTGAGACATCTGTGCTTTCTGAGCTACATCAGCTCTCACACAGAACAGTTACATCTAAAGTCCAAATCAGAACATCAGCTGTATCACGACGTTGATAAGGATCATGATAATTAACTAAAACTTTGACTCCTACATCTCACTTTATATTTTCTGTTAAGCAAAAAAAAAGGAGACAAACTATTTACTGTGTTTCTTGACATTTGTATGACACACATCTCACCCCTTTCCTCATATCAGCCAATCAAGTTGTTGCACTGATGTGAGCACACAGTTGAGAGATTTTAGAGTTTATTCACCTGGCTGGCTGGCTGGCTGGCTGGCTGGATAACTTTATTAATCCCCGAAGGGAAATTGGGTAAACAAGCTAAAAACACAGTAAAAACTCAATAAAAATACGACAGTATCGGGAGCTGCTAAGATAGGCTGCCACTAGCATGGCGCCATCTTGATGCCTAGACTTGCCTCAAAGGGACTTTGTGTTTTCACTGATCAGCTTTCATTGGATCAATAGGCAGCGGTGTTTGGATACCTCCATCATCTGTTTTAAAAAAAAATCCATTTTGGTATTAAATAGTAAGAAAAGTTGAGGTGTTATGTCATCAATAATGACTCTGTTACATTTGGATGCCCCACAAAACACGGCTTGGGTTCACATATATCAGATTATCCAAATTCCAATGAAGAAAATGTAAAAAAGCACTGCTATGGCTGAGTTTCTGTCTGACCCTCTTAGATTTTCTACCAGTAAGCCACAGAAAAGATTTTTTTGCAGTGTATCATGTTTTCTCCTATTACTCTTTCATCCCTTTCATCAACTCCTCTCTTTCTTCCCCAGCTTTCATTCAGCTAGCAACACTGTCCATTTATTGTTTGAGTGCTCTTGTGTATGTAATTTCTTTACAAGTCTACCTTTTGTGTTCATTCCCATTCAGCACGCTTACTCTCAACCCAATTTGTTACTTTAGGAATAAAAACACATCAACTCTGGCATTGCAGTCGAGGATCTAATTCCCTTCTTGCTATTACTTTCCTCTTTCTGCATCTTTATCTTCTCCATTGTCTCACTTCCCCCTTCTATAATGTCGCCTAAATCCTGGCAATTTAGCAGTCACAGTCGCTATTCTTTAGAGGGTTGTTGTGAAATTGCTATACAACAGGGAGATTGGACAAGAACATTACAGTTTAATTGGGAAATGTACTTTTTTTTATTCGTCTTTTATCCTCTATTCGCTTCTCTCTTCTCTCTGTTCTCTCCTCCTCCGCATCCTCTGCAACGTAACACCACCTCCAACCCTCACAGATGAACAGTCCATTGTGTCTATTTTCAGGAGTGTTATGGACATTTGGGAATATGACGGTGTTGTGTTTTAATAACCCTGCTTGTCAGAATCCATCCAAATCTCATCAGACCGAATGAAAAGTGACAGGGAGACAGAAGGAACCAGGAGCTTGTTTACAGCTGTCTGCGAGCTGTCCAAAACGATTCGCTAAACCGTCCCGGGTCAGCTTTCACCTCATTATGTCTCCTCACTCAGATGTTTCTCTCTCCCTGTGTCCCTGTATGAATGCTTATTGTCATATTTTTGCCAAATTGTTTCTGGCCTCATTTCACCTTTTCTTCTTTGATGTGTCGGAGCCAACGTCTAGCTGAGCTGGACAGAATGTTTTTATTGTTGTGCTAAAAAGAAAGGAAAGAAAACAGAACAGCCTAAAATCAGAACATATTTCATTTTGGACTACCGTTTACTGTAAGGAGACTCAATTTAATACCTGACTTGAATGCAACATATCCATCAGTCCATCTAGCACTTCAGCTAAATTCAGAAGATGAAACAGACTGTTAAAGAGGTCATTTTTGGGCTTTTGCCTTTCCTTTATTGTGTTATGAAGCATGTTTGTGCATGTAAAAGGTCTGCAAAGAGAAAAAGCCCAAAGTCCACACCAAAGAGAGTTACTCTCTCCCACAAAAGACACTGATCCTGCACTGACTGAAATGCCTGGTTTGGAGTTGAGCCTTTACTTCCATAACGTATGTGCGTCATTGTGTAACAGTAGCATTTTCTATATTTATTATACAATATATCATTCCAGTCAGTCAGCAGACATGCAATTGTACCGCGTTATTTTAGATCACACTACCTTGCTAGGTGTGACCCACCATCCTCTGCCTCTGATTGGCGACATCCTGCCCGTTAAGTAATGTGCGTGTGCAGCTCATCAAAGATTGAACAGAGGCAAGATGTCTCACTACGTAGCAAAAACGAAGCGTTCAAGGCACAGTGTGGGAAGGGATGCTGCAGCAATGCACCACATGAGAAAATAAACGTGTTTTTTGAAAATTAAAGTATGTAAAGCTATTCTACTAGAACCCCCAAATAAAAGTATGAACCTGAAAATTAGCATAATATGACCTCTTTAAAGCCACAACCTAATTGGCAAAATCATTCAGCGCGGTGTGTCTTCTCATATGTGTAGAAATTGCTGCTTTCAGAAGGAGCGATGGCTAATTTCAGTCAAACATCATTATAAATTCAGCTGCCATAGTTTAATAGCTGCCAGTATCAATCTCTCTCTTTGCTATTTTCCCAGTAAGTGCAGAGCAGCATGAAATCATTCTCTGATATATATTTTTTTGTCCTTCCATACATTGCATTTAATTTCATTAAAACTTTGGCCCTGGGGACACTTGGAAACAACACCCTCCCTCTCTTTCTCCTTTCAAAATCGATCCCATCTGAGCTGCAATAACAATAAAAACGTTCTCCTTTTGTCCTCTCTTTGTCCCGTCCTCTGTCAGTAAAACACTCCTGCTCTCTTGATTCCCTCATCATTCCCATCTCCTGAATTGTAGCAGCAATAAAACGGTCTCCTAGTTTACTCTCTCCGTCCGTCTCTGAGAAACGGTCTCTCAACCCGTCCTTCACTGTAGAATTGCTTTCTTCCTGAAGTGCAGGAGCCACAAAAACAGCTTCTTTAGTTTCCTGTTTCGTTAACTCCAACAGAGGAAAGTCCTTTATTTCCCTTTAAAAGTCTATTTTCCTCTCAACAGCACTATTGAGAAGCTACAATCGCTATTCTTTTTTGTCAACACGTTACAGAAAGCACAAAATAAGCAAACAGCCCTCCTCCTTTCTTGTTCTCTGCTGACCTTTATTGTTCTCATCAACTGTCTTGTTAGTGGAGTCATATCAGCTATTATGTTGGTCTTTTTCTTCTCCACGTCCTCTGAAATCTGAGTGTAATTGCCAGAAAATACTCTTTCTCCTTTCCCACTGAGCTGTGAGAACAATAACATATCCTTCCAATATTTCTCTCCCTCTCTGTCATTCCCCCCTTCATTTCTGCATCACCCTCCCAGCCGGGTAGAGCACAACGAGTTCTCACCCCGCGGATGAAATGTACCCAGGGACTGCGTTGTGCATCCAGAACAAAACAAGGCTCTCGCTTATAGGGCTAGGCATAAGAAAGTGCTATCGCTAGTTTCAGACTGACGCAGTTGTCATTTTCACACCCAGCGCCCACGTTGTGTAAACAGCAAATATACTTGTGCCGACCTGCGCGCCCCTGGGCATGTTGGTCTTAAAATGAAGTGTGGTCAGGCGCACTGATGGACGATTGCTATCTTGAGGCAGCAGGAAGCGACAGCGACAAACCGCAGCCTGCTATTTAAAGGACGCATTAGATGAGTCTACACAGGCGAGTTCACACCTGTTTATACACTCTGATTTTATGATTTGAGAGGCTGCTCTCAGTTATTTTAAACATTTCCATAAACGCAGTCATGTCACTGTAACAAATATCGTGGCACATTTAATCAGCAAAACTAAAAGCTGTAGTTATAAACTCTCCAGAGGACACGAGTCAGGAGTTTTAAATAATCAATGAAGGTTATCAGCTGTTAATGTAGAGATACACATGGTTTCTGCTGCAGGTAATGTCATTAATATTTTCCTCAGTAAGGACGTATTTCTCACACACACACACACACACACACACACACACACACACACACGGATGCACAGCAGCGCTCCTCTTCCTCCTCAGTTAAAAATCAGTTTATTTTTTCATATGCAGTCAAACAGAGCTGTTGACGACAGCTGTGAAATGGCGGGGCAGAGGGTCCAGCAGCCGAGGATCACATCCCTGTCCCTCAGCGAAGACGAGTGCCACTGGTTAATATGTGCCAGGTCCTGGTGCACCTGGCCCCTAAAGGGAATGGGAGACCACATACATGCATACATACACATTTCACCAACATACGCACCCACTGGTGCTCCACTGATACTGAGTAATAACCCAGGATATTGCACATGGGTGGCTGTTGAACAGAGCACAGAGCTGTTATTAGGTAGGTATTGCAGTCTAAATGCTGTCTGTGGGGGGTGATATCTCTCAGTGAGAGTTCAGTGTGATGATGGCCTCAGGGTAGAAACTGTTCATTAATCTCGTTGTGCACGTTTTAATGGACATGTAACACTTTCCTGAGGGCAGAAGGACAAAGAAGTGAGGGTTGGGGTGAGAGAGGTCTTCTAAGATGCAGGATGTCTCCCGCAGGTGACGTGAGCTGTAGATGTCTTCCAGGTCAGGCAGCTGTGTGTTGGTGTTTTCACTTCCAACTCGTCAAATACAGCAGGACGGTCGCTGGCCTTTAACTGTTATTTTCTTATTTGTTTGTTTGTTGGAGTTTATGCTGGTTCACCGTGTATGAAACGCGGGTGCCCAGTAACCTGAAACCGGAGACACGTTTTGCCTCCACAACGGCTTGAACAGTGGAGATTCATTAGGATCTGCTGACATCAGCTTAGTCCCAGTTCAGGGTCTGAATCCTTGAATACAAACCTGTGCTTCAGATTGTCTGGATGGAGGACTGGAACTTGAAGGTAACACATTTCAGCAGTGTTGCATTGATAGCATTGTGTAGCGTAGCATTGAGCCATTAAACACACTTGACAGAGGATGTAGTCAGCATGCAGTGACCAGGATGTACCAATCTCGGATTGCAAATGTGATCAGATTGCTTTTGTAGAGTGTTATTGGGAAATAGGACACCGCTCCATCCTGGCATGTTGAGGCATGTGAACCAGGGATGGCTTGACCACATGGATGTCTGCATATAAAGCAACAGGCAGAGTTGTTTGGATACACAGCCAAAGCTGCCAATGTGTCAACCTCGAGTGTCACTGACAAATACGACAATCCGGCCTGACAAAGCCAGAAAATAAGACTGCATTCAGGTACTCTTTGTGTACTTGTTAAATAAAGTTTAATTTCAAGATGTTGCACAAAAGCACAGAAAAAGTATGTATGCATATGTAAATATGGCATCTAGTGAAACACATGTATCAATGTATATATATAAAAAAGCAGGTTTCAGCTTTTTGACCGTGTATCTTTCATTTAATGGCCAAACTGATGTACAATGGATTATTGGATGCAGAGGATTTACTGGTTGTGTCCTCAAAATGTGTAGAAATTTGAACTGCATTTGGAGAAGCTTTAGAAATGGTACAAGTCTCGCTGTGCCATCGGGGCCCAGTCAGTCCAGATATGTGGATTTAGAGGATCAACCCCTAAATGGGGACACAGCTACTGATTCCTCCAGGCCTGTCCACGCTGCAGTGTAGCCACAACATCTCCTCATTATGAAAAGCCTAAAACAGAGCGTACCTTTAAGGTTTAATCACTTCACAAAAAGGTATCTACACAGCCAGCTGATGCCATTTCGCAGTTTGCATATGTGTTTGTGTGCCCTAATATGGTAATCAGTTTGAATGTCGAGGCATCCCAGACAAATTTAGCACCAACGCAGAAGAAACAAGCTGCGTCTCCAGGCTGCAGGCCTTCTGACAATTACTGTCTTCACTCTGTGCTCTCTGTTCTTCTCTCTCGGTGCTTTCTGTCTCCACCTCCCTGCTCTTTCACTCCAATTTAATCTATTTCAGTGCCTTTTCCTGGGGTGTATTTACAACCCACAGACATTATAATCTTTAGTCTCTTTCTCCATCTCTCCGTCTTAATGTCTGGTTTTATGACAGTCACAGTAAGCAAACAAGAACATTGTTCAAAATGACTGCAGGACTCTTCGATCTGTCTGCATTTCACACTATGAAATGTGCTGAATTGCTTTATATCACACACCAATTTTCACAACCAGCAGTTGCTTGACATGACAGATGGTAGAAGTATCAGACAGGGGGTTAAACTCCAACATGTTTAACGTCCTCAAAACAAAGTGATGACGGATGTGCATAATGTCAGTTTAATTAAAGCAAACATATCTTTATATGATTCGATTCACATCATTCTCTGTCAACAACAGCAATCCCTCTGCATACATACTAAATATGTATTTGATCCAATGTACTGTTGTGGCAGTACTGGCAGGAAAATGCCTAAAAACCAGCCACAAACCCCATGAAAATATAAGCTAATATATTATTATTATTATTATTATTATTATCATTATTATTATATATGTATAAAGGCCAGCAAAGAAATCGCAATAGGACCTAAACGGAGCAGAGTTTCTGACTGACAGTTGTTTGGATGAGGTCTGCAGTGAGTCAAGGACAGTATCAGAATAAGAATCAGTCCGACCTGGCTGCCATTCCCCACCTCGCTTTCAAGCCTTCACAAAAGAGCGTTGTCACTCCCTGATTGGCTCGGAGGGGAATGCCCCAAGCTGCTCTCACTCATTAATTCGGAGCCAGTTTCCACACCTGCAACAGGTGATCTGAATCCACTGCAGTCAATCCAGAGGGATTCTGAAATTCAGCCAAATTGTAAAAGACTGCTGCGTTGTATTAAGAGTTTACTCACGTTTCATCGTTACAGTTGCTAAACATTTTTGTACCCTTTTACCAAAAGTGTTAACTATTGCTATATGGAGTCAGAGTAAATCTGTAAAACAATGACAAAATAAATGAGGACATATCAAGATAAACAAATAAAAGAATAGTGTTATAACTATTTTGAGGCAAACAACCTTTACACCACCTAAAACAGCCTAACCTGCACAGCCTGACTCACCAGTTATAGACTGACAGTGTAAATGTCACTGGGCACCTATTGCAGGGTGGCATTCGCCTTTTCTTCCGTTGTCTGCATGTTATGGATTTCGAAATCCCCTTCAGTACTTAAAAACAACAACAACCTCCTAGCTAGCAGCTACATGCCGAAAATGGTAACCCTAACACTATCTTGGTCGCTAACGGCAACTTAAACAAGCTGGCAGCTTTACTGGGATTTATCCAAATACATGTGAGGACTCATCCCCCATGTGCAAAACAACATGCACATGCAGGCGTGCACCTTCGCTCCATCCTCGGTTTAGCACCACCCCAGACAATTACGTTTTCAAGAAATGCAAACGAGCCAATAAGATGAGCAGGTTTATAACCACCATAAGATTTTTCTGCTTACCAGTCATCAAACCATTCACAGAAGTGTCTTGGTTAATTTAGTTTAGTTCTCTCTCGTGAATAATTTACTCCTTGAATCAAACGTAATTCAAAGCAGTGCAATCTATTTAAAATCAAGGCTGTAGAGTCAAGGCTGGATTCTTAGCAGCAGTGAAACAGGCAGCTGAGGGGGTCAATAAATTGTTCCCCTGGTATCGAACCAAACTGTCATTCTGCTGATCGGTGGATGCGAGTAAAATCAATCCAGTGCATCAAACTGCCTGCAGAACTGCTTTGTTTTTAATGTTTCTATCACTTTTTATACATTACGTCTTTAGTTTTAATATTGTTATTATATAAGCTGACATACAGTATATCGTGCCAGTTTCAGCAATTTTACATTTTTCCAGTGGAACAACCACGAACACAACACTCTCATTGTGTGATGGTTATGAAATGTGACATTCATGAAGTAAATTCTCTTGACATTTTGCATCTTGTCAACCTGTGGCAGAAAATGTATTCTCTCCTGCCTTCATCCCTTCGGTCTGGTTCCCCTCTCGACACTTGTCACTCATGCTGATGAGCTGTCAGCCAGCCCCACACTGAGGTAGCCACCGTTCGTAATGCCTCTGTGGACTTCAGGAAGCATCCTATCTGCTGCAAAGAACGATGTCATTGATGTTTACCATGAATATTTTACCTCGCTCTTCTTCCTTTCCTTCTGTTCTTGTTGACTTTAGCCACTATTCGACTTGAAAGCCTCTGTCCCAACATCCCTATATGCAATGAAAATATGATTTCTGTAAATGGGAGTTTTAGACTGACACAAATTTATTGTATAAGAATATGTCTTAATAATTCTTAAGTACTTCTCTTTAAAGACTAATGGTGTAGGTTTTTCATGGTTGCTGTATCCTTAAGCAAGACACTGCGCTATAAAACATGTGTCTCAAATGCATGTAAGAAATACATATTTATAAATGTCTTAACCACTGAAGTGATGTAAAATTTACAATGAAAAGCATTAACATGGCCTTGAGGGGTTGGTATGATGTTGCTCCAAAATAGCAACATAATGATTTTTCACTGTTTTTTTATAGGCTTGCAGCCGTATGACTTGAAATGTTGTGCTTTTCCCTGAAAGGAGTGAGCTAGAGGAAAGGTAACGTGGATGTTATAATGAACAGGGTTCATCCTCTGGGGACCAGAAATGTGAAAGAATTATAATATCTTTATAATTATAACTCAACAACATCAATTCAACAAATACAGTAGCTTGACCAGTGGCCTTGAGCTTCAAACTATGGCGCTCTACCGACCTCTCTAGCATCAGTTTTGCTCTGCCGTCAAGTTAGCAATACTGCTAAAATTCAATGTCTGGTTTCAAAATAAAGTGTTAGTTAGTTAAGCATAAAAAATACTTGGTTGGGTTTAGGCTCCAAAACTACTACTTCAGTTTGTAATACTCAAGGACAGGGTTTTACATCTAAAAGTTATCACAGTGGCAACTATTTTATCTTCAGTTGCATCAATGTAGTAAAAAGAAAAAGTAATCTGGTGTTCATATTACAAACTAATCCACCAGGAATGAGTGCTTGCATGTGTGTGATCTGACAAGCAGCACCTTGCCAGTTGATGCCACGTTGTGTTGTAGCAAAAGTCTAGTTCAAGTTTTTTGCAGATGACCCTGTGTTGTTTTGTTGGAGCCCTTTGAACTGGCACCTCTGGGGCATTATCAGACTGGCTGAATTCAGATGAAGGAGGGTATGCAGTTTTCTCCCAGGGCAGAGCCTTCGGTCTATTCAGTAGTTTGAGCTACATTCACCAAACAAAACGCTGAGAAATCTTATTTTAGTGACCAGTAGGAGTCAAAAAAAAAGCTCTCCTTGTTCCTGATGCGTAGTCAGTAGAGCCTGTTGAGTCCAGAGCCTGGCAGACTGACTGATGAGTTCTCCCTCCTCTGGGCCGCCTGTGACTGATGCAGCCAAACACTTCCTCATCCAGAGTAATGGAGTGGAAAAAGATCTGACAGACTGTGGTGCTCTGCCATTCATGTGCCATTTTAACAAACAAGAGCCTTAAGATGTGATGTTTTTTGTTCATAAAATATCTTCTTAGTGGTTGAGACAATGCTTATTTCATGGCTATTCTTGAAAATATGTCTAAAATGTGAATGTATATGTGAATGGCAGGTGCACATCGGTGTGCAAATTCTCTTCCTTGTGTTTTCCATCGTGGCACTATATTACTCTATATTTAATACTTTTATGATCCATTTGATGATTTCTTCATCCACTGTGAGGCCGCAATTAGTCTGTCTGCTAAATGTTCCCTACATATTTGTACACAATTAAGTCTGTAGTCCACTGAGAAAGATGTTACAGTCCAGCCGTTTGTATCAGCCTAAATTATCAAGAGATGCAGCAGCAGAAGTCCGTACAGTACCATCCCCAAAGTACAGGCTAACATTAGAGAGGCACCAATCGACCAAATCGAATGACAGCTCACGTCTGCTAGTTGTCCCCCTGTACCTGTTACTAGCATGGAGCCTGTCCAGTCCACTGGAGTGACAACTGAAGTGATGAGGTGTTTCCCCCCTGAGAGGTCCTGTGGCTGACTCAGACAAACAGCTCTTGAACAAGTGTAATGAGGCGGCAGCAGGTGCGACAAATACTCTTTCCTGTTGTTTAACGCTCCAGAGCCGGCTATGTTACACCAATATGTTTTTAATCTCGGAGAGAAATTGATTCATATATATCAAGCCGAAAGGGGCTGGCTGTTGGTGTGACATGGGAAGAAATTGCAGGCCAAAAATAGACGCTGCACCTACTGTAATGTAGAGAAGTAGTTAAGATGTAACAGAGGTCTCACTCGCTACCACGATGATTTGTGTTGAGCAAACTGCAATTGCTAATACAGGTTGGAAAAAACAAGAGATAGTGTAGAAGAAGAGATTTTCTGACTATTCACATTATTTTTTCCCATTTTCTCCTGGTGTTATCTTGACCGGTCCGCTCTGCTCTGCAGTCTTTGTTCACTGTTAACTCTCCTGTTGTTTCACACAGAAACACGTTACCTTAGTAACCTTACATATGCAGTCTCCAGCTGCTTCGTCTTACCTGCGATCAGCCTCACCTAAAGAGGGAGCTTCATTCTACCGCAGGTCATTAGTGGCTTCCATCAAATGAAGCCAAGTACTGATATGATCGCTCCCTGTTAGAAATAAATCCTCTCCATCCATGGTTGCTATAATGTTCAATTTCTGTTGGAACTGATGTAGAGAGGTGTTGATTCAACTTCATGAATGGAGGACGTCATTTGTTGTCTAATAGCAACATGTGTCAGCAGAGCCAATGACTTGTATTAGACGCTGTTAGTTTAGCTAGATGTTCTGAATGAACTGGCGACTGTGTGTAGTTTTTGCAAAGGTTTAGAAGTTTCTACAGCTTTTAAAAGTACAGATTTTAACATATCATCATGTCATTGTCAATAGAAATCCTGCACTCTGTACATTTATTTTAGTTATAATGTACATAATCCATATGACACATGTTTATTCAACATTTATTCTTTATTTCTTTGCACTACTTGTACTATTTACAACATACAGAACAGCTGATTTGTACATAGACTCTTCGGTGTGTCCTGATAATAGTGTTGGCCTCTCTTTGCACATGCTTCTTTACAGTACTGCACTGTACCACTCAGCATTCTTTATTCTTTACCTCAGCTTATCTGTCCAGTTCTTCTTGTCCTTGTTCCGAGCTGTATGACTATGTCTGTGTCGTACACTGAGAAAAAATGTAAACCGCAGTCAAATTCCTTCCCTCGGTGGATTTTTGCAAACCTTATACTGTATGTTATTATATAAGGATTGTATGTCAACTGTTCAACAGTTGGTGTCAGTTTTTGCATACCTTTATATTCATATACATGACATAACACATATTTTACCATAGAATATGAACTCTTTATCCTGTAGAGCAGATTCTCCTGAAAACAAAAATATATGCAGCACGTCAAGATACAAAACAATGAGAATCCAAAGCGTGTAAACCTCCCCTGCTGGTTGTTGAAGTCTGCTGTTGCTTATGATAAACTGTTTCAGGAGGTTTCATCTGGATAGCGTACTGTATACCCAGTCTTTTGGAAATCCATCAATTATTTGTGAATGCATGTGTGTTTGTGAGTGTAGCGGTGCTTATAGGATTTTGCCTCTGCAATAAATTAGACTACACCACTGCACTGCATCAGGGTTACCGAATCCATTCAAAAGTGCTGCACAATCTGAGTGAACAGATGCTAGTTTCTATAAAATACAATCTTGTACGATTTCTTCCAGAAATGCTTGTTGGGAGTTGGAGTTAAAGCTCTTTGTTTTTATGTCTTTGTCATTTTGACGTCACTATTTATGAAGAAAATGAAACAGACTTTTACCCCAAATAAGTCTCTTTTTTTATATTATAACATTCAATTGAAATCTCCCAGACCAATCAATATTAACTATTCACTGTACAGATGATCGTCTGTCCTACAGTGACTTCAGCCTCGAGAACAGACGCACAGAACGATAACAAAGCTCCACAAAAAGGGACGCTAGTGTCTGATGTTTGACAGAGAATCCAAGGCTGCAGTATTCTTTATAAGTTTTCACACTTAATAACATCAGCCTGTTTTACAGACGCTTCATAAAAGAGAGCACAATACTGCAGATCCAATATCATGAATGCAGAAATATTCAGAGCAGCAGGTCTGGGTCTGAAAGGCTCTGTCTCTCTTCCTCTCACTTTGTTATTCACTTCAATTTAAATTCCACATCTCCAGTCGGTCCCTGCGGGCGTCACTTCACACTGTCTCAACTCCAGAGAATTAAGAAGCAGGAATTCATTCATCCCCGCTGCAATTAGTTTACTTAATTTGGCCATGAAATGAAGCAGCGTCCGTCGTCTACAAAAGCACTTTGTGTTCAGCACTGAAGGGTGACCTTTAATTGCACCATGAATGTGAATCAGAGCCTAATTATGCTTTTGTATATGGCTAAACATATACATCGTGTAGATAAAGAGGCATATATTGTGCCTTGCCATGTTAGGAGAAAAAAAGGATAATTATTGACAAGCTCAGGATTTAATTATCATCTCCAGGCGACAAACTGTGTTTTGGGGTCAAACACAGCTGGGTTTGGACTTAATTGACAGTGTTGGCATCACCAGCAAACAACTCCTCAACTGTCAAAATATTATGATGATGATTGACAAGTACAGCACTCTTCAATCCAAACACACCCATTTTTAAAATAACCAAAACTCTTCTCACTTTGGCAGGAAATAATGTGTTATTAGAAGATGCCATCAGGCAACAGATTGGCTGTCGGGCGCACCGGGAGAATTCCTGGTGGCCCAGCAAGCTGATTGGTCTGGAGTGCCAAGACAGTGTTTGAAAATGTTAAATTACAAAATGGGTTCATCAGAGAAAACAACACAGGGAAGCTCACTGGCCCTCAGAACTGTAAACCGTCAGCCCTCGTCTGCTTTTACCTGATAGTATGATGTCTTGCTGTCATCACACGCGATGAGTCGGATGCACGTTCACATCAACTCAAACTTCCGAAAGAGAAAATCGACGGAGCGCATTAGAAGAAGAAAGGCCTGGAAGGAAAGTGCTGCTAAAAGTTGTAAAATTTACAGAAATGTTCACGAGCAGGGAACATCTTGTTGTTTAAAAAGAAAAAAAAACATATATCAAAATTCAAATTTTATATTTGCTGAGTTGATTGTTATCCAAACTTAATCATGTGGTGGAAGTACAAAGGTCTTACTCTCCAAATTGAAGACACAAGGCTGTTTTTAGGTATTTTGGACGTTGTTCTTAAAATAAAAGTAAAAGATATGTTACTGGCATAAACATAATCTTAAAAATAACGTAACAAAAAGGATTCCCGGCCTGAATTATTATCCGAGTCGGCTCCTGGATGCCATCACTTCTAGTAAGTAGTTCATTAAGAAAGTTATTCTCTATGCGGATGATGACGACTTAAGACAAACGTGTACCCTCTTTAGGATATGGAAAAAAAACTGAACTCCAGTTTTACCTGTCTTTTGTAATAAGGCTCTGTGGGTAAAATGCTTTTTGCCACAGCTGATTGATTTATTGAAGTAATGAAGTTGACCACTGGGAGATGTTGGCAAACAGCTGATTGGGTTGCCACATCTAGCCCTTCTAATACAGTATGACGGAGAGACCACCCCCCTTGTTAACCTGTCATCCCCCTCTCTCCATCCTGTAGTGTCAGTAAGAGTGCAGGGGAAAAGGCTTTGTTTCCTGACTCGTTGATCCTTTATTTGACCAACGTTTTTACAAGGTAGAATCAACCTCCCCGACCACGGATCTGAAACTTAAAGGGTCACTGCAGTCAGTTTGCTCGTCACATGTAAATGCAGTGAACCTGGTCCATTCCCTCTGTTGAAAATGAACAAATCCCCTCCTGAGGATATCAAATACAGAGAATACATCGCCCGAGGTGAGGTTGGTGAACAGAAGCTAGTTTAAATTTGTCTGTCTAAAATGAAAAATGTTGTGCTTTTATTTTATTTTAGCATTACAATGTGACATTTGTCAGTCATTTAATAGGTTGCACAGCGACTTATAGCACATGAACTTACATTTGCCGTCCTTACTTACAGTGTGTGTATTTATCTCCAGAGAGATTCTGTAATTATTCCACATGACTGACAAACACATAAAAACACAAGCAGCAGGTCGCAGCTCCGTCTCACTGCCTCTCTGACTTTTACAGTCTGTATTTCATGTCATGCTGTTAAACCATCTGTCTGCGCGCTGCCTGCAACAGTCGACTCGGGTAAAACACGAACTACCTCACCCCCGCCCCCTCTCTGTCTCTCCCCTCTCTGTCTCCCCCCTCTCTTCGACCCTTTTTCCTCCACATCTTCCTCCTCTATCCGTCTCTGCACTCCAGGTTACACTTGACAATTCATCAAAGACACTTACAACACATACACACACATAAACAACCCTACCTCTACCTCTCACTAAGGCTGAACATTAGTGCCCCCTATGGCCGGTACAGGGAAAACACCAGCAGGCTCTGTGCACATCCTTCCTCTTCCTCTTCCTCCCTCCCTGCCCACCTCCAACTCAGAAGACTGCTACAGCCAGTAGAGTGTTGTTGCAGGAATCCCACATCATCAAGTGTGCACTTAATCCCTTCCTCCCGTTGTAAAGGTCCTGTCAGGCACTCAGTGTGCCGGTGCTTTGGAAAGTGCTCTACAAATAAAGACTATCATTATATTCTTTTACGGCTCAAAAGTTGAAGATTTTTTCAGTGTTAACACGAGCATACAAAATCCACTCAGCCATTTCTGTGAATAAGTAAATGTCATCGGTAGAAAGTGTGTCTCTCTCTCAGATAAACTTGCAGGGAAACAAACAAAGTACAAAAGCCTCTCAGACATGGCTGGAAATTGTCTCAAGGTCTCATTTAAAACACGGTTTTTACCACAAATACAGCTGGAGATTTCCCAACTTTCCATCAAAATATCCTTTTTTTTTGTCGCTTCAAATGCTGTCTTGAACTGCGGTCACTGACTTGGCTTATGACCGGTCCTTCAAGTCCACATCAGAACTCAATCAGCTTTTTCATCATCTCAGACAAACTCAGCAGGGCTGTGTTTGCCACCAAACAGATTAACATGACCATCATCTACAGCCAATAGTCCAGGTCCTGTCAAGCACTCAGTGTGCACTATCATTATATTCTTACGGCTCAAACATTTGAAGATTTCGCAGTGTTAACACGAGCGTACAAAATCCATTCAGCCATTTCCGCGAATAAGTAAATGTCATCGGTATAAAGTCTTTCTCTCAGAAAACTTGCCGGAAAACAAACTCCTGAAATGGAAATGTGGACGACTCTGTAACTAAAGCCTCGCAGACTGGAGCTGAAGTTTAGCTGAATCTATCAGAAACCAACAGATTGTCGAGATAGACGCAGAGCAAAGGCTGGTGCTGAACATAACGCCTGCTCGTGGTGTGAGGGACTCTGGTGCTTAAATGTCTAATGTAAGAAATGTTTTATTCCGGCTTTATCAAATGAGAGCTGATACATGAGACTCCTCGAGGGCACAAAAACAAATATCATTGGCAAACACAGGGTTATTGAACCATTTCTTTTATTTGAACTTTTGAGTAATGCATAAATCTTTAAAATGCAATCTAAATACATCAAAATAAACAAAGCAGGATAATATCAGCAGCGTGGTATTATTGTAAATTGCAATTTCAGCTAAAAATGTGATTTGTTTTATTCAGAGGATGAAGCAGAAGTCCTGAGGGGGAACACAGGGCGAACACAACAGCACAAAGAAGAGTTTGTATAGATATCACTTATTCTGGTGTGCCAAATAAAAAAAGTGTGTTTTCAGGATAAAAAGCAGAGATTCTTACCTTTAACTTGGATCCCCATTAGGTCCTTGTTGGTCTCTCACTTTGCTGTCAAACTGGTGGGGTGTTTTGTCCATTTGCACATGTTTTCTGAAGTTACAGCGCACTGTGTTACCTAGCACAGAGATGTTCAACCGAGGATTACATCCATTCAACGTAAACACTGAGAATCACTTGCTTTTTTTTATGTATTTATAAAATGTACAGAGCACAGAGGCCTGAATGATTCATCGTGTCAAGTCGAACTCACAATCTGAAAGTGTTCTTAAAGTTACACAACGTACTCACCGAGCTGTAGCAAGTGAACGTTTAAGCCGGTCATCGCTGACTTCACCAGCTATAATCACAGCTGTGGACGGCAGGTTTACTCAGCTGTTGTTGAGTCAAAAAAATAAATCTCGGCCGTTGCCTGGCTCGTACGTGTTTTCCCTCCAGGCCTGCACCTGTGCAAAGATGGTTTTTGTGAAGCTTTTATGTTCGGACCACAAACACAGGACTGCACTTTAGTTCACAGAAAAATTTAATTCAAATCACAAAACTAGTCAGATTCTCTGATGATCAATGTTCTGCCTTTGCTACTTAATGGTGGGGCGGTTGACCAGGACCACTTCACACTCCTGACGTAACGTATACCCGCTCCAGCCGATCGACTGTAATGAATACATTATTCATATTGACGACGACACGGAAGAGACTCTCAGGGGAGAAGCTGGGATAAGGTTTGAGCTCAGGTCAGCAGAGGTCCATCTGCTACAGAGCGAGTGTGTTTAATGAGTCCTCTGTGGTCTCCAGGTTCCTTCAGCCACTGGAGCCTTTAGACAGCATCAATAAATAAACGACACTGTGGAGCGCGAAAACAATTCCCACCGGCGTTACTGCTACTTCTGTATCTTCTTTATCCGGGGATGGTTCACTGAGTCTATATGCTCTTTTTCCTTTTCCAGACTCTTATTTCCTAATCATAGAGAAACGGCTGCTCCTTCCTCCTCTGCAGCAGTTGGAAGTTGAGAGATTTGCTCGATTTGCCTGCTGTTTGTTGCCACATAAGCAGAGTGTTGCTCATTCAATTCACTGCCTCTCATGTCAGCCACAGATCAGAAGAGTTCACTGATTTAGGTGAGTGCAGTACACTGTGATTATGTACAGTAATTTCCAGCAGTTCTCCGACTAAACTGAAACATCCAGGTTTTATTATATTCAACAGAAACGTAGTCGAAACAGCTTCTACAGAGTGTTTTGGTTTGTACCTTCAACGTCGGCTTTAATTTGCTGCTTTGGATTTTGCAACCCCATGCCGACTTTCCCTCAGCATGGGGTTGAGTGGATAATGACTGAATTATCATTTGTGGGTGAACTTATTCTTTAATTCTTACCTGTTAAAGAATCTATTCAACCTCCGTCTCATCTCAACCAAATGTGACTATGTTCTGGTGGCAGATTATTTATTTTTTTGGATGTCATTGGGTGGGTACCTGCAGAGGAAAACTTTGTGTCCACTGTTGATGGGTTAATAATCTGCATCTACGTTTTCATGATTACCTGTGATTAAACATCGCATCCCACCTGTTCTCATGTGATCCGCAGAGCTGCTCCTGCAGAACTTCAGTGTTCATTAGACATTAGAAATGTTTGACTGGCAGATTCTTGGCAGCTTGCAACTAAAAACACCAGAATGAATGTTGGCAATGTGCGTTTCTGCAACCACTGATATGTTGAAAAATTGGGTTTCTTTAGGTTCAACTTTCAGTTTTATCTCGTGTTATGCTGAGACCAAAAACCACTTGTTTAGTTTTGGGAGAAGATCATTATTTTGCTTAAAATAACTGTATGATCACCACAAACATGGCTGGAAATTGTCTGAAGGTCTCATTTAAGACACAAACAAAAACAGCTGGAGATTTCCCAACTTCCCATCAAAAATATCCTTTCTGTGTTGCTTCAAATGCTGCCTTGACCTGCAGTCACTGTCCACAACAACTCAATCAGCTTTTTCATCATCTCAGACAAACTCAGCAGGACCAAACAGATTAACATGACCATCATCTACAGCCACCGTTCAATACTCAGAGTTCAGGAACCTACAGCCGTAATTTGTCTCAACATGGTTGTTTTCGTGAGTGGAAGTACTCAAAGAAATGAATCTGATGCCAGCAAGTGAGTGAACCCAGCGGAGACACCTGAGGAGGCCAGACGTTACTGCTTGACCAGGCATCAAACTGACACAGTTACAGCCAGAAAATCACTAATCACTAAGACTGAGCCAGCACACACGATAGGTCATTACCAGCAATTTGGCTGATGTCACAAAAACAATGTGTCATGGGTTCACTCTCTTGTTTGGTCATTTTTCTTTTTCCTTTGAATAATTGGTGATTTACAAAAGACAAAGTAACGTGATGTCGACTGACTTCCAGCACCTACAGTGGAGATTTATACCTTTTTCCTTTGGTACAATAAATGATACATTTGTGTACGTGTGTGCCATGACAACTGAAAAAGATCTCAGGCTTTCTCATGCTGTCAAATTCTGATTCACTTTACGCAGGTCTTGTCCTTGTCCTGTTTGTAATATCAGTATAAACCCTTGAGGTGAATCATCTTGTTTTCAAGAGTGCAGAAGGTCGGGCTCAGCTCTGGTCGTCCTGCTATGCTATTTCCATCATGTCGAGAACAATTCTCTGTATTTTGGGAAATGTAGGACGCAACAATCTGGAATATGGAGAGGTTACAGAGGCCAACATGCGTAACTGTAAAGTGAACCTGACTCCGTGTTGCAGCCAGTAACAGTGCAGTGCAGGAGCAGTGTTTTCTGTGGGAGAGAGCAGCTTTCGTTGGTGTCGACTTCGGGCTTCTTAACTTTCGAGATCTTTTACATGCACGAGAACCTTTATGAAAAGAAAAAAGCATAACAGGTCTCCTTTGACACACACAAAAAAACATTTATTACAGCATCTTGCCTTCATTTGCCACTTAGCGCTTTATTTATGGGCCATTTAGACGAGGCAAAGTAATTTTGTTTGAAAGATTTTAAAAACTGATTTTAATTAAATGCTGCAATTTTTTTTTCTGCCCTCCAAGGCATATCTTTAAAAACACCGGCAGGCACTGAGAATATTTCAACCTGTGTCCAATCGTACAAATAAAGTACCGAGTATTTACACACTTGTAAGCAGACAGCTGTGCAGGAGATTAAAGGTGCACTATGTTGTTTTGGGGAAGAAAATGTAATAATGAGAACAAAATTCTTCATTGACTAATTTTTTTTTTCTGCCTAAAGAAATGAAATAAATAAACTCTTTGTTTCCATGACTGAATAAACAAACTGACCTTAAAGGACAACACAATTTATACTGTTTTACTTTGTTTATATGTGGCGGACCCTGCCACCTCTCTAGCTTCAAACAGTGTTCTGGGACCTTATTCTCCTCAATGTATATACAATGCATAATACAACATAGCGCCCTTTTCAGTTATGAGCCGCTGTAACAAAAGTTTAGCTCCTGCACACTTTTGACACTCTTTGTTCAGTAGCTTCATTTTTGTTCCAGTGACGGTGATCACGTAACTGGACGCAGGTTTGCAGGTGTGTTAATATAAAGTCGATTTCTGTCAGTTCCTTCTGCCTGACAAATTCAAGTATTTGTATCCTGTTTCTATGTGAACTAGGGGTAGACCAATTATCAGCCCTGGCCGATTATCAGGGCTGATATTTAGCATTTTCTGTCAAAATTTGCTACTTTGGCACTGATGCAGCATCCTCTCACCCCTAAATTCCACCAGATCCATGTTCGGACCATCTCCGATCCGCCACAGCATTGCGTATCTACTTGGTAGCAGCTCCAGCGGTCCGGACCTTTCCATAGCAGATACGCAAGGCTTCTATTTCTGCCGGATGCCGGAGCACAGAGCAGACAGGAAGTCAGACACCGAAACAGCAACATAACATCCGGTTCATTTTCATAATAAAACACTGTGTTGACGCCAGCACAAAAATCTCAAAAAAGAGACAAATCCAAGCACTTCTTCTAATCCTTCGGTTGGGAACACTAACCTTTTGTCTGTTTGTTGTTGTGTTTATAACACATACATATAACTGCAGCCATTCTGTAATTATCG